>NC_069131.1:42360136-42699639 GCF_026914265.1 Mya arenaria | reverse complement strand
TCAGAAAGAAATTACTTTCATGTATGAATTGACAATAAGGAAGAAATCTTATCCGTTTCATTTCAAATAAAAAATAAAAATGAATTAACAGCTTTTTTTTTTCAAAGTAAAGTTTTATAAACATTGTAATTAAGAAAACAACATGTCTTTCTTTACCTTGTTTAACTTCCTATGACACAAGAATTATGAATAATTAAATGCTCTTAATATATATTTCGCAGCAATAAAAACATCCATTTTCATTTTACTAAAATTCCATGTGGAATAATCCAGGTCTTTGATGCAACGAAGTGCATTTATTGCAACGAGATGTTAAGGTGATGAATTAATTTGAGTCATTTCCATTGATTTAATTCCCACAGCCGGCTAGATGCATAAATTAAAGCTGGCTATAGATGCATAAATAGAAAGCTTGTATATATATATCAACAGTGTGACAAGACATAGCAACCTGGAGTGAATTATTAATGCAGGTATATATACAAGTTGCTAAATATGCATCCCTTAAATGCACCACAAACATAGTTTTAAAACAAAAAACTTCAATTTCATAACCTATATGTAGTGATTCGATCCCTCACGGACCACCATACTTTCACTCTTTTTATCAATTAACAATTATCATGTTAAATCTGCAAACACTCCATCACCATAAAGCCATCAAAGGTCCCAAGGGTCGGTCATAAATTTCTCTCCAATATAGAGAATACAAACAGTTGTTGAACATAAAGAAACACTGATGCTTCCCACTTGCTCTATTAATACAACAATCATTCTCATACATTTTTAATTAGCCATTCGCATACAGAAAGCATTTCTCTCACTGCTTTTTTCTTGTTTTGTTCATCAAAGAGAATGCACTTTTCATGCCACACAGCTTTAATACCATCCCATCAATCATTTCATAATGACTGAATATTATTTTTCAGAAACATCACAAAAGCACAAAATAAATCATTCTTTAAAAACTTCATGGATAATGTGATGACGCTACTGTAAAACCCATTATTACCTCATACCTTAAATTTTGTAGTTGTAGAATCATAATAGTCTCCCTGCTGGCGTTTAAAGGGGCTTAACACACCAGAAAAAATTGCAAGAAAAAAAAGAAAATTGTCAAGAAATTACATAAAATTGACATCAATCTGTACAACGCATTGAATCTTCAACTTACTGATGTATCACATCGCTTACGACACATGCATCTTTCGCAATTTTTGCGCATTTTTCCAATTTGAAATTTACTGAGGTTGTCTACCGCCTAAATTTAAAAATAGCATCGTTATATTTATCTGGACTCATAAACAGTTATTATTTCAACTGGGAAACCATTATGCACTATATCCTTTAATGGGTAAACACAGATGGGACAGCAGCATGATTGTTGGGTTTACTTATTCTAATCATGTAAAATGATGTTTTATCAGACTCCTAGTCTTAAGCTTGAATTGACCATTCTAGGGTTGTCTTGGGGAGATACTGCTTTTGTATATTTGAACCATCTGGTGTCGAGGCCCTTTAAAGTCTAAATTTAAGAACAAATTTAAAAAAAAATAATTAAAAAATGATGCAAACCATCTATAATTTATAACCAACAGCAATGGTCATAACTGCAACATTTGGAAATACAGATTATATTCAATGTATAAAAGTATATCTCACATTTTACAGCACCACAATAATATCCACACAAAAAACAAGTAATTATAACTATGCATTCTCATTTCATCTTCAGAAAAGCGTGCATCTGAGTGTACACTTCAATTATACTTGACCCGTAAACACCGCGGTTCATTGCAACTGTAAAATGCACTTGTACTGGGACTGGTCAACAATGTCCGAAACATCAGAAGAAATAAATACCGCTTGATGACCATCCCTTGATGACCATGGGTGATGTCTTAACCATATGTTGGTTTCTCAATAACATTTGGTTGTAAAGAAAAGATCACTCAGGTTTCAGGACTACAATTTGATCACTCAGGTTTCAGGACTTCAATTTTCATGTCCAAATGGTGTTAAGTTGTAATTCTTTTTAAATATGGAAAGAAAATTTCTCATTTAAAACTCTTAAATCTGTAATAATTTGTGACCAACAATTCCTGCACCAAACTACTGTAGGCTTAGCCATGGACATCTGCTTCATTCAGGAAAGTGTTTAATTAAACACCTTTTTGAATTTTCTCTAAAACAATTACCATAATAATTCCATGTATACCAATGAGAAAGGCCAATATTTTGACCCATACTTTTTGCAATGCTCTACTTAGAAATGAGGATGCAATCTACATATAACATGTATCAATCACACAGTTGAGCCACATAATATCACATAACATCAGCATATCCCAGGTTACAGAAATGAATATCTATGGCATTTCTATACATAAAAAATTGATTTTGTTTAACATTAAATGATTTATGATTAACTAAGTAAGAAACTTATAATTTAACTGTGACAATTTATTGGCCTACTTCACAAATTCGTTATATTATAAGAAACACTGCGATAAATCATAATTTATATAACTTTAATTATAGCCTTAATAAAAGTGCACTCCCACAGATTGAAACTTTTGCCATTTTTTATATTTTTTTATAATTTAGAATCAGCTGAATTTGGCATCAATGCTTTCAAGTCAGTCATATAAGATTTATCACAATAGAACAGATCTCAGTTGTAAGAAAAACGGCTGAAAATTTCAATTTTCTAAATACATTCGTAACTTTTTCAGCCATCAAACATCAATTTTCTACCATAATGTACCGGTCACAGTTGTGTTGACAAGACCCAAATATCATGAAAATCCTTCAAGGGAGCCAACGTGAAATCTTTAGCTTTGCTTTGACCTTATACTGCGACCTTGACCTTGAGCCAGCACACCTCAATGTGGGGTCGGCATGTTAAATTGCCACCATGTGGTAAACATTCGACCCAAGTTTCATGAAAATCCTTTCATGGGTTTTGAACAAACGGAGCAGAAAGAAACAGATCATCGACAAATATCCCATAGCATGAGTGGGGGGGGGGGGACTGACACATATAACTATAGCCTGGCAAAAAGTATACATCGTTAATATAATGTTCCCAAATCCCAAGGGTCTGAGTAAATGTCCACTGAACTTCTATGCCATAAAACGTACATTAATTCCTCCAAAACATGCTATACCAAGGGATCTACAAAGGGAAATATTAATTACAGAGTAATCAATTACAAGCTGTGGTCACATGCCGCATATTTTCCCAGCTCCACATGTCTCCTACAACATTCCATCTTGTCCAGCAGTTGGTTCGATAGATGGTTTTACATGTTCCGAGAGAAAATATACTTGGCAGGAGAGAAAATAAACATGACTACTCTAGTTCCAGTAATTAGTCAAAAAGGAAGAAACATTCACTCATAACAATAAAAGAAATGAGTTAACGGGGAACCGACCTGTAACCTCTCATGTTTTCTGCCCAAACCTTATTTTTCTATTGCCATTGGACAATTTTTCTGACTGTTATTTGTTTTCTTCTATCTTTTACATCTTTTTGGTAGTTTGGTTGTTTTTACAGAAAACTCTTGTAAACATTAATGCAACAATGATATTAAGACATAAAATTTTAAAATCTCCAAACAAATCTACCTGTAAATTTATTATAAGTTTTTGGAGACTATGAAATCAGAAACAATATTTATTGCTTGACCTTAATCAAGAGTCTGACCAATGTATATGCTTTAAGAGTAAAAAGTAAAAGAGGTTTGGTGTTTGCTAGAAGAGGCAAACATGAAGGCCCTATAATGTTAAAAACAACATATGAAAGATTTAATGTTTTTAAAGTGGTAACTCATTATTCTCAATGAAGGTTATAATAGCTTCTTTAACAACAAATAACCATATTGCCTATCAACAGTGAACTGTTCCTTATATCTCATTGAATACAACAAGAAACATTCAATGTGTCAATGGCACTCATAAAATGACCAATCAAAGTCAATTACATGAAGTAATTCTACACAATGAAAGCAGAATTACAGTTCTATCACTGCAAATCAAGAATTTCTCCGATTTCTCCAATTTTCAGTACATGTTACAAAATCAATCAGGCAGGTGCCAGAAGCCTCACTATCAAGGCTATCGATCTGAACATTCCTCAAGATAATAAAATCATTTATATTTTTAGCTCAGCTGATCAACATGTATCATTCTTTACAACTTTTCAAATATTACAAATTTGAACATTTTGTTTCCTGTGTGTTAAAGTTAAACATTAATCATGATCATAAAATAAATAGTCAAGAAACTTCAAAACAACCCAAATGATGTTGAAAATTGCCACATACCATTATTGCTTGTTGTTACTGTTGCAAAGTAAAATTAAAGTATGATCACTCAATATGATAATTCTCTTAAGGCAACCAGGTGGGTGATTCAAAACAAGACAATGTGAGTTAAATTCAAGACAAGACAACCAGTGCATGTGATTCAAGACAAGGCAACAACTGCAGGTGATTCAAGACAAGGCAACCAGTATGCGTCATTCAAGACAAGGCAACAACTGCAGGTGACTCAAGACAAGACAACCAGTGCAGGTGATTCAAGACAAGAGAACAACTGCAGGTGATTCAAGACAAGACAACAACTGCAGGTGATTCAATACAAGACACCCAGTACGACTGATTCAAGACAAGGCAACCAGTACGGCTGATTCAAGACAAGACAACATGTACAGCTGATTCAAGACAAGGCAACCAGTACACGTGATTCAAGACAAGGCAACAACTGCAGGTGATTCAAGACAAGGCAACCAGTATGCGTCATTCAAGACAAGGCAACCAGTACGGCTGATTCAAGACAAGGCAACCAGTACAGCTGATTGAAGACAAGACAACCAGTACGGGTGATTCAAGACAAGGCAACCAGAACGGGTGATTCAAGACAAGGCAACCAGTACTGGTGATTCAAGACAAGACAACCAGTACAGGTGATTCAAGACAAGGCAACCAGTGCAGGTGATTCAAGACAAGACAACCAGTACAGCTGATTCAAGACAAGGCAACCAGTACGCGTGATTCAAGACAAGGCAACCAGTACAGCTGATTCAAGACAAGGCAACCAGAACGGGTGATTCAAGACAAGGCAACCAGTACAGGTGATTCAAGACAAGGCAACCAGTGCAGGTGATTCAAGACAAGGCAACCAGTGCAGGTGATTCAAGACAAGGCAACCAGTACAGCTGATTCAAGACAAGGCAACCAGTACTGGTGATTCAAGACAAGACAACCAGTACTGGTGATTTAAGACAAGACAACCGATACTGGTGATTCAAGACAAGGCAACCAGTACAGCTGATTCAAGACAAGACAACCAGTACGGGTCATTCAAGACAAGGCAACCAGTACTGGTGATTCAAGACAAGGCAACCAGTAAGGCTGATTCAAGACAAGGCAACCAGTACGGGTCATTCAAGACAAGGCAACCAGTACGGCTGATTCAAGACAAGGCAACCAGTACAGGTCATTCAAGACAAGGCAACCAGTACGGGTCATTCAAGACAATGCAACCAGTACTGGTGATTCAAGACAAGGCAACCAGTACAGGTGATTCAAGACAAGGCAACCAGTACAGGTGATTCAAGACAAGGCAACCAGTACGGGTGATTCAAGACAAGGCAAGCAGTACGGGTAATTCAAGACAAGACAACCAGTGCGTGTGATTCAAGACAAGACAACCAGTGAGTGTGATTCAAGACAAGGCAACCAGTACAGGTGATTCAAGACAAGTCAACCAGTATGGGTGATTCAAGACAAGGCAACCAGTACAGGTGATTCAAGACAAGGCAAAACTGGTGTCTTTTTGAAGCAAACATAAGGAAGTACCCTTTACAAGGATTGATCACAGAGCTCTTTTGTGAGAGGCGGACACCTGAACCACAGTACAATTCATGCCCCTAAATGTTGCCAAAGCTGTTGATGATCTTCAGGCAAGACTGTAAATTCTAAGTTGTCAGTTAAGGATATACTTTCAAAATACACCATCTTCTCAGCCTGGGGGCATATGAGTTGGTTTATAGGTCACCAAGTCGGACAAGTGGTATTCCTCCGGGTACTCCGGTTTGCCTCACAACACAAGACCACACTCTCACATAACATTGTGCCAATGAGAATGATTGATATAGTGTTGTAATAGCTTGTTGCATTATCGTTTTAAATTCAATAAGTTTAAACTTAAGTATGTACATCTGATCTTCAACATTTTACTAGGTTTTATTGAAATACAAGTCAATGAAGATAATCTATAGCTTTCTTCTTTTTACAAGCTACAATCTCTGGGTATGTTTGTCCAACAATTGAAAACAAATGTCATAAATTGAAAACTTCCTCCACTTGACCCACAACTTTCAATCTCATTAATACTCTAACTGGTTGACACTGACTACATAAAACAGTCACCTTTGAAATTGATTAGTTTAAGGCTTGATAAAAAAACATCAATTTCATTGCTCTATTTGACACCCTAAACTCAGTGTAGCATCTATTATCAATTTGGTCTGGCAAATGCACTTGTCATATTGCAGCAGTTCCATTTGTCCTGGCCAATCACTAGTCACTATTCAACAATTATTTTTGGCTTGGCAAATGCATTAACCATATTGCAACAACAATACCATTAGGACTGGCAAATTCATCAACCATATTTCAACAACATTACTATAAGGACTGGCAATTGCATCAACCATGTTTCAACAACATTACCATTAGGACTGGCAATTGCATCAACCATATTTTAACAACAATACCATTAGGACTGGCAAATGCACCAGCCTTATTTCAACAGCCATTAGGACTGGCAAATGCTGCAACCATATTTCAATAACATTATCATTAGGACTGGCAAAAGCATCAACCATATTTCAACTTTACTACCATAAGGCCTAAAAAAAAATACATTTGGTTCGGGTTACCCGACCCTACCTACGGAATAGGCGCCGACCCTAACGTTTTTATAGTCAGTTTGAAAAAAAAATGAAAAACTAAAAAAAAATAAAAAAAAAAAATTATTTTTTTGCTTTTTTTTTTTTGCTTTTCAATATGTAGTTTAAAACCTTAATTGCTTATATAGAAGATAACTTTAACACCATTCTCCAATGATGAAAATGACATTCTTATATAAAGCCTAATAAAAAAAAATAATAAAAAAAATAAAAAGCCTACCTACCCTACCTATTTTTGAATAGGATGTAACCCTAACCAAACATATTTTTTTTAGGCCTAAGGACTGGCAAATGCATCAACCATATTTCAACTTTACTACCATAAGGACTGGCAAATGCATCAACTATATTTCAACAACATTACCATAAGGACTGGCAAATGCATCAACCATATTTCAACAACATTACCATAAGGACTGGCAAATGCATCAACCATATTTCAACAACATTACCATAAGGACTGGCAAAAGCACAAGCCTTATTTCAACTGTCATTAGGACTGGCAAATTCACTTGTTATAAGTCAACAATGCAGTTAATTAGGCCTAGCAAATTTACCAGTCATAAGTAAACAATACCAATACGCCCAGCAAATAAACTTAAGAATTTAAGAATTATTTGAATTTTGAATTTGAATTTTGAATTACTCGGAAATAAATGAAAGTATGGAAGAGATAAGAAAATGTTCTGAGATAAGATAATGTACTGTTGAGTCTTTCATACACTTACACAATACCCATAAAAGGGTCGCCCTATCTAACAGGGATCTCTGAGGAATCGACCCCCGTTTTTAACCCAGACAATGCCTTTCAAAGCCATGGGTTAGTTGAATAATGGAGATTGATTCCATATGACAGATCTCAATTTAATCAGCGCAGACAATGGAACTGTCGACACCGTGCTGTGGCATTTATTGATGCCGTAATTAATATTGCAGCATGCTACAAATGCCACTAAACACATCTTGTGCAAAAACGTCAGGCAAGGAATGTCATCAATAACATCTGGGAAGTGTGAAATATTTCGAAGCATTTATAATAAATCATTATTCTTATGTTTTAAGAATAGGGATAGGTTAACCATGAGTTCCAAATCAATCGGTTACCACATTTTAAAATGTTCCAAACATAAGACAAAACTTTAAATGTTTATGATATAATTATACTTACTAGAAGATAAATGTCCCAATTAGTCCTCGTAGTGACTATTTAAGTCTCAAATACACAAACTGTCACTTAATCACAACAGAATAATCAAATCTAAGTCCCCTGTTCACCCAAGTCCTATTTCACAAATAACATATCCGTATTTCACTGGCAAACATCACAAAATATAAACTCTACAATTTATGTTAAAGATCAAAGCCACAAAATGATTTACACTTGCACGCCTACAAACCTTAGATCAAATAAACCATTTATTTTCAGTTACAGCTCATAGACCGAAGTATGATTCAATGGTGAAAGTATTCTAACTAATAACATTTAGTGTCCCTCCTACTTTTATCAGTGACAAGTAAAGATATCATTCAGTATAAATCCATCACAGGTATTTGTAGTTGGTGGTCATAAATAGACAGACGAAGTTCACATATTGACCCAGTAGATGGGAAAATACGAAGATTATAAAATGTCGATGGCAGTTAATTTAAATTTGAAATCCTCTTAAAAACCTACTTAAATATCACATGAAAATTTATATCAACAGTGTATTTCACTATTTAAAATGTACATCGGATGTAATTCAATAAAGTACCTGTCAAATTTGAGCTGATCAAATTTATTTCAAACATTAAAATCTGTGTACCATAAATCACCCTGTATTTAACATTGTGCACTGCATACATGTACAATTATGACATGTGAGAAATTCAAAACGCAGCTCTGTCATTTGTCAGATGGGCCGTCAATCATTTTGAAATTGGCAAAGAGAAACAAAAAAAATCTTCAAATTATATTGACCCGTTATCAGAAGTAATTTGAGACATAAGTAGAATATAATTTAACCATGCTGAAGAAATTTAATGTGTTTTTCATTGGAGGTTTTATTTCATTAATAACGTGATCTAATCAATTTTACTTGAATAAATTTTTAAAATAAGTGAAACTGAATTTGAAAGGCAGAAATTAAAAGGCATTTAACATAAATTTCATAAAATCATGTCTTTATAACATACATAGTGCAGTAAAGCCTTAACAGACAGATGGACAGCAGAGCAATTAGTAATCTATACCACTCTACAAAACCTGGGAAACCATGCACACATCATATACATGAAGTAAAGGTGTTGTTATTTTACCTTCAATACAGTCGATGGTACAATATGATATAATTAAATATCAATCAGAAAATCACAAACACTGAAGGACTTGTCTTAATGAAAAAATGATAATAATTTCTGATGACAGCTTTAATAACTTCGAAGTTCAATAAAATGCTATTTTTACTTTTCAAAACATGATAGACACAACATTTGCATTATCTGCAGTATTTTGGTGAGTGGGCGAAAATAAAGCTGCAATGAAGCCGACAATATTTACACAGAGTCTTTAAGAGCTCAATTCGCCTTACCTTTTCTAAATAGCTAGTCATATCTCAAAAACAATGCTCAATTTGAAGTATCTAATACTGTAAGGCCATCTTAATATAAAATACATTAATTTATGCCAAAAATCTTTGCAATTTGTCATTAAAATAGAATAACACAAAAATGAGAGCATTTACAGTATCAAAAAGTACAGATTTCCCATATCAAGAATATATTAGTATAAATGTTCATATTTTATTATCATAATACCATTTCAATGGCAAACCCCCGACCATGATCAAATTTTCAGACTTAATGTTAAATCATCATAAATCGATGATTCTGCATCATTATTATTCAAAATCATTTAAAACTTTTCATGAGATTACAGATTATGTTGATTTTTGAATGCTTTTTTCTCTGCTTTTTGAAACATATTAATATTAGAAAAACTCCAATGACGAAATTCAATCTGCTACGTTGTTTGCATGCAGATGTGATTTTAAAAACCCGCTTAAACCTGGTGACTCATAAGTGAACATGTTAGAAACAGATTATTTTACATGCAACTGTCAGAGTGAAGTTTAACCTCCAAACTTCAATATAAACTATAATGTTATCTCTTTATCTAACAAGTACATACATTAACAGTGATTAAACTCTCATCAAAATCACACGAATATCTGAAATTTTTATACAAGTGAGAGAAAAATAAAAATACCTTTTGTGTTTAACAATTATCATTTAAAGTATGAATTTCAATAATCAAATTATGCACCAGTCAATTGTAACCACGGCCCCCTCAGGTCCTGGGAATAGCGGGAACTTTGACTTTTGGGCAAAATCCCCGCCCTGCGGGAACGAACTACTGGTAAAACCCCCACCAAATGCCCCCGCACCCCAGGGACCCTAGGTAAGGCCCATTCCCCGCTATACTTGGCGCATAGACACAACCACCACATTCACCCGGCACTGCGGGGCCACCTGGAAGGTAAAAACTCGGCCCATTTCCCCGGCTATCCCCGGTATACCCCCGGACCTGGGGGGCCGTGGTAACAATTGATTGGTGCATAATGATTATTTCTTTTTTCGCATCTCAAACATCAGGTACGGGGCCCCGACACAAGAATCTGTGGTCACAATTAGCACATGTCTGCAAGCCCTGGTCTGGTAAAATGCATTTTGGGCTTGGTCAAATTTTATATTTTGTTCTATGTTTTATAGCAAAGCTCAAGACTTACTTCAATGATTTTATCTAAAAAATCTGTCTTTTATCAATTCTGATTATTAATAGAATAATTTGATCAATATAATTATTTTGTAAACTTTATTGATTTGCTTTGTTCATGATACATCAACTTTCATTTGCTTCAATTGATATCAATCTATAAACATTTTAATGTTTTCTATGACTAGTTTGATTTGATGATTAACCCCAAAAACCTAGAAAGGAACAAAAGATGCACCTTATATTTTCTGACCACAAACTAGCACAGCTCACAAAATGTGGAAGTACAGCTCTCTGACTCATAGAAACATTGAGCAAACATATGCACCCAAAGCCCGCATTTATCACAGTAATTGAAAGGTACATATAAACCTTATCAGATAAAAAGAAAGCCTTCATCAAATTAATCTTCACTAAAGAATGCCCGGTCTTGATCTAGAATAGAAAACCTTGATGTTCAAATAATGTTGGCAAAATATCTACATTGTACATGTTCTCAGAGAATCCTATAAGCATCAAAATGTCAAAATAAATAATGCTCTAAATAAATTTTAGTTAAGTTAATACCCATTTCTTTTATAAATCAGGATTGGGACGAAAATGTCATGAATTTTGATTGGAGTCCATTTCCTGGGCAGAAAAACCAGAACTCAGGTGTTCATTTTGAAAGCCTGTGAAAGAGTTTCTTTCCATGGTAGGAATCGAACCCACAACCTATTCAGGTCAAGGCAGGCAGACAACTGAACCACAGTTTATTATACAAAGAAATATGAATTATTTTAATAGCATAGAAACTGCATGTTCTCACATTTACTTCCAGTTTTATTTCAATTTTAAATATGGGCAGAAAGTAAACAAAAACACATAATGATCATATTACCTATATATTCCTACATTGGTCTGCAAAGCAATCTAATTTGTTATGCAATTATAGATTTTCACTGTACACAGTCAATGATTCACATCCAAAAAATAATAAGAGGAAATAACAATGCTTGCACTACCCCCCCCCATGTAACTTAGACAACATGGTGTTGTTTTCTATAACGTATTAAAAAGTAATTAAGATTAACCTTTCATTTCTAGCTAACAAATAAACAACAATTTAATAATATCATTTACGCATTGTTGGTTTTCAAAACCATCGTAGTTGTCTTTTTCCTTTTTCTTTTTTCTATTAAGCGTGTGACATTAAAAATGTTGGCGCCAAATGTTTAACTGAACTTTACTGTTTACAACAAGCACGGAAAAAAGCCAAGATCGAGGACTCTTTTAGAAATGAACACTTTTAAAGCATCACTCCGGAACCAATTTCATATAGCATATCTCAAGCTGTTTTCAACTCTGCTATCTCTTTGTGCAGCAAAATAACAATTAAAGACCCCTTTCATGTGTTATCCTAAAGGAAAAGGCTTGTAGCAAACAGCCTTCCAGGATCTATCATGTGTTTTACAGAGGAAGGAATCGATTATTGATGATCTTCTATTATAGACCATTTCTGTGATGTTTTGATGTTGTTGTCAGATTATAGCAATTTCATCATGAACATTGTCAATGTTTAAATCGATACATTTCAGAGCTTTATCAACATTCCGAAAAAAAGATATTTTCATGAACCAATACCTTATACATGCAATACAAATCGTGCCACAAATTCATCATACCAAATAAACATTGCACAGTGTAACTTTATTATGTAGAACAGTTTTGGTTGAATTCAATATACAGTCAGGAAAATTAAGCATTCCGATGAACAAGTTTACGGTTTTGTTACACAATAGTGTTTGAGATCAACATTATGTACAATTTTGATTGCTTTGCCATTCATTCCAAATATCAACAGGTATGTTTAAATGCAATCTAAGGCTCTTAAACTGCTTAAACCCCAGGAGCATCAGACACAAGGGAGCTTAAAGCTGCACTCTCACAGATATACCATTTTTACAACCTTTTTATTTTTTGTCTAGGAAAGAGCATTTTTTTGCATAAATATCTCCAAACCAATGATATGAGATTGCTGACAAAAAAATCAGATCGTAGATTTTCAAATTTCCATTCAAAAATTAATGTTTTATGGGTTAAACCGTTACTAATGGTTTAAGGAAAATGCGTAAAACATCAATTTTTGAACTTTTAGATAAAAATCTGCGATCTAATTTTTGGTCAGCGGTATTATATAACTTGTTTCCACGGATTTTCGCAAGAAATTGGCTCGTTCCATGACAAAATATAAATAAGTTGTCAAAACGTTCAATCTGTGAGAGTGCAGCTTTAAACCTTAGCCCACAAACCTGGCACAGCCCCCTGCGAAAAAGTGGTGACAGCTTTTCAAAACCCAGAGGAAACCCTGCTTATTACATAGAATATTGCCATATTATTTTTTTGGTGAAATTGTACACAGGTCAATAAAAATCAGGAAAAAAACTTAAATAACCGTTATTCACTTATTGCAGCTTGACAACTATTCAAACCTGGTAATAAGAAGCTGGTAACATAAGAACCAGCTAACAATTTTATTCAAAATCTTAATGCTCATGCAAAAAAGCATTTAAACATTATTCCAAAACTAACAATTTATAACTTTCTTTTTTACTCTCCAACCCTCCACAATGAACTAATTTGTATGGACCAGGAAGACATAAAATATTCTGTAAAGAGTGTTTTTTTTCACAGTTTTCAACAGGTGATTATGCTTTCATGAAGACCCTACAAGCCCCTTTTATCTGTTTTATCAACTGGAGTAAAAAAGCTAAAACGTGACAGGCTTGGCGTCTATTGAATATAGAGACCTAGACAGCTTTAGAAATAAATATTTGTTCTCTCTACAAACAATTGTGCATGTTTAAGACACATTATACAATTAATGTTAACAAAGTTTGCAAGGCAATTCAAAACAGAAAGCATTATGATGTACAAAATATTGATTTTAATGGCAATTAAAATGCAGACTTTGAAATAGATTTTAAATTAAAGTGGATCAAAGTTTAAAAAAAATCATCTGATACAATTATGTTTTCAATAATGTTGTATTCATAAACATAAAAAAGATGTGCATTTTTCAATGACTTCTAGCCTTTTGAATAATGAACTATTTTAAAGTTTAAAATACAATGAAATTTTCTAAATAGAGACATTTACCTGACAATTGTTATCAATTCCTTTTCAGAAGTAAATCCTTAGTATGCTAACACAATAACTTTGGCCAAATCTGATATGTTCGTATCTTCAAGTATATCAACCATTAACTGCTACAAATCGTAACACATCCTACAACATTCCTATCTTGTAAACCCTAAGACATAAACATCTGCACACAAGTTGGACAAATTTAGTGAAGATCTGTCAACACAAAACAACATGAAAGGGTGATGAAGCATCGGTTTACTGCTGGTCAATTGTCAAAATGTGATCAAAATAGACCCACAGGGTATAAACCTTGTTATCTTATGGTCATATCTTCAACCTTTCACAAACTTTGCCTTTATCAGTTGTAACAAACACATAACTTTATGAGCTGCTGCAATTTTCATGACACTGCGACATAAATGATCAACTTCATTTGTACTGTTCTGTCACTAAAATTAAAACTATAAAAGAAACAAATTTTTAGAAGAAAGTGATTTCGGTTTCAAAATTGTAAACCAAAAAGTTAATTATGTTAATGACACTCTTTCAAGTAATCTTACCTATACATTGGAGGTTCTAAATCTGAAACATACCAATCTTTTAACAGAATTTACAAATGCTTGGTTTGATGTATAGAAAATTTTGTTTGAATATCTGTACCCATAGCGAGAAAATAAAACCATTCCCATGTACACAAAAGGAAAAAGCCATACTTAGGAAGTTTCAGTTTCACTTTACCAATTTAGACTGATTTTGAAGGTCCCAGAGATGCACAGAATTATTCTCATTGAGTTTGAAATGGGGGTCATTACAATCTGCTAAATCTCCAGTCTCCATGTAACTGTGGATAATTGGATAATGACAAATAAATAACCGCAACAAGAAGAAAAGTCTTTCATTAGTTTACCATAATTCACAACCTTGCTATTTAATTTAATAGTAGATGACAGATGATAGATGTAATCATGGTCACTTGCATTATCTCTTAAGTAGAGGGTTATGTAGCCTCTTTTCAACAAGGGCTCTGTAACCATGGTTTAATGCCTGTCAAACGGCCAGCTGTACTAAAGTGATAAACAGTTGCAAATACAAGGGATGACATTGTTATCTTTAAATGTTCTTTTTCAGGTTTATGTTTGAAGGTAAATTTACCACCTTAAAGGCACGATTTCTTAAAAGATTTGGTTCATGATTAGCTATACAAAACAATCAAACTACAAGGGTACTATGAGTATGATCTTATGACGTATGAGGTCAAATAAAACAAAGGTCGAGGTTTTTAGCTACAGAGTAATGGAAGAGTGCTTTACCCTGCCCTATTTTGCAAGCACCCATCTTACTACATGGAGACCAGCATGGGCACCCTTTTGGCTTCAGTCTTTGAAAACACTTTTCATTCTTGGCAGTGGAAACCTATTATCACTTTATTTACCACAATTCCTAACAAGAGTTCATAATAGCCCCCAATCCAATGTGCCATTTTCTTCCTTATAGCACCATGTACCTCTTCTGCTGCATCCCACCCTTTATAAAACATGGCTTAAACCTAACATAAATACATTTTCTGACATTTAAGTGTGGTCAAGAAAGTAAGACAAACATGTCAACTGTATCACCTTATACAAACTGCAGTGCCACATTGGTTAAAAAAAGTGGTCAAAAGTAATCTTTTTATAAAGAAAGTAAGTTTTGTTCACAATTTTATTCCGTCTCAAAAGTTGATTGACTTCGAGGCTTGATTCACAGACTATGTCAAATTCTGGTACTCTCAAACAACTTGTTATTTCACAACCTGAATAACTTTTAAACTTATTAAAGCAAGTAGGGCTTTCAACAGGGTCTGAAAACGAAAACATAAACATGTTTGGCTATTCAAACCCTGAAATGCACATATTTTAATAATTTTCATGATAATATTGACATTACAAATATAGCTGGGCAATTTTTACAGGTGCTTGCTGTGTGTGCCTCCTAAATCTGCTCGTTTAGTACGTAACAACCACCTGCACGGTTCAAGTCAGTTTTGCACGTCACCATCACAAAATCATCAAGACTATGATAATAAATTTTCGAGCTTAACGTTCTTCAATACAAGGCTGATGGCGTCTTTTAAAAACGATCGACTTTATCACCAAACTAAAAGTAAAACTTCCAACAGTTCAAATTCCAAAATTAGCGATTTAGCATCAAACTTGTTATGCAAATAGAAAATAACTAGGAAATTTGTCATAAATGGAGTGATATTTTCTTGTGTATTTTTATCTACAAATCTTACCTGATTTTGATCACCATGACAAAGATATCATATGTAAATACAAATTTTCCTCCGTACACATTTAAAACAGCCCCCGGCGAAGGACGCGAAACGCTTGGGTGATTGAAACGGTAAGCGCTAAAGATCATACCAATACCGAATTGACACAACCCAAGATCATACAGATGGAAATGCAATTAAAATTGTTGTCTGCCACCATAAACATGTACGTTAAATGTTTATTTTCATTTCTTGGATGTGCAAGAACATCTTTATTACTTTAATGTATCAGGTGAGTTGAACAAATAAGAAACTGAGTAACTGGATTACGTATTCTGTTTTTAAGCTTGACAGCAACGTTATTGCTAAGTATTGGAGATGACTATACTTTTAAAGTAAATACTGTAGCTACTTTCAAGTTCTGGGTGATGATCAAAAGTCAATTTGAAACTTATTTTTTATCGTTTTTGACTTTTACGTTCTGAGCGATGTTCAATAGCCTGTTAATATTACTATTTTTCTGTCTTTTCCTTCGTTTATGTTCTGAGTGATGATCAATAGCCGGTCAATATTACTATTTTTCTGTCTTTTCCTTCTTTACGTTCTGAGTGATGATCAAAAGCCGGTCTATATTACTATTTTTGTCGTTTTTGACTTTTTCGTTCTGAGTGATGATCATTAGCCGGTCAATAATTATATTTTTCTGTCGTTAGTGACTTTTTCGTTCTGAGTTATGATCATAAGCCAGTCAATAATGCTATTTTTCTGTCGTTTGTGACTTTTTCGTTCTGAGTGATGATCATTAGCCGGTCAATAATTCTATTTTTCTGTTGTTTGTGACTTTTTCGTTCTGAATGATGATCATTAGCCGGTCAATAATGCTATTTTTCTGTCATTTGTGACTTTTTCATTCTGAGTGATGATCAATAGCCGGTCAATAACTCTATTTTTCTGTTGTTTGTGACTTTTTCTTTCTGAGTGATGATCATTAGCCGGTGAATAATTCTATTTTTTGTTGTTAGCGGCTTTTTCGTTCTGAGTGATGATCATTAGCCGGTCAATAATTCTATTTTTCTGTCGTTTGTGACTTTTTCGTTCTGAATGATGATCATTAGCTGGTCAATAATGATATTTTTCTGTCGTTTGTGAATTTTTCGTTCTGAATGATGATCATTAGCCGGTCAATAATGCTATTTTTCTGTCATTTGTGACTTTTTCGTTCTGAGTGATGATCATTAGCCGGTCAATAATTCTATTTTTCTGTCGTTTGTGACTTTTTCGTTCTGAGTGATGATCATTAGCCGGTCAATAATTCTATTTTTCTGTCGTTTGTGACTTTTTCGTTCTGAGTGATGATCATTAGCTGGTCAATAATGCTATTTTTCTGTCTTTGTGACTTTTTCGTTCTGAGTGATGATCATTAGCCGGTCAGTAACTCTATTTTTCTGTCGTTTGTGACTTTTTCGTTCTGAGTGATGATCATTAGCCGGTCAATAATTCTATTTTTCTGTCGTTTGTGACTTTTTCGTTCTGAGTGATGATCATTAGCCGGTCAATAATTCTATTTTTTGTTGTTAGCGGCTTTTTCGTTCTGAGTGATGATCATTAGCTGGTCAATAATGCTATTTTTCTGTCTTTGTGACTTTTTCGTTCTGAGTGATGATCATTAGCCGGTCAGTAACTCTATTTTTCTGTCGTTTGTGACTTTTTCGTTCTGAGTGATGATTATTAGCCGGTCAATAATTCTATTTTTCTGTCGTTTGTGACTTTTTCGTTCTGAGTGATGATCATTAGCCGGTCAATAATTCTATTTTTTGTTGTTAGCGGCTTTTTCGTTCTGAGTGATGATCATTAGCTGGTCAATAATTCTATTTTTCTGTCGTTTGTGACTTTTTCGTTCTGAATGATGATCATTAGCCGGTCAATAATGATATTTTTCTGTCGTTTGTGACTTTTTCGTTCTGAGTGATGATCATTAGCCGGTCAATAATTCTAATTTTTTTTCTGTCGTTTGTGACTTTTTCGTTCTGAGTGATGATCATAAGCCAGTCAATAATGCTATTTTTCTGTCGTTCGTGACTTTTTCGTTCTGAGTGATGATCATTGGCCTGTCGATATTACTATTTTTTGTCATTTTTGACTTTTACGTTCTGAGTGATGATCATTAGCCAGTCGATATTACTATTTTTTGTTGTTTTTGACTTTTACGTTCTGAGTGATGATCATTAGCCAGTCGATATTACTATTTTTTGTCGTTTTTTACTTTTACGTTCTGAGTGATGATCATTAGCCAGTCAATATTACTATTTTTTGTCGTTTTTTACTTTAACTTTCTGAGTTATAAACAAAAGACAGTCATTAATAATGTTTTTTTGTTATTTATGAATTTTACGTTCTGAGTGATGATCATTAGCCGGTCAATAATACTATTTTTCTGTATTTTTCTTACTTTTATGTTCTGAATGGTGATATATTTAAGTGCAATATTTGATTTACTTGATTTTATTACAGATTGTACAGTTCCTAGTAATGAGAAATGGCTAGATGTTATACAATATCATACTTCATGATGTCACCAACAATGTCATGTTCTGAGTATTGGGAAATAGTTGGAGACTCAGCAGTGCAGAAACTAGTTTACTCAGGTATGTTAAATGGCTGCTAGGTTGCTGTTTGAAAAAATAGTATGCAGATGTGCAAGTGACATTGTGCAACTTTGGGCGTTGGAGATAATTGTTACAATTTTTGAAGATTTAATACTTTAACTATTCTCATGTTTCTATAGCAACCATGGCTCTCATCCTTAAAGCATTGCAATTGGCTTTTTAAAAAGACCTGATTGTTTGATTATACCTTAATGCATCATTAACTTTTTCTTTATTTATGTTCCATAAAGATTCTATTATCAAAATTAATATTACTAGCTTTAATAATTATTGACATTTCATTTGACTTTTGACATGTCTTTTGAGTGCTTCCTTAGTCATTAATGTGTAATCATTCAGGGCCCTTATCGCATTCTGTAATGGCTCATTCGTCTACAGTATGGCCAAAGGTTTATACTATTCATCCATGTATTTGTGAAAGAAATGTTTGCATTTTAAAGAGTGTCAGTCAAAAAATAAATGAGCATAATAACCTTGAAGTGATCAGTTACAAAAGTTGTTATCTTCCAAGCATGGAATATAGCCACATGCCAGTCATGTTCTGCTCTATATTTACAGAATGTTTGTTCCAACTCACGGATGATATTGTCAGATAAGAGCACATTGGCAAGTTGCAGACGTTGACTTTCTGAATTACAGAAAATAGTTTCAGTCAGGTATTGTACATCATGATTCGCATATATATATATTAAAAATTTAGTTTTGAACAAAAATTAGCAAAAATGTTTTTTGATAGAGAAATTACAGTGCTTTTCAAGAACATTTTCATTAACAAATTAGACATAAATCTCATTGAGATTTTATTTTACATGTCGCAATGCAAAAACAACCAAAATGGACAGTATATACTTAAGTATACATGGATGGACCAAAACTGCCAAACTAATGGAAATTTGTAGTATTTTTCTTTATATCTTCTTTTGTTTGTGTTTCAGGATACCAGAAAGCATCAGGACTTCCAGGGCATGGCTATAGCTCCTCCTGAAAGAACATTAGAAACACTTGATTATTTGTGTGAAATACTTTGAAATAAAAAAAGACTCTTTTTGCATGATTTAATTCCTAAAGAAAATCAATAAACCTGAAGAATGATTTATATATATATGTAAAAATATGTTCCAATAAAAGTATCAATTATTACATTTATCTTTTTAATTTGAATTGCTATGTCAGTATGGATTAAAACCTCTGAAAAATAAAGACAATGGAAATATTAACAGAATCTGGATTTAAACTAGAGATTTTTTTATAGTCCAGTTAAATGTCCATCCGGGTCACTTTATTTCCATACTTATGTAGCAGATACTTCATTTGCTATGTTTGTATCAGAAACATGAATTTCTGATGCTTCTGAAATTTTAACTTTATTAAACAAAAAAATAACAATTCAAGAGAAATATGTATCATGTATGTGAAATGAAATGATGGCTGCTATTTCTCAGTAGTTAAACATTTATCTGAAAATACAATATTATGTATGTATGTTGGTTTTAAAACAAATCATTATAAAACAGAATATTTCTGAAAAGTATCAAATGATATGAAGCATAATCAAGCATACCAATGTATCATTATCAATTACAAATGAAAAGAAGATCATAGAAAAAACTGTTACCCAAAATTGTTTTCTATAAAATTCAAAATTTGTTTTTTCTTATTCTAAATGTGGGGAACAGTATACAATCACAAACAGTTGAAGCAATAATTTGAAACATGAATAGAAGGTATACAAAGAAATGTTGTTGAGCCTGCTCCTCATATGAGTGAAGTTGGGAAAATATCCGGCTAATAATACATTTTACCTCTTACAATATGTGATTACGATACCATACATGTAAGGTAGCAAGGACATCTGAACAACGAAGCTAGTGTGAATACTTCTATTTGAATTATATTCTTTAATTCCATTCCTTTGTTGTTATTTTCCTCTTCATCCACTTCATCGAGCTTCACAGTTTCTTGTCTGGTGAATCATCAATGCAGATAGTACATTACATAATTGGTAGGAAAACTAATTTTCACTGCCAACATGATTACTACCGACATCAACATAAAATTCCTGTCAAAGCTGTAACCTTTTATTTATACCTTCCATTCTATCATTTTCTTTGTAAATTTGTTATTATTGATATATTGTCCTTTGTTTGACAAATTTCATTTCCAGTTTCTTTCTAGCATATGTTTCTAAATTCTCCAGATCATTAGGCGACTGGTCCATGTTCTTTCTAGCCCTTAGAAGGTGGTTTCGAATGTTTCTGCTGTTCAGAAAAAACTTTTGTTGGCCACACTTATGCCCGGCAGACAAAGTGTCCTGACATTCTCCTTTAGGTGTTTCTTCACACTCTCAGTGTATGTTATGCATCAGTCAATTGTAACCACGCCGCCCCCCAGGTCCGGGGAATAGCGGGGACTGACTTTCGCTCCAGCCAACCCTGGGTGCAAATTCCCGCCCTGTGGGGATGAACTGATGTAAAATCCCCGCCAAATGCCCTGAACCCTAGGTTAAAGGCCCATTCGCCACTATGTTTAGCGCGAAGACAAAACCACGGCATTCACCCTGGCACTGCATTTACCATTTGCCGATATTTGAGGACTAATAATAAAATTAAAATCAATCAGCATGTTTGCACTTGACCCCATCTGTAACATTTACATTTGTTTATTTAAAACTTTTAACCAACAAAATCCTTTACCTTTATATTATTACGGGAGTAAGTTTTTTCGATGTATATACATATTTTGTATAAACATGTTGATTATATAGTGTTGCTTTCAATATAAACTATCTTTATCATTAACTTCAGTGAAATCCCCGCCAAATGCCCACGCCCCTGGGACCCTAGGATAGGCCAAATTCCACCTTTTATGGCGCAGACAAAACCACTGCATTCCTCCGGCACTGCGGGGCCACATAGAAGTAAAAACACGACCCATTTCCAGTATACCACCTGACCTGGTGGGGCTGTGGATACAACTGACTGGTGCATAACACATTCACTTGGCACTGCGGAGCTACCTTAAAAGTTAAAACACGGCCAATTTTCCGACTATCCCCAGACCTGGGGGGACCGTGGTTACAAATGACTGATCAAATAATGCATAGATCCTTCCCATAGTACTTTAAAACACTTCCCATACAGACAAGCAAACAAACCCACTCTCATCACAATTAAGTGATAATAATTTTCTTCCAAGTGGCAGTTATCATAAATTTGGGCTTTTAAATGCTGTTAAAACGTATATGGTTATCTAAAGCATTAGTCCTTTTTAACATCACTCAATGACAGTTGTCACGTAACCGTCGTTACGTATCAACTTTAAAGTGTTACGTAACATAAAAGTTACGTATGAAACACTTTAAAGTAATAACCAAAAATCAATAATAGAATTCAAAATTTATTTGTATCAAAAAGTAAATACTCCATCATGGTGATCAAATGTAGATACACTTAGATGCTGACAGTTCGTGATAGCCGCTGGCTATTAGACCAATTAGCGTGACAGTTCATGACTATAGAATACATCCTTTCGTCTATAACAAGATATTAGATATGCATACCTGTCACAAACTGGACGAGATCAGCAGTATATATGAACGCATGTTACTCATTTTAGTTAGATTTAGGTTTTGGGCGTGGACTGGACATATGGCCCGTATGATACTTTATTATATACTGATTATTATACTTTGAAAGAACGGTGAACAATAAAGACTTAGAACACTGGAACAGTTGTTGGTTGGTTCCTGAACGAACTATCACGAAAGTTAAGTGAGCGTTGGCGTTACGCGACACAGTCTGTCACAACAAAATAATTATAAATGGTGAGCTCAAACATTGAGCTTGACATTCTTCAACCACTGTAGAGGCTATTTTTCATCGCCCAGAACTAATCTTTCAGTGAAATCACCATATGTTTGGCTAAAACATTGGCAAAAGCAAGCATGCTTGAATCAAAGTATTGAAATCTTCATATGCCTGAATGTTGGAGTTGATTTTCCGCAACATTGTCAACACTGTAAGCAGCCATGAACGTCGTTTTTAACCTCCTTTCTAAGAGTTCAAGCTGCAGACAACAGTTTATAAACATTATGATCTTTGAGCGAATAATGTTATGATCATTAGTGTTTACGGATTGAAACGCTTGCAGATCTGAGTGGAGACGTCAATACAGTACATCGGTTATTTACCACTATTTGTTTTACTTCTTCAGTGTAACTCTGAGCTCTCATCAGTGTCCCATGTAATAAGTTTGTTTGTTTGTTTGTTTGTTTTCACGAAAGTATATATATATATATATATATATATATATATATATATATATATATATATATATATATATATATATATATATATATATATATATATTTCTTTACTGTAAGATCAAGACCGGGTATGTTTCCTTAAAATAAATATTGTTTTGTTATGTATATGAAATTGATATCGAGTGTATTTTCAAAAATGTGACAGAAATTGTTCTGTGTATTGTTTGTCCATAAAAGTAAGTAAAATATAAAAAAAGATTGGTTATTATAATGTATGACTTGATTTTTATTTGAAGTTGACACAAAAAAGAACATGTTTGTCGTTCATGCATGCTTACAAACAGGCAGCTTTCTTTTGCTGAGATTTCGCAGGTTTTGTTAAAATCCAGAGCCCAGTTGTACGAAAAAAAAACATAGAACTGAAACGTTTATCGCGCCTGAAATCCTAAAAAAGGATTCAACAGAAATAATAAAATCTAATCAGGTAGCCGAAAAGTATATGCCAAGATTGTTATATATGCGACTTAAATTGTTTTTGCGAAACCAGGCCAAGCTCCTCTTAGATAATATGGTGGCGATAGCCGAGTGGTTAGAAGATCAATGTCTAAATAAGAGAGTCCCGTTTTGACCCCCATCAAAACTTTGTCAATGGTAGTACAGGTTGTTTAAACATCCGGTCAAATATCAACATTTAGTAGTAAATAATTCTCATTTAATGGGAGAACTTCAAAACGCTTTAGCACAAATTTTATTTACTGTGAAAGGCCGACATATACAGAGTGCAAGATCAGGCCATGCACTTCAAGGTAAATGCAAAACTGTGAGGTAAAGGACTGGTCGTGATGGACTGATTGCCTTTTGTGACCGCTATGAAAACTTGAGGGAAAAAAATGCAATAATTACATCAATTGCTTAAGTGAAAGAAGAAATGATCTTGGAGTTGTGTTTCACAAAACTTCATTTCAGGAAGTACAATGAACCGTAAAAAGTAATCGAAACGTAAATAACGCCAATATAAACCTAGGTATCATTATGAAAACCTTTCATTTCATGTCAAAGGATTTGCTCTGAACACTCTACAATGCGTTCATTAAACCTCCATAACGATATGCATCAGCCATATGATCGCCAAGAAAAAGACCAGAAACTGCAACTATGCATACCGAACCTTGAATACAGAACGTATAAGAGCAGACTGATAAGACACATATATGATCCAAGCGTACACATTTCATACAATCGGGTCATATTTACTTTCTTCCCACTTACTCAACAAATATCACAAAAGTTCAACAAACGTAGGTGTAGAACTGAGTTAAAAGGGAACATATTGAGCCATAGAGTTATAAATTACTAGAACACTGAATTATGACATATCACATGCACCGAAAATAAACTCATTTAAAAATAGAATTAACAAAAAATGGGTTGATGGCCTTTATGAATTTATGCCAAAATGTTTAACATAAAGTAAACAAAGAATAAAAAATAGTTTATAAAATGCAAAGTCCAAAGAGCGAGGAAAAAATGATTAACGTTGTGAGGTACTCAACTGTGTGTAAAAGTATGTGCAGCGAATCCGTTGTAACTGTTTTTTGATAATCTATTACTGGATTGAATCACTGAGATATATTGGGAACAAGATACGGAAAGCAATCGCCGAAAGTCTCAATTGAAATATGTATGTAAATTATATAAACATTAAATTGATATAAGTTATAAGTTATAGTAAATCATCCAATGAAGTGAATAATGGAACTTTTAAATTAGATCCATCAAACTTGCATACAACTGGGGAAAACGCTGTTATATAGTGATATTGGGACTTACATTTTAACGGGGTTTATGCTTAAGCTTTCGACTACTGGGCTTGTTCTGTAGATTTTCATATAAATAATTACTATTTAGTTATTATACAATTATAAGTTTGACAAAATGTGAATATATACAATCATTATGCCCCCGAAGGTGGGCATATTAAAATCGCACCGTCCGTCCGTCCGTACGTCCGGCTCAATAACTCGTGTCCGGGCTGTAACTTTCTCTTGTATGGACAGATTTTAAAATAACTTTCCACATATGGTCGACATACCAAGACGACGTGTCGCGTGCAAGGCCGGTGTCCCTACCTCTAAGGTCAAGGCCACACTTTTTTTTGTATGGACAGACTTTAAAATAACTTGCCACATGTGTTCGACATACAAAGACGGCGTGTCGCGTGCAAGACCCGTGTCTCTACTTCTAAGGTCAAGGTCACACTTAATGTTTATTCACAATGGATTGTTGCATATAAGGACACAGAGTATAGGTTGTCGTGTCCGGGCTGTAACTTTCTCTTGTATGGATATATTTTAAAATGCCTTGTCACATATGGTCGACATACCAAGACGATGTGTCGCATGCATGACCCATGTCCCTACCTCTTAGGTGAAAGATAAACGTACTTAGTGTTTATTCACAATGGAATGCTGCATATAAGGACATAGAGTATAGGTTGTCGTGTCCGTGCTGTAACCTTTTCTTGTATTGACAGATTTTAAAATAACTTTCCACATGTGTTCGACATACCAAAACAACGTGTCGCTTACATGACCCGTGTCCCTGCCTCTAAGGTCAAGGTCACACTTAGTGTTTATTCATAATGGAATGCTACATATATAAGGACATAGAGTATAGGTTAATGTGTCCGGGCTGTAACTATCTCTTGTATAAATAGATTTTATAATAACTTTCCGCATGTGTTTGACATACCAAGACGACGTGTCGCGTGCAAGACCCATGTCCCTACATCTAAGGTCAAGGTCATACTAAGGTGTTTATTCACAATGGTATGCTGCATATAAGGACATAGAGTATAGGTTGTCGTGTCCGGGCTGTAACATTTTCTTGTATGGACAAAATTTCAAATAACTTGCCACATGTGTTTGACATACCAAGATGACGTGTCGCGTGCAAGACCCATGTCCCTACCTCTAAGGTGAAAGATACACGTACTTAGTGTTTCTTCACAAAGGAATGCTGAATATAAGGACATAAGAGTGTAGGTTGTCAAGTATGGGTGCTATTTTTTATGTACAGTGGCAATTTAAAATAACTTGCCATATGTATTTGACACGTAAAGGCAAGACTAACTTTTCATGTACTGACCTTGTTCATAGGTCAATGTCACATTCGGGGGTATTCGTCACATACTGTGACAGCTCTTGTTTATTGTCTACATTATAAACATTCTAAATAAGCAAAAGCATACTCAAGCTATTGATTTCATTAAATATCTAAAATAAAAGCAAAATTAAATTAAATTGGAGAAAAGGGAGGTAATAAACTTTAAACATAGACTGATGACATTGGCTATTTATCACTATTAAACTACATTAGCAATATCTTATTCGAAAATACTTGTATCAACTTGTTTAGTAATTTTAGAAGAAACCTTAAAAAGAGTCCGTAATATCGAATTAGGCCACTGCCTAGTATTATATAACGTAAAGTTTTGTTTTTTTTTATAATGATTTGATAATATATAATATCCGTTTCTTTTGAATAGGAAAGTATTCATTTCAAAACCTATGTTATGAATCGTGCATTTTATGTTGGTCGAGTTGACATGTGTAAGACGTTAAGTAAAATAAACTTCAATCATCGTCGTGGCGAAAATGTAACAGTAATTTGCGAAACGTTCATTTATCAAACAAGTTCACTGAATACATTATATTGCGTCTATCAAAACGCACAGGACAAGGTTGTCACAATAATTGGACAACACTTTTTTATTTTAAGGAAACCGCGAAAACAACAACAACGTATCTCAACAAATACAACGTTAAAACAACACTGTTCCATCACTAAAACTTCATGAATATTTTTAATACGGTCAGATCATTATGACATGTTTGCCTTCAATTATTTAATACTCCTGTTGTTGTTGTTGTTTTCTGGTAGGGTCAAGGTCAGGCATTTCGCTGAGTTTTCTTTTGCTATGCTGACACCTTGAAGTATGTATATTGAAGTTTTCGATTTTCTAAATCTGGTGATCCTGAGATAACTGTATTTCTGCGGGTGAAATTTCATGCCCCATATACCTTCCCATTCCACTTGTTTTGTCAGGTAATTTTAGAGAAAGTATAAAGTTGTGTGAAGGTTGTAACATGATACAGTAAGTTTATTGTATTACATTGGAAACTTATCTGTAACTAGTTAGCACTAATTATCTTTCAAATTATGATCAATGTAATAAATTTGAAAGTTCGAGATGGTCTAACGCAGAACCGCTCATTAGGCACCCAACCGCTTCCATAACAACAACAGCGTCAATTTCATGCTTGCAACCGTGCTGGGAGACACTCAAATCCAGGATTATCAAACTGCAACTCACACATTTATACAAAATCCACCATGATCTTATTGATGTAACAACATCCAGTACCTTACTAAAAGTGTCAACATCCATACTCAGATCCAAGCCGCCGACTCTCTATCCGGTTCAACCTCTACAAACCATCTTGAAATCAATTCAAGTTCAGCTTCTTCCCGGTGACAATATGGCAATGGAATAGCGACTGAGGCTCACAACATGGTACTTTTCAAGACGGAGCTCTTCACCAAGGCCATCTGGGGATCTTCTATAATGGTGGTACCTTCACAAATCTTGATATGTGCCGGCGGGGATTCTTGCCTGGCAGCGTCACGCAAGCTGGAGAGGTTAATCTCTCAGTCTTAACGTGGTTTCACAGCTGTGATTCTGTTCTTCTACATTGTATCTATGACACACAAATGGCCGTGTCCATTTTTTTCTTATTCTCGCGCACCCCAATATCATGGCCAACTGTTTAGTTATAAATGCCATTCAGGTACAGATCAATTGTTTGTAATTTCATATTCTGTTACCGTCGCATATTCTTAGTGTTGTCGAACTAAGACGATGACGCCATTTTTTGAAAGAGTGTCACTACAACTTAAGTGTAGCAGGATAATGATAACAAGTAAATTTCAAATAGACGGTTTAGCGCCTAATTTTAGTCGTACTTAGCCCGATAGTTTTGGTCGTTTTACGTTTCGTGTGTTCCGGCTGAAATACTGAGAATACTTTTGTTTTCAACTAACTTTAGATTAACGTTACAGGTATTCTTTACTCCCTGTCGCGACCAATCTGAACGTTTAATTTCAGAAGTTATACAGCTCTATTGATATTATAGATTTTTAAATATCGATGGTTGTCTACATGGAAAAGTCACATATATCCGCGACCCAATTACTCATTGTTTACGGAAATATTTACTATGTTAGACATCGTCTTGACCATCCCATTTCATATTCGTACTTAAGTATTTTTTTGTTTCATTTGATGTGAATTATCATCATTACGGCAATATGTAAGATTTTTAATAACACGGTTATTTTTTTAAGTCTAAAATGTCTTCATTTCAAACAGGAAATGAAATTCTGCTTCTTCTTTAACTGCCTGTCACGGCATAGTATACCGATGGGAGGCAATAAGTTAGAATTTAGGGCAGCCGTAATGCCCTCCAATGTCTGTTGGTGGACTTAAATTTTCTTGAGAAGATTCCAGTCGGACCTGTTTTGATGAAGAATGATTGTTTTAATTGCTCAGTTTTGGATAATAAAGCCTCTGTCATGATTAAGTGCTTGTTTGACAATAATATTTTTTTGTAATACAGTCTTACAGCTCTAATTTGCCTCTTTTGCTAAGCTAGCTTTAAAAACTCGCTTTTGAACAAGTCTATTGGGGTCAATGGAACGTCATGGGATTATAGTGACGGGAAGAGACACCAAGCAATAATCATAAGTCAGTCTGAATATTTTGCTTTCACTTGTTTTTGATATCTGTGGATGTAGGAAGACTTATATCATCACATGAATAAAAATGAATGCTCATTATGATAAACTGATCACTTTTTGCATATTTCAGATTAAGATATACGTTTGTCCACAGCTGCAAGAAGAATGCTGAGACAAGTTTGGATTCTGGCTGTACTATGGATGTCAGTGGATGCAGGTTAGCTTTGTACAATATTGTTGTTTTAACTCATATTAATGCAAGTTTAAATCATTACACAACAGTACACTCATAGTGTAAGAACCTCTTTCCTCGCTCGCTCCTTTAAATTTGCCGAGTTGCTCCTTTTCCATTGAGAGTAATAAAAATCATAGCGATAGAAATTGTATTACTGGTATATATAACTCCACTGTTTGCTTTTATATTACACATTGTTCTGATAATGCCTATGAACTGGTGTCATGCAGTGGCATAGATGATAGGTAATTGTTTTTGATTGATTTCGTAACGGTGTAGATATTAATTTAAAAATTTAAATATTTGTGTGTGACAATTTGACATGATTTCAAAGTGTGAAAGTAAAGAATGCCTTGATGCTTTTAAAAAGTGATTGGTTACCATGAAACTTTCCCAACCCTTAGTCCCTAAACCAAAAGTCTGGGAACTGCAAAAGAGCTCATGTTTGTTTACAGTCTGGTTTAGTCTGGATTATTACATGGCTATTGCTTGCCGGCTTTACCTCCGTTTTTACACACAATCAATCTCATGTGAAACAGAAAGTAGTCATATACAATCAATCTCGTGTGAAACAGAAAGCAGTGGTCGATATTAACACCAGCCCACTAGCCCTGCACTGGTAAAATATGTTTCGGGCTTGCTCAAATTCTGAATTTTATATAGCAGGACTTGTTCAAAAATTTGATGCCAAGCAAAAGTATATCCAAAAGTCTAATTTCAATGACTGAGAAAGTAGACAAATACAATTAATCTTATGTGAAACAGAAAGTAGACAAACAACTATACATGTTAATTGTAATGTTCATAAATACTTAAATCATTGCAAAAATGACCCATCATGTTTTTTAACTATTAAAGAAGTGATGATTTATTTCTGATTAGAATCAAAGGCAAAAAAATCTGACTTTGGTAATTTATGAAAGAATTGAACAATATTGATTTTATAAGTGAATATGATAAGAAAAAAATTATAAACAGTCTTGTGTATAATATATTGGTGTCCATACATAAAAAATGCTTTCAAAACAAATAATCAAGCAACAGGTATGAAAATAAATGACCCTACATTACAAGTACATAAAAAAATATGTATCTATGAGCTTTAAATTCAAACCAAATTATTTTTAACTGAGATTCTTATTGAGTTTCTGCAGTGTTTCCTGGCTTTAACTCCTTCAAGGAACACCACATTTGTAATTATGCGGTCTACTGATCAGCTGCTGAGTGCAGAAAATCCATGATCAGCGAAAATTGCACAGACGATAGATAATTGTTTTGTTTGCTCAAGCGAAAAATCTGTGGATGGAAACTAAGTGTACTGTATGTCCTGGCATCAAAAGTTTACCACTCACTAGCGAATATGGAGAATTAAAATTGACAATCAGAGAATGCACAGCAAATGTTATGCCAGTGCAGAGCATTTGAGTGTGCTATTTTAAACACTGCCATTGACCACTGAATACTTAATCCATTTATGTTAGATTTCATTAATAAAGGAAATTATATATAATGTCTTATTGTAAAATTATTCGTAATACTGTTATTAATTTTATTTGTCATCTCCTTGCCTTCAACAATGCATCATGCTATTGAGGTATATGGAAATGGAATTATTTTTTTTCAGTTTGAAAATGTCATTTTTGTTTGTCTTTTTATGATATTCTAGTTGCTAAGTAATTATATTAAAACTGTAATGTGACATAATAACTTTCAATATCCTCACCACCATTATTTTACAATATATTGCATTTGTATTTGTAACATGTGTGTATTTCTCACACACTGATGTGAGTATTATTGAAAGAAACCCATGTTTGCTGTTTTTATATTTATAACCTATGCAAAACACATGTTTGTTGTTGTTGTTGTTGTTGTTGTTCAAAGGATAGCATGTTTGTTTGGTTAAAATGAGCACAAGCCCACAACCACTTTTTTATGCTTTCCATGCTTCCTCAAAATCAGTATTTTATAGAGCCGGGCTTGTTGATGTTTTCATGACAATAAAGCACTAGTGTAATAAATTTGACTTGTTCATGCAAAACTCTCATTTTGATGACCGACATACAATTTTAATATTTCAGCTGGCAAGCCCCCCAAGATAATCAAACCCCAGGGAAATCACTGGAATCTTCCCATTCAGTATGTTCGCCAGGGTGACCCTAAAACTGTGGAGTGTTCAGCTGAAGGTTCTCAACCAATTACGTAAGTTTGATTAAGCATAAGGCCGGTATTCCATTTGCAGGCTTCCTTCGTTTGAATCCACAGTTTAAAACAGAACAAATTTCCATGAGTCCACGAAAGTATACTGAAAATTGGATCTATTGAAGAAATAACATTTGACAGTAAAGAGTGATTTTAGCAGACATAGATTAGACACACAGATGAAGATGAAATCATTCAATAAGCCAACATAATTTAAATGGTTCAATTCATCATAACATACATGGACAATTGACACAATTAGCGGCCACAGACAGCTTGAACATGCAATATCAGCCTAAGTGGATTATTTTTTGAGAGCCAAAGATTATATTTCTAACTAGTGAAGTAGTGCTCTAATACTATGGTTTATATTACCAAATATTATAATCCTTATTGATGTGCTTGTCTGTTTTTTAAAGAAATAGTTCACATACTGTCATAGCCTTGATGTTGTTTGCAGGTTTTGCACAACATAACTCATTATGAAAATCTGTCTCATGATAAAACATAACAATAATTCTCTAAAACCAAAGTGACTAGACTGTGTGAAAATGCTCACCTAATACCTTCACAAATAGTTTGTTACCCGGTATGAAACCTGTAGTGCATATTTTTCACAAGGCCCATAACTCTAGCTTTAATAAATGATGAGTTCAGCCCTCTTTTTGACTGTTAAGTAACTTGTGAGCATTAGCATTTTATGCAGTGCTTGTGGTATTAATTATGATTTATTATGTTCATATTCTTGTAATAGCAATATTATTGCTTTTTTATGCAACCAAAGGATGGCGTATCGTGATCCAACCTGTTCTCTGTTTGTCCGTCTGTATGTAGGGTTTCCGATCACTAACATTAGAATCCTATAGCTGAGAAACTTAAAATTTAGTAGGCTGATTGGTAATGACCAGCAGAGAAACCCTATTGATTTTGAGGTCAATGAGTAAAAGGTCATGATGTGGTGACCACGAGCTGAAAATCTTTTTCTGATCAGTAATTGAAGAACACCATAATCCAGGAACCACAAACTTGGAAGGCTGGTTGGTGTGACCAGCAGAGGAGCATTATTGATTTAGAGGTCAGTGGGTCAAAGGTCAATGTCCTGGTGACCTCGAGGTGAAAATCTGTTTCCATTGAATCAGTTATAATTCTCACTGCACTGAAAAAACAACTTGACTTGTCTTGTTTTCCTGCAGGTACAAATGGACCTTCAATGGTGAAAATATAAAATCAGGTTCAACAAGTGTGGCATTCAGTCCGCAAACCGGAAATCTGATGGTTGGGACTCTCTTCGGCAACGCGGATTCAGGCGACTACCAGTGTATTGCCACGAACAGCTATGGAACAACAATGACGCCCTATGTGAAATTAATTCTTGCAGGTAGATGATAAAACTTACTTTATTTGTTTCCAAACTTAAATATGGTTTCAATATTAGGCCAAATAAACCTAATGTTGTGGATGTTACATAATGACAAAAAACATTTTGCTAGGTAGGTAGAGATAACATTTTTATTTGGAAAATAATTATTTTGTAAACACGGTATATGTATATTATTATAAAGTTAACATAAATAATCTTTCAGGCCAAGAAAATAACCCAATTTAAGTAGCATAAACCAGAGACTGGTAAAATGCATGTGAGGCTTGTTTATGATCTAATAAAGCTTGTGGACTTGGCTGAGAACGAAATCCCAATTGTATCCATTTTCTAGATCTTTCTAGGGTGTTAATGTTTTTCGTCAGTCACCATTTTACAATATTTAAAAATAACCTTCCTCCTTATTTTGACTGCCTCTAATGGTTGCCCGTGTAGTACCGTAGTCACGATTCCTTTCAGTACTTTCTCTGATGCAGTTGGCAATCTTCAGTTTGGGATTTCTTGGGTTTTTTTAAATAAGATTCGGAGAGGCCTTTATGGTTATGATTGGATTTATTTATATTACTGTGAAATCATTAATGTTCGTGGGGCATTAATGTTCGTGGTTTTCGTGGGTTGGGTGATCCCACGAAATATAAACCCTTTATTCACTTTTTCAATTGCCTTGTTATGTACATACTCTAGTATATAATTTACAGAGGTCGCAGTATACATTGTTAAAACCTGTCTCACTGTATAACTTACGATCATTATTCTGTTGATATATTATAACTGCCTTTAACAAATAATGAACCAAATCAATTAAATGTGTTTTATGCAGCAAATGACAGTTATAAGCATGTGTTTAAACTCGATTTTTTTATTTAATGAAATAATTAATCGATTACTAGTACATTGAAGGTTACTAAGCACCGAACGTGACGCACCTTTTCGGTGTTTTCACAGTTTGCAAAATTCTTAATTGGCATTCAATGGCTTCCCCCTATCTGTATTTATGATCAGGCTGCATCTTCTTTTATTACCTTTATTCCCAATTAAATCGTTAAGTGACATGGGTATATGCACTAATTGGCATGTCGTACCACATAAGCGAGTGTCAAAAACCGAGTGACATAGAAGACAGAAATCACGGGCCAGCGCGTGGATATTATGCAGGCGATCTAGGACGAAAATGAAAATCCACGAATTCAAGTACCCACAAAATTGTTTTTTTTCTGCAAACCACGAAATTTCATGCCCACGAACATTAATGATTTCACAGTAACTATATTTAGAAATGTCCCAACCTTATTTTACAATGGATTTAGGCGTTAGGCATGAATAAGTTTTCCCTTTTTGAGGTTTGTTTCCTGATTGGACAATGAATAAGTGTGTAAGGGGCAAAAGAAACCATCGGGTGAATATGGCTGACCTTTTTCTGCCAATCTCACTGGTCAGAATATCTTACCCATTCCAAATGCCAAATATGCATATTTTTTCCCAATTTCAAGAAAATTTCCAAACTTCAACTTACACCTTGCCCCTTAGCCTGTGTTTTAGAGCAATAATAATTAATAAAAAAAAGAGTAAATTCATTTACAATAATGAATTATAAATGGATTGATCAGCATTTTTGGGTGACAATCATGGTTAAATTCACGAATTTCTCAAAGAAATGTTGCCCAAGATGACGAGTTGGTTCATTTTTACTCCAGATATTGCCAATTGTAACACGATTTGAAAAAACTCCATTTTTGAAAAGTTTTGATCATTAATTGAAACAAAAGACCTTAAATTTCTTCCCAAATCTTCAAAATTTTCCACTTTGTTCTATGAATTTTTCCTAGACAGAAAACGCCCTGTGTGGCTTCCTGCGCCCGTAATACCAATATCAGGTCACCTTTTTATTTATATATTCGACAATTGCTTTACATTGAACAATTTATGGGAAATGTTTTATTCCTGGAAATCAGAAAATAGACATCATTTAGATACGATTTAATTAGATCAGAGAACCAATATGAAAGAATATGGGTTCACTGCGTGACCAGTTTGGGACCAAATAGTATTGCGTTATTCATGTTGGAGGCGTGTAGTTGCTAGGTGTTTAGAATGTTTAGTAACCAGCCCTTTGTAGTAAACAAATATCAGACTCAAGCAAAGAAGTCTATTTTTTTCCCCATACCAATAGATAAAAAATCAGTATAGAAATTGCATTTTGGTAGAACTTTTTTTATGCAAACATCCTGAAAAGGACAATGTGTTCACTGGCAATTTAAGATAACTCAGTTGATATAATGCTTAATTTTACAAACCTGTTCTAATATTTCGTCAGGCTTTTTCTATTCAGAAATTATAAGGATTTCTAGCCCTAATGGATTGCTGTTCAAAATCCTAATTTAGATCACTAAAATAAAAGTAAACTGTTTCACCTTGTTCAAATAATAGTGTCGTATAGATTAATTCCAATGATAAAAAATATGTTTTTCAAACAACTTGAGTAAGAATTGATGGAAATTAAACACATTAGATACTTAACTAAAATAATTTTCAGTTACATCTCTTTTTTTTAAAAGTAAAGATAAAGGCTCTACTTTGTCGGGCTTCTAGTGTTTTGTTTTTAAAGGGACTGTACACCAGGTTGGCACCCAAAAAAGATTTTTTCTGTAACGAATCTCAGGACATTTATTTAATAGAATGTGTTAAGCTTTGATAGCATAATTGTAAAATAAAGTACCAAAATGTAAAAAAAAAAAATGTGTCAGAGACCGGTTTCGTACCTGTGTCGCCAAAATTGCAGTCCAGCGTAGTATCCACTGAGCTACAACGACTTACTGTAATCTATACACCTAACTCACATGATAGCTGGTAATGTCACATGATAACACCGACTAGCCAATCACACATAAGCAATGAATTCTACTAGGTAGACATACCCAGTAATCTTTTTTAATGGAGAAATACGAAATAACTGCTAAACTTAAATAAATTGTAAACTATTTGGTACTACAGTTAGTTCTGGTGCACAGTTGCTTTAAGAAACAATTTTTAGCTCGACTATTCGAAGAATAGGTGGGCTATACTACTCGCCCCGGTGTCGATGTCGGCGTCTGGTTAAAGTTTTAGGGCAAGTTATGATTTTCACTTGTAAGTCCAATACCTTTCATTCAATTGAGTTAATACTTCACACAGTTGTTCAGGGCCATCACATGATGAGGTTAGATAACTCCGTATTATTCTTTACACAGATTATGGCCCCTGATTGACATTGAAACTCAGGTTAAAGTTTTAGGGCAGGTTGGGATATTTATAAATAACTTCTATACCCTTTGTTCAATTGACTTAATACTTCACACAGTTGTTCAGGACCATCACACAATGAGGTTACATAACTCCATATTATCCTTAATACAAGTTATGGCCCCTGATTGACTTAGGTTAAAGTTTTAGGCAAGTAAAAGTTAAGGGCAAGTTGGGATTTTAATAAAAAAACTTCTATACCTTTCATTCAATGCACTTAATAAAATTCAAAATTATTTACCACCATCTTACAACAAGAAACATAACTCCATTTTAACCCTAAATACAAATTATGTCCCTTGATTTTTTTTTATTGATTTTTTTTAATTTCTTTTGACAGGCACATTTTTACATTCTTAACCAGTTTTTTACCAAGGGAAAACAATGAGAGCTATACTATATGGTCATTGATTTTTTTTAATTATTATTTTTTTTTAAATTTTATTTTAATTTCTTTTGAAAGGCATATTTGTTTATTCTTTACCACATTTTCATAATGGGAAATCAAGTTATTTGAATGACTTGCATCATTTTTCGGGTGGTGGGAGGGCAGCATCAAAGTCACCTTATGTATTGAATAATTTTAGTTAGGTTTGACATAAATAGCCCAAACTTGGTAATATCAAAAGGAAACAATGCATTTTCCTGGTCTTAAACCCTTTGTGCTTCGGCAACTTTTTATGATAGGATGAAATGGTCTGGTGTTATAGGTGCCCGCCTCTCGCCTAGTAGGTCGTGGGAGTGGCCAAACTGTTGCCTCTTATAATGGACACCAATATCAGTCATGGAAATTAGACTTGGATGAACAAGCCCGAATTCATATACTATTGCTTGGCATCAAATTTTTTTGAACAAGCCCTGCTATATAAAATTCAGAATTTGAGCAAGCCCGGAAGACATTTTACAAGGGCAGGGCTTGTGGGCTTGTGCTTATTTCGACCACTGCAATCGTGGATTGGATTTTGCTGCCAACTTTGGAAGCAGGCAATCATTTTTGTATATTATATATTTTCAGTGTCAGGTAATCTGTTTCCTGGGGATCAGACCCAGTTTCCTGACAATGTTGAGGTGTTCGCGTCAAATCATTACGCAATGAAGTGTGTGAACCAGCCATTCAGCATTCCGCCCCTGGAAATATCTTGGGAAATGGGAAAATTGGTAGGTTAACACAAGTGTTTAGTTTGGGAAGTACGGTAGTTATGTATCGCTATATAGCTTGGGAAATGGAAATACAGTAGATCTATAAAGTGGCGTCTGGTGACAATTCTCATGCCCACACATAATTCTTTTCTTTGACGAAACGAGCGAAACTTTGTTGAACACAGACTCCAATGGTGATTTTGAATTGCCTACCTAGAGCTTCTCGGAGATTGGGATTAAATTATCCATTTGATTTACATTTCCTAAAATTGTATCTTGTTTTGAGACCAATGCAAGTTATTTTTAGACAATTGGTTGAAACAAGTAAGTTAACAAGCTTTACATAAACTTCATCTGTATGAGTGTCTAAACCTTGTTCAATCTAATTTCGCATTGTTATGCAGTTGAAAAGAAACTTTGTGTTTTCTTTGTTCAAAATGTATTACTTTTTATATCTTTTTATGAAAATTGGAAATTTCAGAGGCTAATTTTTGGGAAAATCAGGTTCTGTTGTGGGACTGGCTACGACAAAGAAGGGTTAAAAGGCCCTGGCTATTACTATAGCGAATGATAAAAGTTAACTACAACTTCTAAAAAAATGTTTTTCGTAACTGAATATTCGGTCGAAAGAATGAGCAAATATTCAAATATAAATTTTGCCATTCATTTGCATCCATATTCTTGAGATATTTGAATCATGCTATGCAGTTATGTGAAAAAATGAGATCAGATTGATAATTGACTTAAATTTTTTGTGACATTGGGGCCTGACATGGGATACACTTGTTAAATACCGAGCTGATGTGATACTCACTTGTTCTTTATTTATTAACAAATTCTACAATATTTTCCAGGTGAATAATGAGTATAAAAAAGAGAAAGATGTGATGGAAAATGAAAGGATTGTTATCGATCCAACAGGTGAGGTTAAAAATTGCCCAGGATTAATGGGACTATACACCAGATTGGCACGAAAAAAGTTTTTTTCTGTAACAAATCTCAGGACAACTATTTAATAAAATGTTTTACTCTTTGGTATCATAATTGTATAAAAATTTACCAAAATGTAAATAAAAATCGTTTCGGAGACCAGGTTCGAACTGATGTCGCCAAAATTGCAGTCCGGTGTTGTATCCACTGTGCTACGAAGGCTTACCCTACACCTTTGGAATATTAAAACTATATACCTAACTTGGTAATATCACGTAATAACATTGACTAGCCAATCACGTATAAGGAATGAATAATACATTGTTAGTAATCTTGTTTAATGGAAAAATACGAAAAAACTGTGATAAAAAATTAATTGTAAACTATGTGGTACTTCAGTTAGTTAATTTCAATGCATTGTACACATCGATACCAAGTTTTTGTCAGTTTTCAACAATTTTCTTCTTTTTTTTCGCTTTTTCATAATACAGTGTATAGACCCTTTAAATCACGAAGACATTTTGACCCCATCTTTTCAACGAGCATACTGAAACAAAATATCCTAACATTAAGATTCGCAGTTGAAATTTGTTAGTTTGCAAAATCAAATAAACTTTGTCTGAACTGACACATCATACTATTATTTTGGCAAAATAAATAATATTAATATTTATATTATTGCGGTACAATCTTAGATAATATGGCCCATTTGTACTTTAAAATGCGTTAAAAATTACTTACTTGTTGAAGTATTTTTCGGTTTATAAATTTTATTAATTAATTAAAAAGATCTTGTTCAAAACTTTTAGATTTTAAACAATTATTATTTCCCAAGCTTGTAATTATCTGTTGTGGTAAAGACTATTTGTCAATGTGTGTTTCAATGATACAAACTACAGGGTCAAGCCCTGTAGACAAAGATTTAAATATGTATCCTGTTTGGAGACACAAGGTAAGGGCTCAAACGACACTTAAAGCGATACACAGACACCACAAGCATACAACACTTATGTCAAAAGGTTGACTGGTTAGTGCATTTGTAAGCCGTTTCTCACCAAGGAATACCCGGTCTGATTCCTAGTCTAGGCACATGTAAGTTTGGTATATGGTCATCAAGCTTGACAAGTGGGTTCCCTCCAGGTACTCTGCTTTCCTCCACAACACAAAGACCATACTCTCCAGTATCATTGCGCGAGGCTTTAATATAATGTTGTAATTACTTGTATCACAATTATAGTAGATAATTTCATAAATAAGTTTAAAATAAAGTAAATCCAAATAAAATCTGTTTCAATCCTGTCCATATTACAAAACATAAAAAGATGCAATCAATACAACATAAAACAATCCTCATTTTACAAATGTTGTTTGTAGGGACTCTACATTTCTTGTGGTCGGAGCCTAGTGACAACAATTTGTACCGGTGTGCGGGGAAGAACACTATCAGTGAATCTACAGTCCAGAACACCAAGATTCTCAACTTAGTTGTCAAGACAAGTATGTACAAAGAAATTATATTTTTGGGGGCGATAATCACTGAAACTGCATTTCACTATGCACAGTTACACCTAAATAGTTCAAAAGAATGATAGCCCTTTAAGTGGGGAAACATTGCAAAATATGGCTAAACACTGCGTCAATCAAAAGGTGCGTCCTCAGAAGATGTCAACTAAAAATAACTTTATTTATCTCCTTCGGCCCTGAGCTGTGTTTACAGGGCAATAATAAGTGAAGTTTTTGTCAAGGGTATAAAACGATAGTGTGTTGATATACGTGCAAGATTTAATTTTGATCGGGTCAGCAATGCAAGGGTTAAGGGAAACTATTTTGTAATGTCTAAAGCTATAATTTGGTGGTACATGGGTAAAATTCACCAGGATTGGATCATTATAACAAAAGTTATTGCCCTTTAATTAATGAAAAAGTTTAAAAAAATTGTCGGTCCAGAGCCATTTCTATGTTACTAATGGGCAGAGATTGATGAAACTATTTTAAAGGGTGTATAACTATATAATGGTGGTACATGGGTAAGATTCATCAGGATTGGATCATTATAACAAAAGTTATTGCCCTTTAATTAATGAAAAAGTTTAAAAAAATTGTCGGTCCAGAGCCATTTCTATGTTACTAATGGGCAGAGATTGATGAAACTATTTTAAAGGGTGTATAACTATATAATGGTGGTACATGGGTACTGAGTATTCAATTAAATAATGATCTAATTCTTATTATATTGTGTCGTTTGCTCATTGATAAGAATGATGTGGAATGTTTACATGTTTCTTCAGGTTCTAGCAAAGATAGAGCCCCGGAGTTGAAGTTTAATAAAGATGTTGTTGTAAAGGCTGGCGAGACCGCTCGACTCACTTGTATATTCTCGTACTACTCATCAAGAGGGTAGGTAATGTTGTTGTGTCGGGATGGCGGGTGGGGATTTATTTGAATAACCAACAATTGAATTCCATTCCTTGTTTTAATTGGACTGTAAAATGGTAGCACTGAGGGTAATGATATGAATATTGTTGAATACGAGCCCTGGATAATGAGGCTTCGGTTTCAAAACTTTTATGACGTGATTGGTGACATAGTGTTGGGGCTAAACAAAGAATTTCCGATAAATTCATGAATTGAATTCAGTAATAAATAACACCTGTCCTCTATTTATGTCTCGGTGTACCTGGTTTAAAACTTTTGTTTAGCACTCCATGAAAATGTGTTCAGATTTCATATTTTAACCAGGATTTTTGAAGATTAAGCAGGAGGTTTGCGCTCAATTACTTTAGTTAGCATTGATGAATACTAATAAATTATGGTGTGTAGGTAGCTTATGTGAAGATGCAGCTTGGGGTTGCTTTTGGGTTGTTGGGGTTTGTTTCGTCACGGTCACTGTTAATAAAAATAAAAAAAAATGTTTTTTTGCTGAAACAAACTGTTAGGATTTATGTATAGTGATTCAATTTCTTAAAAATAGAAAAATGGTTTCTACTCAATAGATTGAGATAGGAATAACTTGTAGTGTTAAAACTATGTTATTAGCAAGCTAATGTAAAGACATATATTGCTGGTGCATTTAGGGTAAATGGGGTCAAGTTCATGTTCAAGGTTACTGGTCCGTGTATATACCGTCTTTTCGTTTTTCGTTTTTTACAATTGAAAGTAAAAAAACGAAAAAGGAACATACATATCCTTTTTCGTTTTTCTAATGATTGAAGAGAAAACCAAAATTGATAGTTTTTTCCTTTTCCGTTTTTTGATTATAACCATGGAATACAAAACAAGGAAACTATTTATTTATACCGTTTTCTGTTTTTTCGTTTTACAAAGTGTAAAACGAAAAACAAGCTATCCTGTATATACCGTTTTTCGTTTTTTATGATTAAAAGTAAAACATGAAAAAGGAACATTCAAATCTTTTTTCGTTTTTCTTATGATTGAACAGAAAACTAAAATCGATAGGCTTTTTCTTTTCAATGATTTCAATTTTACTCACGGAAATCAAGACAAGAAATTGATTCATTAATACCGTTTTTTTCGATTTTTGCATCTGGAAATATCCCCCCTTATGTAGTATAGTAGGCGTAAAGATATATGGTGACATTATCAACTACATGGGAAAACAGGAAAAAGCAGCGTCACTCGTTTTTCGTTATATACACGGACCGTTGCTGTTGCTAAAAATGGACAAAATGATTTTATCTCAATACTTTTTGTTAGAATTGCTATATAGTGATGGAACTTTTTGTAAGAATTTCTATATAGTGATGGAACTTGTTGTGTAGGAAGCGTATGTGAAGATATACTTTGGGATTGCTTTTGATTCTTAATTAAAAATTGGTAAGCTTTTCCGAAGTTTTTAGCTCGACTATTCGAAGAATAAGGAGAACTATACTACTCACCCAAGCGTCGGCATCACACCTTGGTTAAGGTTTTGCGTGCAAGCACACATGGGTTAATATCTCAGCAACTACTTGAGGTATTGCATTGAGACTTTATACAATGGTATTCAACCATCCAACCTACTTAATTAAGCAAGTTTGATAACTCTACTTTGCTTTTAATGCCAATAATAGGCCTTTATTATTTGACTTAGAAATTCTGGTTAAGGTTTTGCGTGCAAGCACACATAGGTTAATATCTCAGCAACTACTTGCGGTATTGCATTGAAACTTGATACAATGGTACTCAACCATCCAACCTACTTAATTAACCAAGTTTGATAACTCTAGTTTGCTTTTAATGCCAATAATAGGCCTTTATTATTTGACTTAGAAATTCTGGTTAAGGTTTTGCGTGCAAGCACACATAGGTTAATATCTCAGCAACTGCTTGAGGTATTGCATTGAGACTTGATACAATGGTACTCAACCATCCAACCTACTTAATTTTACCAAGTTAGATAACTCTAGTTTTAATTTAATGCAAATAATTGCCCTTTATTATTCGACTCAGAAATTCTGGTTAAGGTTTTGCAAGTAAGCACACATAGGTTAATATCTCAGCAACTACTGGATGAATTGCATTGAGACTTTATAAAATGGTACTCAACCATCCAATCTACTTAAATAACCAAGTAAGATAACTCTAGTTTGCATTAAATTCAAAATAATGGCCCCTTTTTTATTAAACATAGAAATTCTGGTTTAGGTTTTGCATGTAACCACTTTTAAGTCAATGCTTCAGCAAATACATCATGTATTGCATTGAAACTTTACACACAGGCTCCCAACCATTTAATCTTCTTATTTAATCAAGTAAGATAACTCTATCTTTCATATTATATAATTTTTGCCCCTTTATTATGCGACTTAGAAATTCTGGTTAAGGTCTTGCATGTTAGCACACATAGGATAATATCTCAGCAACTACTTGATGTATTGCATTGAGACTTTATACAATGGTATTCAACCACCCAACCTTATTGAATAATCAAGTTAGATAACTGTGTTTTGCAAATAATGGCCCTTTATTATTACACTTAAAAATTCAGGTTAAAATTTTGCATGTTACCACATTTATGTTAATATCTCCGCACATCATGTATTGTTTTGAAATCTAATCTAACAGTGATCCATGCATGTTTCGCCGAAACTTTTCAATCCTTACACTGAAAAGTGGCAGAATAATCGAGCGCGCTGTCTCTGTGACAGCTCTTGTTTTTGTTGAAGAAAGATAATTGACCATTTGTATAAAAGAATAGATGATAATTGTTACGCCTTACACCATTGAATAAATGGCATTGGGCTTATCCATTCAGAGCTCCATATTGAGATAAACATTATGACATCACAACCCCTTTCAGTTTATTTGATAGGAACACCAGGTGATCTACATACAGAAGACATGGTGGATGTAAAGATTTTTATTTGTATTTATTTAATAATTGATATGTGATGCAATTAAAAAGTTTGCACTGTTTTCCAGATTTTTGATAGTTTCTCGGTTAGGCCTAAAAATACCAAAAAAAAACATTAGGTTTAGGTTACCCGACCCAAGGTACGACATAGGCGCTGACCCTACCATTTTTATTGTCAGTTGGTAGAAAAAAAGAAGAAAAAAAGGCTATTTGTTTTTGAAAAGGATGTAACCGTAACCAAACTTCTTCTTTTTTGGCCTGAGGATGAATATATATATTTTTTAGTCAAATGAAACTTTGATAACATTAGTTTGGGATGTCAAGGTTAAAATAGTTTGGCCTTATATTCAGTAAATGTTTTTTTGCTTCAGAGAGAAGTTGACGATAGAATGGCGTTTCAGCAACGAGAAGGTGGGAGAGGGGCGAACAATAAAGCTTACAAATGTGAAAGTTCCTGACGACAAGCAGACGCAGGAAGGGGAATACTTGTGTGAGGCCCATCTGGGGGAATTGCAGCCTGTACAGGGAAAAGTCAACCTGAAAATCACAGGTACAGTCAAACCTGGTTGAACGGTCACCTGCTTTAAATGGCCACCTGCCTTAACGGGCCACTCCAAATTCCCCCCGTACGTTTTTACTATATAATGAACGTGCATTAAGCGGCCAACTGTCTAACGCGGCCACGGCCACTAATTTTTGTCCCCATGAAGCCATATAAACACTAATTAGCGGCCACTAATCCCTTGTCACTGACACTTCCGCTTATAAATTTTCCAATACACAGCTTTAATTGCGTATAGAAGTTTCGGAAAAGAACGACGGCCTCGGGTATCTCCTTCATCCAATGAAAATGAATATTGCATGACACGATTGCCATGCGTGTTTACTCATCGAGAAAATCATGTTTATTACACGTGTGCGAATGTTTGCATCAGAATTGACACAATTAATAAGATAATTAAATAATTACGAAGTTAATTAATAAATACCGACAAAAGACCGGTTATTATGAATTCACAGTTTGCATTGTCATTCGAAGGCGTGAAATGAGTTACGATTTTTATTCACTTCAATATTATTTTTCAAAGGGCACGGATTTATATTTCTACGAACGGATATTTACAATGCATTGTTCTTGATATTTTTTTAACTTTGATTATGGCTGAAAATAAGATTAATCGAAAGTGTTTGACTCTAAAAGAACATGTCGATTGTATAAAGTTATTAGAAAATGGCTGTAGTGTTTTGTTTATGCCTTGTATCAACATTTATCTAATGTATTTTATTCATAAATTTGAAATAAAGTTATTTTATCTATACAAATGTATTTGTATTCAACCTTCTTTAATTATATTGATACAAATGTTACTGATTGTGGTGTGAGGTGGTGGTTAAGATACATACTCCATCTCTGAATAAAGCTAAAGTGGCGAAATGTTAAACCTGGATTAAGTGGCCACCCGTCTTAAGCAGCCTCTTTGATCATTTCCCAAGGGTGGCCACTTAGTACAGGTTTGACTGTAATAGAAAATATTATATATGATGACCCATCAAGGGCCGGCCACTGCAGCCTGTCATTAAAGTAAGTAATGATTTTTTTTATATTTAAGTCGGCTGTAGATCAAACAGTACACTTTGTGAAGTCAGAGCACGAGCAATTTAAGTGCTTAAATAGGTCAGTCGAAATACATATGATCCCATTTTACTCTTGGCTGGTTAACAACTACTGTGTTTACCGCTGTCTTGGCTGGTTTCAAAATACCATTAGATTGGAAAATAATAATCATCATCTGAGAACCTTTAAATCATTGCTGAAATTTCATTACAGATATGAATGAACCTTTAGGATACTCAAAATTTTTCAAATAAATGTGTCCGAAGGGGGTGTACCGGTGCGCCATGACAGATTGAGGTTTCAAACTTTTAGAAGCCCTGGAATAGAATATATGTGTAGGGCCATCTCAGGGCTTTGCAAGTGGTACATGCGACAGTCAGTCTGAAAATTATAGGTTATAGAAAAGAATACCTGTGTGAAGCTCTCGGGCCATGTAGCTGGTACAGGGGAAAGTCAATCTGAAAATCATAGGTTATAGAAATGGATATATGTGTAGGGCCATCTCGGGCCATGTAGCTGGTACAGGGGACAGTCAATCTGAAAATTATAGGTTATAGAAATGAATATATGTGTGAGGCCGATCTCGTGCCCTGCACCCTGCAGGGAAAAGTTACCTTATAATTTTTTAGCTCTACTGGCCAAAGGCCAGAAGAGCTTATGCGATGGTAATGTGTACGTAGTATGTGCATCCGTGCGTCCATGCGGTCTTGCGTTCGTGCGTCTGTAAACAATTGCTTGTGAACACGATACAGTCTTCAGTTTTGATTGTATCTCGATGAAACTTGTACAGTATCTAGATATCCATTAGAGCTCGGTTCCTTTCAGCCAGATCCGCCCATAAATGCCTAGATTATGGGCCATGAAAGTTTTAAAGAAATGCTTTCTATTTTTAGCCAGGTCTGCATGAGCGAATTCTATTTTTAGCCAAGTTTACATGTACATGTAAATTCAAGTCTAGGGTTAAGGGAGACAATTTGCAAGTCTAGGATTTTGAGAGACACTTTGCTTTTTGCTTCTGCAGTTGATTTTGTGAATTACTCTGCCTTGTTCTTGTTGAAAACCCAAAGGCCATTTTTTAGCTTTAAGTTCTGTACTTCATCTTAACAAAATTGGTTGTGAATGTTTAAGTTATGCACCTGGTGTCATTACTGGCCACACCCAGGGTTCACAGGTTTGGTAAACATAAATCTGGAAAGGTTTGAAAATCTTTTTGTGTGTTTGTGCATCCATCTCAGCACAATTGATTGTGAATGTTTGTTCAAATTGATCAATGTTGTCCTAGGATGCCCTTGACTTTGACCTTTTGACCAACTTTTTTTAACTTTTAAAACTACAGAAATTTTAACTATGAGTACAGTTTTGAAAGCATTTTTTTTTGTCAGATGACTTTTACTTGGCGCATATTAAAAAAGTTCATGCAACTAATCTGCTTACAATACTTTCTGGGCTCAGATGTTGAACGTGCTACGTTTTCAGGTAACCCAAACACAAAACATAAAGTATATGTCTGTTGCCTTTTACCCATACATACATGCTCTGGATTGATATGACCACAAAAGCCATGCCAGTAGAGCATAGGCCCTTTTGGGCCTCTTGTTTTTTAAAGGTGGGAAAAGGGGCTGAATTTCTCCCAAATCATTCGAAAGACTGCCCTGATTGAAAAAAAGGTTTTCAAAGGTAGAGGAATTGATCTTATTTAATCTTAATTGTCTCTCTTCTTTTATATTTCAGCTCCCCCAAAATTTGATGAACTACGTAAGCCCAGCCACACCTCTGCGCCTGTTGACAGCAGCCCCAATTATTACTGCAGCACAACATCTCACAATTCCTATAGCCGACCACCCGTCTGGTTCGTGAACGGGAAGCCATTGATTGGTAAGGGAACAGTTTCATCTCATCTGTTTACTGAAGACTAGTTGTTGTATTTGCTCAACAACACCAATGGGACTGTTTTACTGAAGACTAGTTGTTGTATTTGCTCAACAACACCAATGGGACTGGTTTACTGAAGACTAGTTGTTGTATTTGCTCAACAACACCAATGGGACTGTTTTACTGAAGACTAGTTGTTGTATTTGCTCAACAACACCAATGGGACTGTTTTAAAATGGTATATTCAGGATCTGGCCCTAGTTTCCTGAAATTACTTTAGAAATTAGTCCTTTTTAATAGGATAAGCTCAGCTCACTATTTTTTTTTTTTTTTTGTAATGTGCATTATATTTATTTCTTTAAGAGTTTTTAGATGGTTAATAGAATTATCTATATGATAATCACAAAAAAACACATTTTTCATTTAACAAATCAATTTTAAGTATGTATTTTGGCTAATTGAAGTAAGCTACTTAAGCCTGTTAAGCTTAAGATGTTTCGAGAATTTGGTCCAGATATCATGAATTTTAAAATAGATTTAACATTATTATACTGCAGTGTATCTTTAATACCATATTTTAAAAAGGAATACTTCTGAGCTAAGACAGCTCATAGTAATATTTACTGTACTGTAAATTGTTTGAAATTTGCAAGGGTTTGATTCTCAATGGTAGTAATATAAGTAAAATAATGTCACAACACTGAATTTGGGCTACTTCATAATTGCGGAAAAAGGCATTTTTCCCAATTTCCAGATTTTTTTTTCCCAATATAGAAGTTCTAACTTCACAAAGTAACAATTAAAATGTTAATGAGAAATTTCGTTTGTTTATGCTTGAGGATAACACTAGAGGCATTCTGCATAATTTTCAGCCATTTCCGATAGTTCTTTTCCAATGCCCTTGAGCGGCGTAGAAATTTTCAACATGCAATAGGGCTTCGTTTTTTACATCAGCCTTGAAATTGTATGTGAAATGCTGTCTAGAAATGGTAAATATTATGTGAAATCACTTTAAGAAAAGGCACTGCAATCCCTATCATTGCCTGTTTGTGGGGAAGTGAAAAAACGCAAAGTAAAACTCTTCTCTTTTCATCAAAGTACTTTCCAAAATGATAATCTACTGATTTTATTTGTTTGAAAACGTTGTATTTGTTGAGATAACATGTTAATGTAGATTTTGCTGTGTAAATGATTGTAATATGTAGATGTGTTATAACAAGTCACCCTGAACTTCGAAATATAGAAAAGAGAATGGGCTTTTCAAGCCATTCCCTAAATTTGCGCCAATTTCACCAAATGTTATGGATTTGGGTGGCATTTGGTGAAAAATTTGTAGCACTTAGTGGAATATCAAATTTTCACAAACTGTCACGAAATTTCCACCCAATCAGATGTGGCATTTGGTGAAAATGAACTCATTTTTTTTCATGTGGCATTTTGTGGAAAGGTTTGACTTAATTAATTTTTGATATTGCAGTTGAACTATTTTTAAAAAAATTTGGTTGACATTTTGGTGAAAAAGAAATCTCAAGAGTTCTGCAAGATTGAACTCAGCAGAATTCATCTTTAATTATCATCATAATCATCATGGAATTAGAATAGCATTCAGTAATAATTGTATAACAGCCAATTAACCTAGCTCTGTAGCTGCTGCTGTTACTGCTGATGATGTTGGTGATTTTATTAATTATGATTATGATGTTGGTGGTACTATTGATGGGATAATGATTCCCAATTTGCGGCATTTCATGCGCTAAAATTTCCCAAAATGAACAGTCTAGGCCTCTTCTCAATTTTTGGTGGAAAGGCCCAGTAGACCTTTGCTTGATGTCATGATAAAGAAGGATGCAAACATATATATGAAAAAAATTAAATGAATTTTTATGTTTAATTTGTTTGATTTTTGCATCAATGCCTTCAATCCAGTCATATAAGATAACTCTCAATAGAACTTCTAAAGTGTCAGGAAAACTGCCGAAAATTTCATTTATCTAAAAGTGTTTAGCCACAGAACAGAAATATGAAAAACTGATATCTGTTCTTTTGTAAACAGTCTTATATTGCTGTTTCCCAATTATTTGCACGAAAGTTGGCTTATTCCAAGTTTAAAAAAAAGAAAAAAAGTTGTCAAAACTGTCCATCTGTGAGAATGCAGCTTAAAGATAATCACCATATTCTGTAAAATTACGTTGAAGTAAATAATTAAGATACTTACGCTGGTTATGCTGAAGAAAATAGGAGCTTAAATCTTAGATCTCCATTCCTCCACTAAATATATTAACTCTTGCCTTGTGCATGTTCTTACAGGCTGCCCGCCGTACACATTTGACTGTGGTGTACCTGCGCTGGACGGATTCTCTCAGTGTGTACCTGAGAAACAAGTGTGCGATAGTTCTCCAGACTGTTCAAATGACGCCGATGAACGCAACTGTCCAGGTTGGTTGATAGATTCATGTTGTTTAAGCTCATATGTTTTTTGAAGTGGTAATTCTTATACTCTATGGTGTCACTGGCGGCATCATCATCGTGCAAAAAAACATTTAAAGTCGCACTCTTATTCAAAATCCATACATACACATGTATAACAAACATGAATTTTGAGTGACCTTTAATTACTTACTAACAATTGCATTTATGGAATATATTAATTACTGATAATAAGATTGTAACTCTGTATTAATAGCTGAAAACGCAATAATATTTAATGATTGGTTAGTGCTAAAAGATTTACTGTGATCTACTGTTTGTTTGATTGAGTTTATCAAGATCTGCCCGCGCCCATTGGCTGCATTACGGCTTGACCCTGCCATGACGCCATCACAACTTAAATTGTGTTTAAAATGCCATAAGTGACATGAGATAGAAGTGACAGCAATTCGCAGTCAAATCCAGACATTGGAAGACTTGAAGAAACAGAGTGAGATACAAGAGATCCGGGTGCGATACCCTAGCTCTTTGCGAAGAGACCTCTTGGTTCTTTAACGTGCTTGGTGTAAAGCACCGATACACGGGATACAACTTTCCTGGGTTGAACCAGTACTGAGTACACAACTTTGTACTAGCTTTAAACGTCTTTCGGTATGACGCGCCCCGGGATCGAACCCACGACCTCCCACTCCGACGCCTTAACCGTAACTGTGATCTACTATCATTTCATGGGGTAGAAATACCGTGTTTTCTGCAACATTCTTTCAAATTAAACTCGGTATCCTTTACAAAAACCATTGTTTTCGACATTTATTCATCCTTTTGATATATTAAAACAATTGTATAAATTGTGGTAAATCTTATTTGGTAGTAAGAGTGCATCAGTTCTTTAACCTTGGCCAGGACTCGAGTAACTTTCAAGATATTCAAATGAAAATTGGTACACAAGTTAAGAGAGAATACACACATGATAGCAAGGCCCACTACTCTTGCAGATATTATAATTGAGTTATGCCTCTTTATGCTCAAACAAGATGGTAATCTTTCGTTAATCAAATTTTGTAAATAGGTTTAATAAATTTTGTATTGAAAGACTATTGTGAAATTCCATTATATTATAAATCTTTAATTAATGATTTAGAGTGCTTACTACATAAAATGTTGCTATAAACTGCACATATTTTGAAAGCTTTTTCATTTAAGTCAGTTGTAATGATGCTACTCTCGCTAGTTATATTAAAGATTTATATGATGATTTTATTGCATGAGAGCGGTGTCATTTGTGATATATGATTTGCTTCTTGGAATTTCAAATAATTATTTATCACATGCTTACCCTTGTTTTCCGTGTAATATACCCATTACGAATATTTTTATCTTACACATGTGTAAGATAACCTATCAGACATTTCGATTGGCCAGACTAATCACACGCAACCTAGATATCCCTCCGCATTGTTTGTAAACAAAATGGTTTAAATGCTGTAAGACTTTCGGGAGAGAAATGGTTAACGAATCATAGTGCCAGAAAGCATCTTGTACACAAACTTTCTGATAACAATGTTCCGCCAACCAGATAATGCAGATTACTAGTCACAGAACTATCCAGTCAGTCAACAAATACAGCCAGATTAGTGACAAACACCACAAGAACATTTCCATCTTGACCAACACAAGCAATATGCAATCAATGCCATTTGCTTGCCAGTTTAATCAGCTGTCGGTTACCGAAAACATAAATATGAATTCCGCAGCACAGACATCTCCTTACACATCCCATGGCGGCTAGAACATCATGTTCTCTGGAAACATTCATGGTGGAAATTAACTTTTTCAACAGCAACATCCATGCAGTACAGAGTAAGGCTTCGCCGTTATCATCTGCATGTTGTGAAACGCCATGTACATCAAGAAAACGCTGCAAAATCATCGTAGAAAGCGACAGCGAATAACTTTTAAATCTGTGCACACAGAAAACTTGACAGACCGATGTAGGTCACATAAACCGCGTAAATGCCTGTACTCTGAGTGTGACGTCATCAAATTGTGTACTTATTGGGTTTTTTGGTTAAATTTGTTCGTTATTCATGTTGTTGGATATTTTACTACACACTTTTGTATTTGTGACTTGTTAAGCGCTTTATCAGCTTTTAAAACTTGATAACTGCTAGTTACTTTTGTCATTTTAAATTGGAACTATTTATATGGCGCATCGTTGACATTCTACTCTGAGTACTTTGGCTGTCAAACAATGGGTTCAGAAAGTGGAACTTAATTGGTTATAAAAACTCCGTTTTAAGCATGTGATAAAAAAGATCTGACACGAGTTGTCATTTAATTCAAGAATTTTATTAAACTCGTCCATGAAAGTTGTTAGTAAGCTCCCAGAGGCTCGCTTACTAACAAATTTCATGAACTCGTTTAATAAAATCTTGTATTAAATGACAACTCGTGTCAGATCCTATATATAATAGATATCCCCTGTTTATACAAAGCTTCATTGGTGGAAATTTCTCACCTGGATTTCACCTTTGCGAAATGGTCAAAGTGGCTGCTTAAGACAGACAGGTGGCCACTTAATACAGGTTTGACTGTACATGTAACTTTTCCTGATGCCAGCAGGGGGCCAAATAGGTTGTAACAATGAACCAACATCTATAATGATATAAATACATGGTGTAATAACATGGCAACATCTTTTATGATATATAAAACAATAAAATTGCATATAACTTGTATTTTCCAGCAGAGAAAGCTAGAACCAGTGCCAACATCTATAATGATATGAATACATGTAATTTCTGCAGCTTCCTGGGGAGAGGGCCAGAAACAGTGTAACAACATGGCAACATCTTTTATGATATATAAAACAATATAAATGCATATAACTTTTGCATTTGCCTGCAGAGAAAGCTAGAACCAGTAAAATTATGTTCCAACATCTATAATGATATCAATACATGTAATTTTTGCAGCTTCCTGTGGAGAGGGCCAGAAGGTGTGTAACGGTGCTTGCATTTCCTTCATTGACGATTGCATTCCCGCCCCAGCAAATGTGTGCGAATATCCCAATTTCGAGTGTGCCAATGGGAAAGGTTGTCTGCCGAAAGCACAAAAGTGTGATGGGCCAACACAGTGCCAGGACAAATCAGATGAATTGGGCTGTCGTGAGTATTTATTATGAAATTGTAAAAAGCTCGTATATACCAGTCTTGAGTTGTCATATAATACACAACTTAATTCAAAGAGTTAAGGAAATATGTTAGTAAGTGAGTCTCTGACTTATTTTCCTTGAAGAGTTGAGTTATTTTAGCGAAGCATATGCTGACAGTGTTGTTGTTTTTTAGTCCAAATTTGGCCCAATTCACAATCCCCAAAAGTATACTTCTTTCTAAAAAACTGAACTGAAGTTCACAATCCAAATTAATATCAGTAAAACTGCGATCGCTAGAGGATACCTAGGCCTAAGCTAAAACCTCTCATGATCAGATGTTTTGAGGGACCCGAGTTTCAAATTTATTCCGTTATGAAATGTCTTACAATGTATTTTCAAAGTTTGAAGTCGTCATGCCGATTATTGTCTTAGGCACCGATCATGTTTTGCGTTGTGGAAATCCCTCATACGTTAAAAGGCTTTCGTATAATAATTGTGAAAATGTAAAAATGAAAAAACAAAACAATGAATGAATACAAATGTAACAAGGTTATTTTTATGAAAAACAAACGCATTTTCGAAATTTTTGCCAAATCAAGGATGGCTAATGTGGTAGGGGTTTATTTATATATATTTATTACTCATTTACATTTCTCACAGTTAAATTCTCATCATTACTTTCTCACAATTAGCTTCTCAAATGCTCTTATCAAGTAATAGCAGTCATGTGTAAACAGTAATAGTTGTTTTTTCACACAATATTTAATTTCCTTTCAACTGTCATTGCAATTTTTACAACTTGGAAATATTTTTGCACCTGGCAATTGTTTGTTTTTTGGAACACCCTTTCCGGGGAAAATTTGTGAAATAATGACCTCGAGGTAATCTTAAGATTTTGCGCGTGATTTATGTATTTGGGACTGGCAATGATTTAGTGTTTGATCCATCGTCAGTATATTTTATATGAAAAAGAAGAAAAAATAGTCAGAACTAAGCATCTTCCTCGACTGAATACCAGTTCTTGAACAACTGTCTGTTTAAACCGCAGTTTTACTGGATTTTTTTTTTAATTAAGCAAGTCAACATAACTGGTACCGATATCTTTAAATGCAGTCTTAATCTCATAAAATTCTGAAAATCCAGCATTTTATTGTCACTGATATTTACCACTGAAGTTTGAGCAGAACATTAATTCATATTTGACATATTTAAACAGCTGGCCGGCAGAATACCAAACATGATAGGATCATTGTCAATAGCGACCGCTCCGTGCTGACTATACCCAACGTACAGAAGGAAGATGTGATGTGCTTCCAGTGCCTGGTCAGTAACAACTACGGTACAGTGCCAGGAGATGGATGTCTTACAGTCATTGGTGAGTGCTGGATTGTGGATTAGGGTTGTTGTCAGTAACAACTACGGTACAGTGCCAGGAGATGGATGTCTAACAGTCATTGGTGAGTGCTGGATTGTGGATTAGGGTTGTTGTCAGTAACAACTACGGTACAGTGCCAGGAGATGGATGTCTTACAGTCATTTGTGAGTGCTGGATTGTGGATTAGGGTTGTTGTCAGTAGCAACTACGGTACAGTGCCAGGAGATGGATGTCTAACAGTCATTTGTGAGTGCTGGATTGTGGATTAGGGTTGTTGTCAGTAACAACTACGGTACAGTGCCAGGAGATGGATGTCTAACAGTCATTTGTGAGTGCTGGATTGTGGATTAGGGTTGTTGTCAGTAGCAACTATGGTATACTGCTATTTCTTCTCATAAATGATCCAGATAAAAACTCTAGTACAACACAAGCAACAGCAAGCAAGACAGCATAGTTGGCTTGTGCATCGTCATAATTACAAAAAGAAATTTGATAATTTTGAGTCTTTTTATCCATTTGTCTGATAAAAAAATGATTTTCAAAAGTGAAGTTAAAGTCATAGCTGAATGTGTTGGTGCCATGCAACACTACAACCGTGTCAAAACTCAATAATTGTTCAAAATATTCAAATTGAACTTGGTACACGTGTTCCAAGAGACAATACCCGCTTGTATACTAAGGCCCATATCACTTGCATTATTTATTGTTGAATGATGCTTCTTAATCATCTATAAATAGACAAAGTTGTTGTGTGTTCCATGGTGCTCTTGGTTAAATATTTTCGTGAATTTAATGAACATAATAAAATAAGTTACTATGATTTATTCCCGCTTTAGAAAGGATTTAGATCACATTGTTGCCGAATGAAATATTCCGCACAAATTTTAATAACATGCTAAGCTTTATAAAGATTGGCTCTTGTTCAAATAAATATTTTTTTTGAATTTGTTGAACACTGGGAAAGAGGTATTATAATTTATTCCCTATTTGGAAAAGATTACTCTGTTGCCAATAAAACATTCCACACAATTTCTAATACCATGATGAATGTGCAGGGTGATGCTATTGCATACAGTCAATTATATTATCTTAAAAGTATGAAGTGTTTAACCATGTTATTCTTCAGAGAAGATCAGGATAACAACCCCGCCCAATGAAACATACAGCACAAAACCGGACAGTGTGGTTAGTGTGTACGTTGATGCTATCACTGACAGTGCGTGGATTAACCAGCTGGGTTATACATGGTTCTGGTACAAACCTGTCACATTCCCGAATGGCTCCAAGGGCATTGGTGAGATATGACTTCTTTTCTTATCTCATATTACTAGCATGTCTGTTTATTTAAAAAAAAAAAACAATGCCCAAGTACCAAACCTTGCCGTTGATACAGTATTGTCATCATCTGTGGCATTGTGATAGGCAAGGACCCACCTCGCTGTTACTCAAATACTGTTAATAATTATCACATGAAATAGGATTTCATATGTTTACAGCTTAAGCACAGTTATGCAATTATTGAACAGATTCCTGACTTATTGCTGAAGGTGAAGCAATGCATGTACAACATTTTTTTTTTAATTCTAGGCAGTAATCATTATTATGGCTCAAACATTCTTTATCACTCAGTCTGTCCACATTTCTTTTTGTTTTCTAAAAAGTGGTCATTAAGACTTCATAAAGATTTTCACAGTAACATTATGCACTTCTATGAACAGTTAACATTTTCTCCCAAATGCAGAGCAACAAATGCTTCCCCCACCTGGCCTAGAGAAATATTTCACAGTCTCCAGCAGCAAGAAGAATATGACGATGACCGTGCCAGACGTTACCCAGCCGGTCGATCCTAAGAATACGGCTATGTACGATTTGTACAATCTGCTGACGGAATACCGTATGTTTATGGTGAATGTCAGCCATAAATATGACTCTGTGGCTGTAAAGTTTACGGTTGTAGGGGAGACCTTGAAAGAACCAGGTTCGTTGTACAAATTTTGCAATATTCAGTGCCATTCATAAGATCTTTACATTATGGTAGTTCCATTTGAAACAAATGCTAAAGCTGGTCTGCTTATAAGTAATGTTTTCAGCATAAAGATAATTTTTATCCAGGTTTTCAACATATTTTGTAACAGTTAGCAGTCTTGTTTTACATGTAATGCTTAGAGGAGTGAATGAGGAAATCATTCACATACTGGGTACCTGGCACATAGGCCAAGTACAAAGTATACTACACTTTTCCAAATTTTGGATGTCCTTGGCCCTTTGTACAGTTTTGTAAAAACGTATTAATTATTAAAATTGGCTTTATTTGTATCCTAAAAAAAGCTGGAATATAATAATGGGGACACTGATTGTGTTTATCATCCTTTGCAAATGCTGTATCTTAATATATTGCAGTTTAAGAGCCGTGCTTGAGAAGGCTGGTTTCGTACCGCGGTTTATTGCCCTCTTTCTGGAGGTTCTGATTCTGTTTATCATCCTAACCTTAATATATTGCAGTTGAAGAGCCCGCAGTTGAAAAAGCTGCTTTCAACTGGTGGATCATTATACTCATTGTGGGGATTCTGATATTGTTCATCATCCTGGGGCTCATCATCTGCTACTGTTACAGAAATAGGGGAGGCACCTACTTGTGTAAGAATCTGTTGTTTAGTTTATTCCAATTTGAACACATACTTATTTGTTCTTGCTCATTTGTGATGTTGACCTTTAAGATCGTGGTCAAGTATGTTCGCATGTTCAGTTACAAACTCTTCCATCAAAGATTTTAATGACATGGTGTAAGCTGGAATATTTAAGCACTGAGAATTTTTTTTTGGTGTCCAACCAAAATATCACTGAATTCCTTTGCAAATGCAAACTGGACGTGTACAATTATCTTAGTTTTTAATGGCTACTTGCCCCATATTATTTTGATATTATCTAATAAGGAATGGAAAGGAAATCTAAAAAAGTAGACCAAAATTAATAATGCAAACTTGCAAATTGGCCTTGAATGATTGCAACATATATATTATTTCACAACCGCTCTCAGTTGAAATAAAGAACATAACTACAAACTACATTTTTTTATATATAATGTATTTATGGTTATTTATAGACCATATTGGTAATACCACTTACATCATTAAACTGGATTTTAACTTAAATACAGTGATATACGGACCAAATAACTTTATATTAACCAAGAAGGCTCACATTTAGGAAAGGTTTAATGTAATGTATGATAAAATAAGATGCGTTTTATTCGCTAACCAAAAGATATGGAAAGAATACTAAGAAAAACACCAGAAAAAACATTGAATAAATGAATAGAAGGACTTTCTATATATATCAGGATTATGAGAAAACCCCTGTGAGTATGATATATAATATAGTTTGCTTCTTTCATGGCTGTCTCGACCATCGAGAGATTGTCTATTTATAGGTCATATAATATTCAACATTATCAGCACTGCATTGAATAAATGACCAGCTCATTTGTACATCGAATATCTTAATTTGTTGGCGAAGCTTTTATAGCCATAGGTACGTTCTAGGTTGTACATCGATGCTATATAACATGAACAAAAATAAAAAAAATACTTCAATGTACAATTCATGCCAGTATTTTTGACTAAGGGAAAAATTAAGTTTTTTGTTTTAAATTACCATAGTTATACAAGATGTAGTTTTCCTGGCACCTGTGTAGAATGGCAGACATATAGGGTCTACTATGCCCGACCTTGTAGTCTATGGTGACATATTTTCATTTTCACTCAATAACTTTTGAACAACTTAGTTTAGAGTCTTCAAACTTAGTGTGTGTATTGGTCATAGTCAGTAGATGACCCCTAAATATTTTGGGGGCAGTAGGTCAATATCATGGTGAATTTTCTTATAACAAATATGGGCCCTCCCTACAAATGACAGATCAAATTTGTTTGTTTTTTTGTTATCAACAATGAGTTTAAGGTATTGTCCAGTCTTCCAGAAATTGTAAAAATTTTGCACGTTGAAAGTTTTAGCCAGTCCGAGAAAAAATTTGCCTGTCCGAACAAACATTGTCATTAAAAAGTTTACAAAAAGAATAAAAAATGAATATCACCTGGTTTTAATGCTTTCCTGATTTAACTGTCAAAAAAACATATACACACTACATGGACATGTCGTTTAGTAAAATAAACACTTAGTCTCGCAAAATATATTTCAACATCGCCGGCATTTACGTGTTCTCATGTTTTCCGGTAAGTCCACCAACATATTTTGACACCGAAGCCGAAGCATATTGAGTGCTGTCGATTTTGATTGTGGCTTGTTGCAAACCAAGAACCAATCAAAACATTTGTATTAAAAGACCCGTACAAAATTTACCGAATATGTCCGGCAGACCGGCACATTTGGGAAGACTGATTGTCAATGGCCATGCATATAAGTCTTTGGTCGTGTGTGTAAATTTTTGGGCAACAAATTGTAAGCCAAAGATAAATCAATCCAAAAGCTATAAGATATTTACTGTGACCTATTCAAATTTGATTGTATGGATATCCGCTGAGAAGTAGGTGTGTACATGGCCATATATGTTAAACACGGAACATATTCGCTGCATTCTCTGTTATTTCAGTGGATAAGAAGGAGAAGAAGGCTGGCAATGACCCGGAACAGGAACTGAAGGACAGTGGATTCCAGGATGCCGGCAGAGTGTGAGTATCTTAGATATAAGCCACTATGTTAGCACTAACAATAGTAAAAACTGGCTTGGTTACTTAAATTTTGGAACTATTTGAAAATGTTCTTGTATTTTTCAAAATTTCATAGAAAATTATCTAAAAAGGAGAAATTATAAAAGTTTGTTTTTAAATATAAATTTCTCAGTGCCAACCATGAACATACCCATTTAAAGGGGTAGGGTGAACCTCCCACATTTTTATGTAAAATAGTAACATTTGCCTAAAATTCTGAATTTGTTCTCAATTGCTTGGATAGAACATGGGACACTTGATAAAGTTATCTAAACAGAAATCTTTGCCTTTGATGGCTTCAGTATAATATGTTGATTACAAGGGGAGATAGAATGAATGAGTTACAGGATTGATGTCATTATCGGGGTATGAACGCAGTTGGGCTGGTTAAAGTGTGTTTAGTCCGAGGGACTTCACGCGTACTTTAACCAGCCCAACTGCATTCATATCCCCGATAATGACATCAACCCCGCAATTCATTCCTTATATTTACACAAATAGTTCATTATTTCATTAAAGAAATGTTAAAAAATACTTCATTTCATTGAAGAAAACCTTACAGTTATTCTTTCTCACCGATTATGTAAATAAAACGACTAGACCATAACCAGAAACAGTTTTATCAAATTACGTCTCAATAACAGGAAAAAAGTCATTCACTTCAAATGACTTTTAAACGTAAAATTTAAGCATTAATGACAGCAATACATTTCACACATCGCAAATTAACACTTTCTTACCTGTTCATTTAAGTTTTTCAAGGCCTGCTTACACAATACAAGCAATGAGATAAACAATCTTCAATTTACATGTATATTTTTATGCGATGATTCGCGATCCGAACATATCAGAAGATGTTGCGTTCATCGGAAAATATTCGCAATTGCCGTACTGTAAAGCAGTTCACTTGAGGAATGGAAGTTGAGGTGAAAATATTGGTTTGTGAAAGGAACAAATCTTTAGATATTAATCTTTCATTGCTAATTTGACGTATTTCTCATCTCCACAGGGATGACTACTATGATAGCACAAGGCCGATGGAAGAGAAGGCCTCTCTGACTGGAAGCAATAAACCGTACGATTCTGATGAGGATGCCGCGGAGGAATATGGTGGAGAATCGGACGTAAACAAATTCAACGAGGATGGCTCGTTTATCGGTGAATACAACAAACGCAATGACCTGCCTAATACTAAAGAAGCAACTGTGTAGTTTCTTTTTTGTATGTGAAACGAACAACTTCAGGATAATGTTTGACCAAGGCTTGATCATTGTAGATACCATATAAGAAATCAAGTATGTTATGTGAACTGTATAATACAAATGATAGAAGATGTGCTGAAGAGTCATATATCAAATTTTAAAGCAACTGTAAGAATTTTATATTGGCGTTTATTTTTACAAGTAGGGTTTTTTAGTAAAACCTTTTAAATTTGATAAATTTTGGGACATTACTTACATAATAACATCAGGATTTATTGATAAATGAGTATGGCCACACCAAATTGATGGATTGATAGATTAATGGACCTGTTTTTAAAAAAATCTAAAATGAAATTATTATTTTATGCAACTGCTATTTTTTACTGAAACAATCTGAAAATGACCGAAACACTTTCTTGTAAAGCAATGTTGCATCAAATGACACAAAACATGTTTTGATACGTCTCTGACCTAAGTCCTGGAAGACTGATACTGGTATATATGATCAATACTCCTTGGGATTTTTCATTAAAATTACTCTTAAAAGGGAGAATAAAAATATCATTGTTCAACATTATCATTCGAAAAGATAAAAGAAAGTTTCTTCTCTGCTCGCTAGATTTTAAATGAAATTAAATTATTGTACTTTTAATTTGCTCGCTTGCTTTAATCTTTTTGGCGAAAACTTGTAGAACAGAACATAAATTGGTGTGGCCAAATGCAAATTCAATCTTTCTCTGTGCCATTCTAAGACATTCTGAAGTATAGAATTAAGCAAAGGTTTTATTTAACCAAATAGTAGAAAAAGAATAGCCACTTCTAATATATTAACATATATGTCTAAACCACAGATTTTTTATATACCGTAGAATTCCATGACAAATCTTCTAGTTTTGTTGCCATAATGTTGGTCATAATATGTTTGTTGAATGGTGTTTTACTACAAGTAGATATACAAGGTTTGTGAGAACTGTGATTTACTGCAAGTGTGCCTTAAGTTTTTAAACATTTAAATTAGCATTGCTGGTAAGTGAAACTGTGCCATCTTGTTATACATTGCACCCTGATTGCACTTATTTGGTTGAGGGAGCTAGGACTATTTTCAGGAAGGTACTAACATGAGAAAATCATTTAAAGCCTGATATTTTATCAGCAGTTTAGACAGTGCAACAACATTGAGGTTCTTTTTGATTGGATTGCTATTGTAAGAACTTCAATCAAATAGCTGGCAAGTTTTTGCGTTATTTTATAATCTGTTTAAGACAGTGTAAGAATAATCAGCATAATAACATATAACTTGCAGTATGATTTTTGATGGTTGGGGAACTTAATTATGATACTTTTTGAAACTAAGTTGTGCTTTGTTTTTCAACATCCTTCCTGGAAAATATAAAATTGAATTTTAATTGGTTTGAACGTTTTGGTGTGAAAGTTTGAAGGAGGGTGAATAGTAGACTGGCTTCAACTGGCTGTTTCTCTGTGAAGTTTATGAATATATTAACTATCTTGCCTGCAAAATGATATTCAGATTAGATGTAGTGTGTGTATTGCAAAACTCTGTGTCTTAAGTGTGAAGTTGTCAGGATGTTTCCTGATGTGAAATCCTGTATTCTATGTGCTATATATTGCTTCCTTTGTAACAGATGTTTGTCATTTGATCATGTTAAAAGTGTTAAATAATTAATATGCAAAAGACCTACACATTGATGCAAAAGATATACAATATGTGTATTGTCTTTTCTCGCAAGAATTATTTTGTTGATGTATAGAGCTGTAGTCAGTTAGTGATGCCTGAGTTTGTTTTAGTGATTTTATACACAAGTTAATGTAAACGATATTCCAACATACGGTTCTGTAGTAAGTTAAACAAATTGGTTGTCGTATTGCTTTGCTGTTTGAAGCATTCCATGTTAACCCTCGAGCTTGTTTTGTGCATACCCAATTTAACATTTCCAGGCTGTAGTTTTATTAGTTTATACAAAAGCTTACATTCCCTTGCTCACTTGGATGTTTTTCATCAAACTTATAAAACAAATAACATTCTTTATAATTTGCTTACATGCTTATGTTTCGGTAACTTGTATTGGCAGGTTTCCAACAAACTTGTAATACAATATGTATACATTCTCATTTTTTTGCTTACATTCCACTAAATTGCTTTATAATTATGTCCTGGCTTACTTATTTGCACGGTTGTAAATAAGCTTACAATCCCTTATTTTGCTTACTTTCTAGGCTGATTGCCATCAAACTTGTATATAACGCATGTTCAATACTTTGTTAACATTCCCATTTGCTATGATTGTCCTGGCTTAATTTTTTTACAAGACTATAATTAAGGGAGTCTTATATTAGAGAAGTTATTGTACAGAACACAACGTTTACAACAATATTATTGGTAAACATTCACCAGGTACTGAAAGCCTAAATTATCCCATTCCATAAAACAAACGGAAAGTTTACCTACCAAAGGTTGTATTTGTATGTTTTTGCTGTAATTTTATTTTTACACAGAGGTCTTTTGTTGGTAAGATGTATGTATTGATACACATCGTATTCATTTCAAGTTTACTTATGTGTTCTGCGTTATCAATAAGCTTGTTTCACAATGTATTATCATGTATAACTTCCTTTACTGATATTTTATGTATCATGGCTGATTTAAGTGACATGACACACATTGGTGACAGTGTCATTCAGAGATGGTGAATCAATGTTAATGTTATATATAACTATATTCAAACCATTTGTTCGCAATCTCTGACTTAAATACTGCTACCTTTGTGGACATGCTGTAGCCATAAATGGTTTGAGAGGATAATCTGCTGGATTTTGATGATTATGATGATTAATGTAAATACACAAAATGAAGATTTATTTTTGGTATTTGAGAGTTACAAGCTGAGTAGTTGCATTTATATTTTAACATGATTTGTATTGTTGTACTTTCAGATATGATAGGAAGTCAGATACATTGGTGTGATGTATATACTTACTGACCTGTGTGTTAATAGCTTTTGAAAATGTGAGAATAACAGTCAAGTTTTAAACATAATTGTCTGCGACTATGTATGAATAATGGTGAACTTGACACAAAGCATTTTGTAAAAATCATTTGCAAACTCAACAATTATTCTCTGTTGTACTTAACAACTTTTCCATTGATCATATTGTATATTATGTACATTCTACCATGTAGTTAGACTTAACACATAATGTAAACATTTGTAAAATGTTTTTTGTATTTGGGGCTTAGCCCTAGTTTTGATGCTCTCAGTGTATGTATTAGGGTTTATTGATATAGAAGGGTTTGTGAAACACTTCTTGTACGGGCAGGTGTACGTGTGAACTACTTTTTGTGCACTAAATAATCAAGGTATGAGAACATGTGGACTACTTTTCGTGCACTACATCATCCAGGAATGTGTACATGTATGTGTGGACTACTTTTTGTGCACTACACCATCCAGGTGTGTGTATTTTGCAGGCTCAGAGAGGCATATATGATGATGAATCAGCATCTACAAATACAAGCTTATAGTGAAATTTTGTAAACAACTTAAACCCAATTGCAGCTTTTACATGTACAATGTAGTCACACATAATATATTTAAGTGGGCGTACATTATTTGTTTTGCAAACCTCTCTGCTCTCATAAAACTGTACACTTGCGATTGGTGACTAAACTTGGGTAGCTTTATATAAGATAATGATTATGTAACTTCTTCTTTTCATTCTTTTATTTAGTTATTACAGTCATATATAATTACTTAGTCATATTTGTATCATTGTTTATTTTTACATTTTCGTCCAGGTTAAACTATACCCTCAGTGTATGCTCATAGATTTTATGTTTTTTATAAAATCGTACACTTGCGAAAGGTGGTCTAGCCTGTTTTTTTTATACTAAATAATATATATATTTTTGTTTATTATTGATACCTGATACATTTCAGTTTAATTTGTTTACTCCTGGTCAATGTTATGCCCTCAGTGTATAGTTGTGATTTTATTTTGCGATAAAGTTGTACACTTGCGATAGGTGATTTGACCGGGATTGGTTTTTTGCTTAATAATCACAGTTTACATATTTTTATACTATATATTGCAATGTTCAGCCACTATGCTGATTTGTACTTAACCATAAAGTAAGAAGCTAATCATATTTACAATTTACATGGTGTCTTTATTCTGTTTGATGGACTCACTTATGTTTTTAAGGTCAGACAATGATTTTTTTCAAGTTTGTGCAAATTTGTGTGAAAGAAAAATGAACATAAATATGCTTGTTACAATGATAAAGCATGATTGACTGTTCAAATTAGAGCTCTATTGTTAAAGATTATATAAAATGTAAGAAAATTTTATTGCCGAAAAGCACTAGTAACGGGATTAAAAATTGATTTATTTTGGTACTGAACGCTTTTTGGCAAAGTTGCTGTAAGAATGGTGTTTTAGTGGTATAGGTGCCCGCCTCTCACTGGAGAGGTTGTGGGTTCAAGCCTCACCAGGGGTACTTTCTTATGGCCTCTTAAAAAAGGACAACATTACTGGTTTCTGCCCAGAAAACAGACTTAAGAGTGATTCATAACAGATCTCAGCTATCTTTACACTCAAGCAAAAATAAATTAGTATAAACCAGAGTTGCTGTTTGGTGTTTATTCATAGAAGTAAGCAAAATACTCAATTTAAAAAAAATCATTGCAAATATAAAATCTGTGAGTGGGTCCCTTTATAATAAAGTTATTTTGTTTACTAGCAGCATTAGTTTTATCATTTTCTGGTTGTGATTTTCTTCATGTTGATTGTTAAAAAATATCTTTTATTTTAAGAATATGCTGTTTAATAAACTGATAGAAACTTATTTTTCTATAAGTTCTATGTGTAGTTCAGATTAAAAAATGATAATATTTAAACTCATTCTTGTATTCTAATACCTTTGTTATTATTTTTTTTGGTACCTAGATAGTATTTGAATTTGGCAAATGTAATTGGTTCTCATCTTTACTTAAAAGCCCTTTGTTATTTCCATGAAAAATTGAAAACCTTTTTCTTTTTCTGCCCCATTGCATTTTTTAATTGCGCAATGTCTCAATTTAAAGCAAATATATTTACCTTCTTAATGTCTCTTTATGTTTTTATGATTAAATCCTTAATATGCATTCCTAGTTCATCTGTTTAAAGAAAGAATTTCACACTATTTAGGAAACAATAAAGTTTGTTACTTAGATTTCAAACTTATAATCTGTCTAATCAGATGGCAGTATTTCTCAAATCTGCCATATGCTTATTTTGGTAAATTAGCAAGTCAGCCATTATTGATTGAAATCAGGTGAATCAGCAAATTTAAACAGAAGTTTGGCCATTAGATAAAATATAAACTTGAACATTTAACTAGTTTAAGAGTTATTAGTAGCATGTACTGAAAAAAAACAACTGTTTTATCCATTTTTCTTGATAAATGTATACTAGTAACCTTTAACCATTACTAAGTCTGATTTATATTGGTAGACTTTAACCTTTTTAAGAAACAAACATTTTAATATCCATCTAACATTTCTGTTTTCCATTTTGCATTGATTTTTCTGTCTCATTATCACTATTATAAAAACGAGAATGGTATTCAATAAGTGACTCATAACATTTTTTGCCATACTTAGTCCAAAAGCTGATGGATTTTATCCTGAAAAGCCTTCTCTGAGTAAAGGTTATATTTCATGTATTACAATTTAAACAAATGTATTGCATGGACGCAAAAATGTGACCAGCAGTTCATTTCCACAGACCTGATTGAATACCAGGGCTTATGTTTCACTAACATCTGGGGTATGAGTTACAGACCAAGACTCAGAAAACCATAGATGATAGCAGGGGCCGTATTCAATAAGCATCTTAGTGAATATTTTCAACTTAGTGAGAATTTTGTAATTTTTGACAACAATAATTTTAAAAACCGGCTACTTTTCATCAAGATTTATTCATATGCATATATTGTTTAGACCATTTTCTTGCTTATTTTCATAATTTTGGTGTACAAACATTGTTCGTTTTCTTAAAATTCAAATTAGAAAAAAAGCAATTTTTCACTAAATTGAAAATAGTTACTAAGATGCTTATTGAATACTGCCGACTGGGTCTTATATTCACTAACATCTCGTGTAGGAGTTTGAGAGGTTCTTGATAGCATGCCAATGTGTAATCAGAAAATTGTTTGTGAAAAGAGTGAAATTTGAAGTTGTTATATTTTTGCTTTTCTGAGGATTGAGTTTAGACCGAGTCTTTAGATCCTACACAATCATGGGCCCAGCTCTTAATTAAGCCTACCTCTCTTTTTACTTTATTTTCTTCCAAATATTTATGTTAATGCGGCATGTAAGATGCCACTGTGTCTTAGTCTTACTATTTAGAATGACTTGTTTTATGTTAACAAGTACTTGTTTAAAGCCTATTCTTTATTCTTAAATGCATAAAAAGCTTTGTAAACTGAAATGTAAATAAAGATTGCTTCTTCAAATGTATTTCTTGTTTTTATTTGAAATTCAAACATGTTTTTCGTTGAACATGCTTTAACAACTCGCAAAGTGATGGTTGATTTTTTGGCTGAGATTATACAAATTTTTTTAAAAATTCGGTATCCTTTAGGTTTCACTAAAATAAAACACGACGGGAAAATATGATCTTGCAAGGAATCCTTTCCATTCAACATAAATAATTACAATCAGATCAGGTAGCCAAAAAGTCTATGCCATGATTTTTATGCGACTTAAGCCTTTTTGTGAAGCCAGACCCCACACAATAACAGCCAAGTGGTTAGCATGTCAAATTCTAGATCAAGAGTGCCGGGTTTGACCACAATTGGAACTCAGCCAACAGTAGTACTGCATGTTAATTATAACCCCAAAATGAAAAATATTTCTCAATCCCATGAACATGTATGTAGCAGATTTAAAAAAAAAGAACAACTGCAATTATGTTCGTCTCATAGAGTGAGTGGGGAAGGCCAAACAATAAAAAATAAAAGTTCATGTTTTATTTACTTTCAGGAAAAAAAACTTTTTAGGTTGTAGAACATACATCCTTTGCGACATGTTTTGGGGTACATGTTATTATGAGCAATTGATTTCAAAGTTGAAACTCACAACAACATAACATCAGACAAAATATACTTTATTGCAACAAGGTATGACCACAGACAGGGTTTTGATAGTAAATGAGAAGTTCATGAACATAATATCATCGATGAAAGTAAATATAAATATATATATATATATCGAACAAGTGTGTGTGTGTGTGTGTGTGTGTGTGTGCGTGTGTGTGTGCGTGCGTGCGTGCGTGCGTGCGTGCGTGCGTGTAGTATATATATATAATATTAACACCTATTAACCCCGATATACATTCAATTTATGGAAACAATTTGATAGGCATAGGGTGGGCGAGTTCTTGAAATTATAAAAAAAATGACTTAAAAAGTGCGAAAGACTCCAGTTGTAAAAATATTTAAGAGATCGAATTTGCTGTACATAACGTATGCTCTCTCTCTCAACTCACTTTAGAAATGACACATCGTTACTGCGTATTGAATAAGTTGCATTAACCGACTGCAAAGGAACATGACTCTAGCCGCGGGATCTTGATTGCCCCCCCCCCCCAAAAAAAAAAAACAAAAAAAAAAAACGTCTAAGTTTTCTTTTAATTTCTAAACATGAGAAAAACGTAATAAAATACGCTCCAAATGCCCCATTACGGACTATATATTGTTAAAATTTCCTGCCAACACCTTTGAAATTGTAACAACTTGACATGGCCGACCAAGACCCTCCATATCCGGATATTGGCGGTTCTAGCTTCTGTGCCACTGATGAGGAAACGAAGAGACGTCTCCTGACTGAAACTAGTAGTTATTTACTAGTTTAACATGTCTCATACTGGCTAATCTACTGTGGTGTAGTGGCATAATGCTTGACTACCACACCAGCGTCCCCCGGTTCGATTTCTCGATCCAGTTGATGTTGTTGTTTTTTTTACTTTCGTCTGTCTGTACGTCCATCCGTCCGTCCGAAACCATTTTTCTAGAATTATGGACTATACTGATTATTAAATTTCACATATCGTACTCAAATTAAAATGAAATTTTAAGTTCTCTATACACATTCGCTATGCGCTCGCTCCATTTTCTGTAGGTCGCCAAAATGAAATCAAACATAATTATATATAGATGATATTTAAAACACAATTTTCATTGAAAATTTCCTTGCCATTGTTGTAGATATTCGTCAATAAGACATTGTTTAAAAATACAAATAGAATGTTTTCTGTCAGTATGGGAACCATACACAATATAACTCATATCGTGCGAGATGGTTATAACATTACTTAACCAGTTTGTTTTATCATTATCAATCAGGGGCGTAGCTTGCCAGAAATCAATGTGTAGGCCCCGTTTTTCTAGGGGGTTCGGGCATGCCCCCCCCCCCCCTTAAAAATTTGAAATCCTATATCGCCGCAGCTGTATTTTGGGGCATTTTTGAAGGAAAAATAAATTTTATAATTTTGCAGTTTTTGTCAAGCTGAAAAGTATATTCCATACATAAATTAACGATTATCGAAAAACTCTCCGTTCTGTAATCAGAATATATAAATGAAATGAATATATAACCGACCATGTCAATAAAAGTAATCAGACTAAGAAACTGGAACTAGATAGTAATCGTACGAATCAAACACTTTCTGTAGCAAAGGCCGGCTACACTTGCTTCTGAAAAAGTTAAGCTTCCTGCACTTCCTTGAAGCGAATGTATCTATAACATTATTAATGTCAACTGGACATGTCCTTGTGAATATGCAGTAATGCCAACGATGACATCCTGTCTGTGCTCAAGGTCGACTGCAAATAGTTCTTGATTCGCTTCATATCACTAAACGATCGTTCGCATGGTGCTGATGTCGGTGGCATTATCAACAGTACTCCGAGAATGCCATAAATACACGGGTACAAATGTTTGCTCGTCTGTCGGAGCGTATCTTGGAGCCGAGGCGGTCTACTTTCCGCGATATTCCACCGAACTCTCCACCTCTCAACTTCGTTACCGAAAGCTTCAAACGAATGCTGGAGATCTGGAGCATATGCGGCATATATGGACAGAAGCATTTCATCTTGTAGACCTGACAATCGGTTTGGCAGAAGATACTGTACCGCAGACGGTCTTCATTGCTTAAAAAGCGGGTCTCCATTTCCTGTGTCAAATGGTCAAGGAATACATTGAACAGTGTTGTTCTCCAATAGTCGGTAACTGTATCTACATCCGGGTTAGCGAGGTGATTTTGCCTACCAGTCCTTCTTGGTCTCGACGGGATAATATCAAATTCCGCAGCAACATTTGTAGCTTTTTCAAAGAGAGCGCCCCACACTTCTGGGTCGTTTCGCTCATTGTTCATTAGCTAAATGACAACCTTAGCCTCACCAATTGCATGCAATAGATCGTTTTCTTCGTATTGCAATAGGTTTGTTAATGCAACCGTGGAACTAACCACATGTTTAGCCACTATCAATGCTATAATGAATTCAAAGCAAAGTATCCCTGCCACATACTGCCCTGCTTTGTTATCTCCATCGTCATTTAGTCTTTCAAGCGTATGAACTACAACGGGCAAGCGTTCTTGAAAGTCGCCAGGGCATCGGCGCGACTCGACCACCTTGTTTTTTTATCAATTTGAATAAAATTTCAAATAAATTCCGATTATGAAGCCTATCCCATTATATGTTAAAAAAAATATTTATTTGTTAAAAATAAATGAGTTATGAGAGGATTTTACTTCTCAAAAAGTGGATTTCACTTCCAATATCCGATCTCTTTTTCAAAATATTCTACAACTTTCTTAATCAATCTTAATAAAATTCAAAATATTAAACAATTATCAAGCTTTTTCAAATATTTATTTAACAAAAAGAAATATTTAACAAAAAGAAATATTTGTTAAAAATAAATGAGTTATGAAGTGGATTTCACGTCTCAAAAAGTGGATTTCACTTCTCGAAAATTGGATTTCACTTCGATTTTCCGATCTTTTTGCAAAATATATCTACAACTTTCTTATTTTGGGATAAATTTGAATACAATTTGAAATATGAACCTATAACGAAGCCTGTTCAGTTATTTCATCAACAAAAATAAATATTTGTTAAAAATAAATGAGTTATGAGTGGATTTCACGTCTCAAAAAGTGGATTTCACTTCTCAAAATGTGGATTTCACTTCGATTTACGATCTTTTTACAAAATGTATCAGCAACTTTCTTATTTTTGGATCAATTTAAATACAATTTGAAAAATAAACCTATTATGAAGCCTTTTCGGTTATTTGATCAACAAAAATAAATATTTGTTAAAAATAAATGAGTAATGAGTGGATTTCACGTCTCAAAAAGTGGATTTCACTTCGATTTCCGATCTTATTACAAAATATGTCTACAACTTTCTTATTTTTGGATCAATTCGAATAGAAATTGAAATATAAACCTATTATGAAGCCTTTTCAATTATTTGTTCCACAAAAAAAAATATTTGTTAAATTTAAATGAGTTATTTACTTCTTTATTTTTTTTACAAATTTAAATAAAATTTGAAATATTAAACCTTTATGAGGCACTTTCTAATAAGTATACAAAAAAGAAAAAAAATCATTAAAATGAGTTATGAGGGGATTTCACTTTTCGAAAAATGGATTTCACCTTGATTTCCGATCTATTTTCGAAAAAAAGCGAAAAATTCCTCTTACTTCTTCATTTTTTGACCAATTTCAATAAAATTTGAAATATAAACTCTTCATGAGGCACTTTCCAATACGTATACAATTAAAAAATAATTATTAATTTAAATAAATGAGTTCTGAGTGGATTTCACGTTTTGAGTGGATTTCACGTGAAATCCACTGGATTCCTGTATCACCCTGTACCCGGCGCTCAATGTGTACACACCGGTCTCAAAAATAGACCTGTGTCTTACGACGCATTACTCACCCCCATTTGGGGTAAAAAAGACTCCGACATAAAGTAGTCCGCGTAGGGATGGCGATTTTTTAATAAAACAAGTAAGACCAGTAATTCAGGTCAGTAAGACCGGTGTGTACACCATGCCCGGCGCTTGCAATACCTCTGACACAATTCCCGTACTATTTCCGTGCCCCGTTTCCGCAATTACAAAAACGTTTGAAGCCGCTGTACATCGCCGGGGAGAGGGGAGTCTACTAATCAACAATTACAGTCATATGTAATATTATTGTAAAGCATGTAATTATATATGACCTTATAATTCCCCGGATAAACTAAGAAGTCTAAAAATCCATTCCCCTCCGGTAAACATTTTACGTTAGATGCCGGCCAAGTTGAGAAGCATATTCCTCGCTTAAATCCACGGACTTACGGTATATAAAATTAAGTAAATGTAATTACTTAAGATTTCATAAGCTTAACAAACATTTATTTCCGACAAGCATCACAGTGCAACTGAATACAATTAGACAATGCAAACCATAAGTAATATCAACCTATTTCACATTACTACATCCTTCCCCCCAAAGTAGTAGTAGTAGTAGTAGTAGTAGTGGTGGTAGTGGTGGTAGTGGTGGTAGTGGTAGTAGTGGTAGTAGTGGTGGTGGTAGTGGTGGTAGTGGTGGTAGTGGTAGTGGTAGTGGTAGTGGTAGTAGTAGTAGTAGTAGTAGTAGTAGTAGTAGTAGTGTTGGTGGTGGTGGTGGTGGTGGTAGTGGTGTTAGTGGTGTTAGTGGTAGTAGTGGTAGTAGTGGTAGCGGTGGTAGCGGTGGTAGCGGTGGTGGTGGTGGTGGTGGTGGTGGTGGTGGTGGTGGTGGTGGTGAATGGTGGTGGTGGTGTTGGTGAATGGTTGTAGTGGTAGTGGTAGTCGTGGAAGAACAAAAACAGCTCTTCCAGAAAACAAACATTACACACTGACTTATCAAAATATCACACGGTTTGTGTGTGGGTACTCAATCTTAAACTTGTCCCGACATTTGTCAACACAGTGTTAACATCATACAGGTACAAAACAAGACTTCACAAACAAGAACTACAAAAGACAACAGAAACATGCACACACTAGTACATTAATAAATATTGGGATAACGCGTTGGAACCGACATTTACGGTTGTGGGCTGATAGCGCAGATCGCTTATGATTATTGTTCAGGTTCATGCATATGGTATGGCAGAACAGATTCACATCAAACCATTTACAATGTGTGTATACCACGTCATAAATGCTACGTCGGAAGGCAATAATTTGATTTGATAAAATACTTTAAACAAAGATAACTTCACTATTTCTTCACCATTTTAAATGAAACATAGCGCAGTCTACGCCGCTTTCGGAGCCCTACCTTCGGTCTTAACCAGAATTATATTGGGAGTTTAGTTTCTTAAAACACTTCGACAAACCTTTTCATAATATGGCCGTCTGATGTAGCACTGTCAAAACATTATTTTGGAAACATGTTTTCCGGTCACAATCGAACTAAACTAAATTAGTATAAACTATCTATTGGGCATACTCTCCCCTTATATATTAAACTAACCGTTGTAACATCGAATCATGTAATAAGACTTACCTTTATTTCTGTACTTAATGCTATTTTACAAGAGAAAGCTACACTGGAATAAAACCAATCTACGAACTAGCATAAAGAAACGCAAACAAAGACGAAAATGTATGAAAAAATATTAATGTCCGGCCTCCAGTTATCAACTGACGAAACAGCAAGGTATTATGGCGATAGTGAATACAATTTTTATTCTTTTTTAAAACATTCAAAAGTATCATAATATTAATTAAATTTTAACTTTAAAGGTAAATTATATTATTATAATTATGTGTTTATAATAGTATTTTAAGTGAATAATACGATGCCATTTCCGCGATTTAGAAAACCCCCAAAACAGAACACTTTAATTATCCATTGTAAAACACTTTAAGGGCATATTATTATAATTATTATACATTGTATTATAACTTAAGCGTAATGGAACGTAAAAGTACACTATCGATTATCAGTTTAACAGATGAATCACGTTTCAACAATAGCATACATTGCAAAATGTCAGCAATACAACTTTAGAGCGCGGTACCTGAATGGTATACATAACCAATATCTCGTCAATGTAGTTTAGCATTGGGGATTTTCTTATTGGGAAATCACCTTTACATGTATTAAATAAAAATTCTCTAAAAGCCGCGGGGGGAGCTAATACTTAAATTAAATGGACTGACTAACTTGAAGGGGAAACCTAGGTTTAATTCTGTCCGAATAATGACGAACGACCACCTGTGTATAAAACTGGGGAGCCCTGAAGATGGTCAGTTAGTTCTGTTCAGAACGCTGACACGGACAGACATCTGTTATTTAAATTAAACCATCTATGGCAATAGTGGTGCAATAGTAAACCGAACATAATTTCACTTTGTTTTAATTCTACTCGTTAATAGAGGAGTGTGCTTTGTTGTGCAATACTAGGATTTTATCAGTAATCGTTTACTATTTTATCACTGGCATCTTCAAAGTTGCATCATTCAGCGCTGCGCTATGGAGTCAACAATAAGCGAAATCGGCGGAAATTCAACCTTATGGGTAACGTATTTTAATACAGTATATAATATATTATTGTACAGATTTGTATGGTTGTATGCTATTGATTGTAATGATATACAAGTAAAGGCAAACATCTCAGTTATACCGTTCCATCAGTGATATTATATGAATAAAGGAATGGTAGTCGACAAAAATATCAGTCTGCAGTCTCATCGTATCCACTGCAAATGGTAGAGCATGAATGAACACCCTTAGGCTTCTTCAATAAAACTTATGATGAAACGGTATGAATCGGATTTTGTGGGCTTAAATAATCCTTTGAAGTCGAAATCCTAACTCGTCCCTGCATTGGGAACAGTCAAATGTTAGTAATTAATTCATATGCATAAATTTAAAAGCTTAGTTCCCAAATACCATTTCATTCCAATTTTTTATAGCCCTTATTGTCATTGCCCTTTTAGTACATGAGCAAGAAGTTGTATCAGAAATTAATATATATTATCATGCAAATCATTTTAAATCGGAACATCAAGTTTCTCATCGAAATGTGCCAATTAATGCTTCAGGGATTCGATCTGTTTTGGGACAACCCTTTCTCGAGTGTGACATACTGTTTCCACTACACGCTCCTGACATGGATACCGTGCGCGGTCATCTGGTGCTATGTTGCCATGGTTGCGCGAACCTGGTACGCTTCCGGTTCCGGTTCCCTGCCGTCTGTGCCTCTGTCAGGTCTTAGCTTGACAAAGTCTGTGAGTAAAACTTGATACACGTGTACGAGAACATGACTATAAATCGAGATTATTAACGTTTTCTTTCTTCATTTTTTTTAATATTTGGGCAGACAAATTAAAATTGATTAATTAATCAATTATAATAGTCATTGTTTCTTTTGACGAAAAATAAAAGGTACGACATAATGAGCTGAATATGAACAGTAACAAGATATCCTTCATAGATAAAACATTTAAAGTGACACTCTTATTCAAAATCAATTTATTCATCCTTTTTGGTATATTAAAACATTTGTTTTACTTGTGGTAAATCTTATTTGGGAGTAAGAGTGCATCTTAAATCAGAAGTTGAGTCGTGTAATACAAAAGAAGGAATGGATGTAACAAATCATGAGTTACGAGCTACGGTGGCCTTGTTGCAAATGATCTCGTATAAACTGGTATAGCTGTTAATTTGAACGTTCATTTATTATATCAGTTCTAATGCTGCAGAAAATTTGATTCCATATTCAATGCCATATAGGGTATATTTTATTGAGTGTCGTACTTTTCCTAAATATTTGCACAAACACAGGTTCAAGGTCAGAACACTTCATAACGTAAAGTATTACTGCACACTCATGGAATTATGAATAATCTGATCAAATGTTAATACAATAAGTTCAAGTTTGATGTACTTTGTTATAGAAAACATTTATTTTTGTATAATTTTCTTTATTAAAGGAAACACTACTTTCTACAATAACTATAAATGGGTTTTAATAACCGTCTGAGGCTGGCATGTTTCATTTTCTTCTCTTTATATATATACACCCACAGCCGTCGTTAAACGTTACATATATTGTATGACCGAAATGTTTTCAGCATGACCTATTTTTGTTTTACCTTTTATCAATCATATTTATTAATATAATTTGTGCAAATATTTTCATATTTATAAGAAGTGATCATAAAATGATATTTTGATTTTTTGTACATTGCCAACTTGGCGAAATCCTCTGAAGCGAAAGTGCGTATAGAGTTATATAGGGAAAATATGGTTAAACTGTTCTCACGACTTAGTCTTTCAACAGATCAACTTACTTCCTACATATATGTTAGGATAATTTTTGCCCTTAAAGATGATGGCTTTGTATTAATTGTATGATTTTTACATTTTGGTCCTTTTTAAGGGTTTTGTTAGTCATTAAAAGTTACATTGAAATAAGAGGAGCTAAAAATTGTTTTGCTATTTAAAGTTATTATAGACATCCGATCGCTTAGCTTCCAATGGATTAGTATGCAGATTTTTTTTCTCTTTAAAATTCACTTTTCGAAATAATGGATTTTAAAATATCTTTTGGTCCTTTTTAAAATTTATGTAAAATTTGTAGAAATTTGATGCCCAAAAATTGTGTCTTCAACTGTACGTACGGTAATGGTTTTATGGCCAACCCCGCGGCGTATTCACAGCAGGATAGAAATAATCAATAAAAATCATTGTTTTGCAAATTTGCTTAAATAAACTGGTTATAATATGCATTTTAATATTGGGGGGGGGGGATATAATATGCATTTTAATATTGGGGGGGGGGGGTATCGTCCGTTTTTTTCACTAAGACGGGGGGGGGGGGGGGGGGCTATCTTCCGGGAGGGCTATGGTCCTAGGGGCTAATGTCTGGGGGGCAATCATCCGGGGGGGGGGGATATAATCCGTACCTCGGTTATGACACTGGGTATGACATGTGCAACGAAGTTTGTCATTTATAGCAATAAAATATCCATAACTATTTCGGATTTTTTTCTTTTATCATTATCATATTATTTAAATAATATATGACACTCGATTATTCATCTATATGTAGTAAAGAAATGTCATATTTTTTGTGTAAAAATAATAATATATTTAGCAAAAAAAGATTCCCATTTTTAACCAAAAACACTATTACAGACAGTTAAAACGTAACTCTTTTCTTATAAATTATTAATGTTTCAAGTTTCATTGGCAATTTTGGAAATATATATGGGCCATGAAACATAATAAATAAGGGTATTCAAAGATAATAATTTACATATCTACATCGAGTCAACATGTTCATAATAATTGCTTAAGTTCTAATTCTTAATCGGTAACATTTTGGTCTTCCATTTGCACTCAACCAAACATGTTTATATATTAAGGATAAATATAATTATTTTGATTAGGCAAAAAATGTGTAACATGGATTTTTGTCAGCATATTTTCGGTAACGAGTGCACTAGGTTTTCATAACGTGTCAAAATGCCAATAAATCAACGTGTTGTTATGGTATAATAGGGTATGCCTGTCTTATTGTCAATACAACATTAATTACATTTTAACTTGTATCGTTAAAGACTGGTACTTAAATGTCTTGATAAACGATCAGTTATAGACTTCAACAAAAAGACACGGAATAAAATATGTAAAAGAAGTAAGTTTATCAGAGTTGATTTGATATTTCAGTACTTAATCAACTAACGTTTCCCCTATAGAACAACCCCACCTAATAATGGCTAATTCTAAAATCCTCCCAAACTGAAATTTTCTATCGCAACTTATAATAAAAGGACGGGTCAACTTTATAACCCTCATAAATTCTGTATTTCTTATCTGCCTTAATCTTACACTGCGTTCAGTTGATAAATAAGTGCTAAACTAGCGTATCTTAACGCTACTATTGCACTGAGAGGAGAAATCGATAGAGACCGTCGTTACCCTGATAAGCTCCAAAGTTGGCAATGAACTTTCAAATATGTTTTTGGATAAATTAACTCTCCATTTACAAAATAATCATTCATGTACCATCTTTCTTTCCAGCATACGTACTTTTCATGCGAACATTACTTTTTATTAACGATGGTTTCTCTATATTCCCTTTTTAACAGATTTTGGCGTTTGTTTTATGCTGTCTGAACCTTGTAGAGATGCTTCATACACATGAGAACTCGCAAACAGATGAAACCGACAGTCCGTCGTTTTACGCGGCCTGTATGATCAAGGCGGCAACATACGTAAGGGACACAACTATTATTTCTCATGAATTTTCATTTTAATGAAACTTTTTTCAGCGAAGACCGAGCTTGATTAACGTGTTTTTTTTCAATCAAAGCTTTATAGTAGCAAACTACTTTAAAACTAATACCACATCGGATACGGAAACATCACATTATCCTATTAATTGGAGTTGTGTTGAGCGGAATCATTTTCGTTGCTTAAAGGAAAGGCTGAGCGTGTCTTGTCTCAATTAATGGCAACACTTCACAAATCAACGTTTTCTGTATTCCAATTTGAACTGCCTTGTTTCTTCCAGTTATTGGTGTCTTTCTTTGTGCAAATTGCCCGTATACACGGTGTGACGTTCTCCAGAGCGATGGTCAACTTCTGGCTTCTTTCTGCCATCGTCGGCCTTGCTCCCATTTACAAACGCATCATAGAAGAGGTGAAGCAAATTCAAGAAAATATTTCCTTAAGAAACACATAATATATCAAATATATGAAAATAAAAGTATCGGTTTGTTTGAGACTTTTCACTGACAGCCGCGAATGCATGTCATATAAAAACTGCCAACATCCTAGTGTTCTTATTTATACTTACCTGTTCGATAATTATTAAGTTATGATACTAAATCATAGGATAAGTAATTACCTGCATACTTACTTCGTTGTTGTTTTTTCTACACCATCCATCCGTGTGAACGGCGTCTTAACCCGATTGTAGCTTTCTGATACCTTTTTTATATCAGGACATGAATGGTTCCCGGTTTAAGCTCGAGTGCCTCGCTGTGGCGACGATCATGTTGGAAGTGTTGCTGTCTTCTATAGCGGAATCGGCACAGACTAAAGAGAAAGAGCCCGTTGATAAAGTATGCTTTACGCTAATAATGGTCATGCATTACCCGTTATTAAATCATTTTCAGCGTTGAATGGTAGAAACAGGCATGGGTCCATGTACTGTACGTATCTCTCTCATATTTTATTTTTGATTGTTGCAGAAACAGTGCCCAGAAGTTCGAGCTTCGCTAATCTCCAGGATCTTTCTTTTGTGGGTGAACCAGTAAGTCTCACATACTTTTCCTTTCCCTTCTCATGGCCGTGTCTATACATCTACATATCGTATTAATTCGTTACATATTCAATGCTAGTACCTCCTTAGCTCTACACGTATTTTGAACTAATTGGAAAAGCAAATAAGCAACATTCACAGTCCAGATGCAGCGATTTCATCACGCAATTAATATTTGATGTGCACCGAAACTTTGATCGACACGGTTTCATTATATTCTCCTTCAATATTCAGAATAAGACAACACTGCGACCATTCAATGCGTTAAAACCTTGAAATGTTTTGTTTATCAGAGTGATCACTGGTGTGTATAAGAATGGCATTAAAGAGGACGAGTTATGGGACTTGAATCCGCGAGATCAGGCCGATTCATTCGTACCAGCCTTCCAAAACTACTGGGGGAAAGAAATTGAACTGTTCAAAATAAGGTTTGTATTTCATTTGTTGTATTTGCCTTTTAGTATACAGCTGCAATACTGTGTCCTTTTACTTTTCTATTTGCAATTAGCAGGTTACATGTATTTTAATTTAATGCATTAAAAATGTCGATCTTTGCTATATAGACAAGCAAAAGCCAAGACCACGAAAGACAACGAGGACGAAGTCAGCCTTATTTCTAAGAAAGATAAAGAGCACACAAAGAAACCAAAAGATAAAAAGGAAAAAGAGAAGAAGAACGTAATGGAAAGTGATGAAAAGAAAGACGGACCTTCCCTTCTGAAAGCCATTGTTAAGACATTTGGCAGAGGATTTCTATATGGATGGGCGTGCAAATTGGCGTTTGACGTTTTCCGGCTTATGGAGCCAATGGTCTTGAAGTAAGAGATTATATTTGAATCCATATCAATGCAACTTGGATATTAAGGTGTAATAAAGCTATATCTTCTGTATCTATCAAGTAAGCATCACCATTAGTTTAAACAGTATATGTTTTACAACGATTGCGAAGCGAGTGTGTTAACCACTGCGCTAACTGGTCAACCATTGGTATATTGGTTGTGCATCATACGTCAACAGAAAGAGACATTTGCATTTGTGTATAAAGTAACTGTTTGGTACAGAACAAATATAAAAAGTACTTAAATTATGTTTTTCTTCACAAACTCACAAACAATTTGCTATTCTTCAGGTCTATGATTGCTTATGTGGAGAAAAGATCTGGGGAGGCGTCATACGGTTACGGCCTGGCTCTTCTTCTCTTCCTATTGGGCTGTTTGACCAACCTGTTAATTCATCACTGCATTCGGCTGTGTATTGTCTCCAGCTTAAGACTAAAATCCGGCCTCATCGCCATGGTTTATAGAAAAGTAAGGTTCTGTTAAATAGGTAGTGAATTGGATATTTGTATATTTTAGTTAATAATAAAGAGAAATGAGATCCACTTCACAACATTATTTTATGGAAGATATCGACTATATTTAGCTTTGTACATTATTCGCCATTTCGGTGAAAACTTCTCTGAGGTTAAAATAAGTTGGTGGTTTACTTAAGACGGCCCGTAATACATTTGTAATCAGTTAAATTGTTTCAAATTAAAACACTCAAATGTTTCGAATTATACGATGATTTGCGCTTCTAGTATTTTTAAATAACAACGGCGAACGGCAATTCGGCTTAAAATATTCACGTTCATGTTTATACAACTTCAGGCTTTATCAATGAACAACGAAGCCCGAAAAGCATCCACAGTTGGAGAGATCGTGAACATAATGTCAGTGGACTGTGACCGCATCGCGGGAATCTCTAGCTGGATCTGGTTTTTATGGTCTGTCCCATTTTCCGTGACGGGTACCATGGTGCTCCTGTGGCACGTGGTGGGCCCCGCGGTTTTGCCAAGTATTGGTATCTACGCGCTCTTCATGTGGTTCAATGCGTTTGTTGCAAAGAAGAACAGACAGTACGAAAAAGAGAAGATGGAACAAAAAGATGCCAGGATTAAACTGATGAACGATATCTTGAATGGCATTAAAGTACGTGTACTGAAAACGTACTTATATTGCATATTTTTTAAGTTAGCCTAAATATATTTTGATGTACAATGCGATCCGTTTGGGAAAAATGATCAGGCTGATATGCTCGAAATTGACGCCTCACCATTTCTTTAGGCATAGAGAACTGTTCTTGTAATAGAACTCAGCAGAGTTGTGTCATTAGAGCCATGTTTATCTTGCACTCTTATAGCATATAATTGTTCTTTTATAGGTTCTGAAGCTCTATGCCTGGGAGGCCTCTTTCCAGAAGCAAATAGAAGAACTCCGAGCTAAAGAAAGTGAGGCTCAGAGGAAGAACCACATGATTGGAATCATGCACAATTTAATGTGGTTCACCGTCCCTATGTTGGTATGTATACTAAACAGGATTTGTGTAAATACTAGTTTGAGATTGATACAGTTGTCGATAAAAATCATCATGTCAGTACTTTAATATCAAAACGTCCTTGATAGTTGGTAGATGACAAACACTATCGCAGTTTCTGCATTTTTCAGTGTACTGGTTCGGTATTTGGTACTTTCATCTTGATGAACCCTTCATCACTACTCGATGCTCAGAAAATATTTGTCACCATTTCATTGCTGAACATTTTGCAAGGAGAAATCAACATCTTGCCACACATCGTGTCTCACATTTCTGAGGTAAGATCCCATGAATCGTTATTTTGTTTAAATTGATTTCAAAAGAATTGTAATCTTCAAAACTATTGGTATAACTTTGAAAAAAAAATGAAATTGATTTTCATTCCAATATGATCTTATATCAAAACAACCTCTTTCTGTACAACAGGCTACCGTGTCCATTGGACGAATAAGCAAGTTCCTTCAGAATCCTGATATCGACCCGAAAAATGTTCAGCGGGACAACAGCACTGGTGAGAACTTTAATTTGCTTTCGTGCAATTTGTTCTCCATCTAAATTTTAGGCAAAACAACTGTTTATTTTTCAAAACAATAAGTTATGAAAATGAAGGTAATCGTAGGTGTTTATACGATTAGTAAGATATTATCAAGGAGCTCTCACTCAGGTCAGGAAGTACATACTGTACTGGCACCAACCAACATGACCGTATTGTATTGATATATATTTATATATATATATATATATATATATATATATATATATATATATATATATATATATTAATTTTCTTTTACAGACAAGGCAGTCTCGATCAAAAGTGGCACATTTTCTTGGAACGAAAAAAGGAAATCCAACTCTCAAAGAGTATGTACAAAACTTCTTTTGAGAAATATTTTTCATCTGTCACAAAACCTTTAGCATCCATGTTTTAAAATGCTAGTTATAAGTACCCTTAGAAATTGCGTCAACATTCAATCAAACCAGATTACCAAAATATTTAAATGTATACACCATTATAGTATCAACTTGGACATAGAAGCTGGCGGACTCATTGCGGTGGTCGGCCAGGTCGGGGCGGGAAAATCTTCTTTAATATCCGCTCTGCTTGGAGAAATGGAGAAGATCAATGGCGATGTTAATGTGAATGTAAGTCTTAGAGGCATTTCTAGCTTCAGTCGACTAGCTACAGGTTTTTGTAAACAATTTATAGATGTATGCATGCGCGAAATGAGCATACGTTGTTTTTAAAGCACGTTACTATGAAAAACATAATATCATACGTGAAAGCAAATATTTTATACTGTTTGTAGGGTTCGGTTGCTTATGTGCCACAACAAGCTTGGATACAAAATGCATCGGCGCGTGATAACATTCTCTTCTGTAGCCCGTCTGACAGGACAAAATACAAGAAAGTTGTCGATGGATGCGCTTTGACTTCCGACTTTGAAATTTTCAAAGCAGGCGATTTGACTGAGATCGGCGAAAAGGTAAACATTAGCCATAAGGATCTAAATATAGTGTTTCTGAACACTCTAACGTCAGGAAATTGGGAGGTTTTGGGCATTCATGTATAACAACAATATTATTACATAAAATGGTTTTAAACTTGTGTCTGCCTGATAACGGATAATTTTTATTTTATTTTAAGGGTATTAATCTGTCTGGTGGACAGAAACAGCGCATCAGTCTTGCCCGCGCCGTTTATAACAACGCCGACGTCTACCTTTTGGATGATCCTCTCAGTGCAGTTGACTCGCACGTCGGAAAACACATTTTTAATGAGGTCATCGGATCGGAGGGGCTCTTGAGAAATAAGGTAATGTTAATAGTATTCATTGTGGCACTCTTAAGGTACCGATGGCAGATTAGAATGTTGATTCGTCTGATACTTGTAAGTAATTTAAAATTGACCAACCATTTAATCAGCTCGTAAGTTTTTTGGTAATAAATTTGATTTATCCTTATAATCCAATTAGTTTTGTATTTTCAGACTAGAATTCTTGTCACTCACGGAGTTCATTGGTTGCCAAAGGTTGATAAAATCGTGGTTCTGGTAAATGGTCAAATCTCTGAAATGGGTTCTTACGAACAATTGCTAAGCCATGACGGTGCATTTGCAAAATTCCTAAAAGCGTTCGTAACAACTGAGAGTTCTGACGAAGACAGTGATAAAGAAGGTATTCATTAACTGAAATGACGTCACATTTTATCAACATATATATGAAATAGTACATTTTACCGCAGAAGTATATTAGTTGCAATTGGTTTTCTTATAAAAAAATCAACGTATGAATATAACTGAAAAGGTAATTTTTGTTTATTTTAGTTCAAACCATGAAAAATGAAGTATATCAACGGTTTGAATCAGTGACATCGAACGATGGCGATTCTGTATCAACGAATAGGTAATTATGTTTATATAAAGCTTTTTTGTATATATCATTAAGGGATAAAAAAGTACTTAGATGTACGAGTGCTTATTATTGTGTTTAAAATATGGTCAACATTTTAATTTCAATGTTATTATTAATATTTCCGTCTATAGAAATTGGTATTCAAATATTCTCTAAACCATGTGCACTTGTTTCCAGAAAGAAACACTTCAAACGGACCAGGTCTGTCATAGATAATGATGAACTACTGGCCACCAAGCCGACGTTTAAGGGAGACGAGGATGAACATATACCGTCTAGACCATTTAACAGGTATATTAACAGTCGAGCCATTGCTTGGCACAGTTTCCTCGTTGGCTCGAACTTCATGTAAAGGACCGTTATTCGCTGGTCCCGGGGAGTTCGAGCCAATGCGGTTTCGACTGTATAATCGGATGTGATTATATTCTTTGATAGATGTTTAATAATTAACAGAATATTTGAACAAAACTAAAATATAATTTTCCCTAAAATATGTTCAGTTAAAGTAGCAAGGAACTTGTAATTTGACTCGAAAGAAGTAAATAGAAACAGCTGTTACATAGAATGTACATTCCCAGAATATATATTTCATCGTGATTGGTTATTCTTATTAAGAAATACAAAAAAAGAAAAACGTAGAAAAAAAATGTATATACAACGGACGCGATTGGTAATATGGTAAACAAGAAAACGTAAAGTGATTATTGTTTTGGGTTTACAGGAGATTTTCCAAGTTGGAAAGAAGTATTTCCAATTACGACACCATTGACAGCGAGCTTTGGGATGAATCTGAAGACTTTGAAAAGAAGGCAAATCTTGTGGAGGACGAGACTCAGGAAACAGGAAAAGTAAGATTTGTTTTCTTAAATGTAGAATTGATGTGTCATCTGAAGGCTTTACGAATTAAATGTCATACATAAAGTGCAAAATACGAATTCAGATCATGTTGAAGTTCAAATTATGGGCGTGACGTAAACAGCGTATGACAACAAATAGAATCAACAGACGCATGTAGTCTTGAAAGGTTTACGATATTTTGAATAATTTATTTTCAGGTGTCCTGGAAAGTTTATTTGAGCTTCCTGAGAGCGTTTGGTGTTGTATTCACTGGGATATTTCTTGTTTTGATGTTGATGGTTCGAACCGGGGAAGCCGCTTCTAACCTCTTCCTTATGCAATGGTCCGATGATGAATTTTTAACAAATACATCTAACGCCAATACGACAGAGTACAGTCACAGAAATTACGTGTACCTTGGCCTCTACAGTGTATCAGGAATGTTCAGAGGTATGGTGAAGTTCGAGTAGAACGTATGTTAAACAATAAAGAGATTGGCATTCTGAGGTTATCATCGCAGTTTTATTAAATTAAATTACGATTAAGTAAACTGTTTAGACTATATTTTGACCATAGTTGTACACAGTGTAGCATCTACACATCTCTAAACACTTCAAGTGCTAAATTAAAATCATATTTCCCTTTTAATAATTTTCTCAAACCAAAGAGCATACTGTTCAATTTTTAGGTTTGATGGTATCTAGTGTCAGCTTTGTGATGGCAATCGGAAGTATTCGGGCGGCCAGAATAATGCATGAGAAACTTCTCGACAACGTTCTTAAACTCCCCATGTCTTTCTTTGACACGACTCCAATAGGACGGATTGTGAATCGGTAACTGATAATAGCCGGTACATCAGTAAAAGTAGTTCGGAAATTTTTGAATAATATCATAAATTAAGTTTTAAGTTTTAGCTTCTATTTATTGAAATAAGTTTATTTGCAGGTCTGATTGCCAGTGATGTGTATTATTGCAAACATAATTAAGATTCCCAAGGGTTTTAAGTCATTAAGTTTAACTGCTAAATTAAATTTCTGCGCGATCTACTAGCAACGGACTTAAACATACCAATTTCTTAGTATGTTAACCGTCCATATACATCCGAAGTTGTTTTCGATAAAAATGGCGAGGAATGTGATAATAAATACCATTAATTTGTCACATTATCTCTATTTGATATCAGAGTAAATGTTCATAGTTACTAGTATAATTACTAGTACGTAAACGTTGACGTGTTCATATTTTATATAAGTGTAGAATAAAAATGATACCGTTCGCAGAAAACTGAACATATACACGAAACAGATGTACAGTAAATTTTGTTTTGTAAATATTTTCTAGATGAATTCAAGAAACACGTGTAGCGCCCTTTTTCTTACCTTACCCAGTTTTATACTATCGATTTCAACATTTCCAGGTTCTCTAAGGACGTAGAGGCAATGGATCATGTGGCGGGCAGAATTCGTGGATTCAGTGCTTCAATTCTTTGTGTTATCTACAACGTCGTTATTATCTCTTACAACCTTCCCGCCTTTGGCTTTGTCATTGGCCTTGTCGCCATTCCCTTCATTGTTATGCTGGTAAGTTTATATGTATCGCCTTCGTCTTTGTCATTTGACTTTCCTTAACCTTTGTTTGCATGGTCATGTTTTTGCGTCATATGAACAATTTGTTAAATAAATTTGACAATACATTCCTGATATGCTGGGACAATTACATCCAAAGTATAAATATCGATTTCGATTTTATTGAATCTGTTAATTAAGAGTAATTGAACGTGCAGCACCGCCAAAAGATTTAGTAAAACATGTGTATGTTTCTGTTTTTGTAATGATTCGATTTCTGCGTTCCAGAGAGTATTCGTGCCCACATCCAGACAGCTACAGCGTCTCGAGTCCGCCACTAAATCGCCCATATTCAGCCATTTCTCAGAAACACTTGCAGGTATTGTAAGCTAAATATGAACATTTATTTTTTTATTTAATAGTTATTTCAGTATATGGCATATACATTGACTCGAGTGTATATTGAGACAAGCCAGAAATAAAATTAGTTCACCGAAAATCGTAAACAATATAAAACGTTTTCGTTTACTGCTACATGCTATTTATTAGATTTCGAATCATGAAGATCTTCATTCGGTATCATTCAACTAGATGATTAGTATGTATTATTCGTTTGTTTGCAGGGACCAGCACGATCAGAGGATATTGCTTGGAAAAGAGATTTATTCAAGACTCACAAAAAAGCGTTGATAAACATATTTCCTTTAACTTCGCAAGGGAACATGTCAACTGGTAATACCATTAAAATCGATTATTTTACCAATCATTATTAATCAAATTCAGATTTCCATTATGTTGCTGATGAAATTTGAATGCTTAACATAACATACAGCAGTTCACCATGAAAGCAAACAAGAATAAAAATGTTTTTCAGGTGGTTAGCAACCAAGATGGACTTTTTTGGAGATTTGATGTTGCTGTCGGCCTGTATATTTGCAGTTTCCGCTGGGAACTTTACTGGAGGGTTGGTCGGCTTCATCATAAACTACACTATGATGGTAATAATATCACCAGCAAAACATTAAATTCAAAAAGTAATATTCTATATTAGGCTTTTTCCAATGTTAATGTGAATCAAAGCTCCTCCTCGATTTTTATCACGTGGTATTTATTGTTGTATTTGTCACAAGATATTGCACTTTGTGCAATGGTCATATAACAATTCGTTTTGGAACTGAAATGAGAGTTATGTATTTCCAGACAACTCATGATACAGATGTATTTGTATTTAAGGTTACTGGATCCCTTAAAGGCATAATCTGGGCAACGGGTGAACTTGAAACTCAAGCCGTGTCTATTGAGAGAATTGTCGAGTATACAAACCAAAAGAGAGAGGTACGATACAAAGTTTAATCATTTAACAAGCGGGTGGATGTAATTTCGTTTCTTGCAAACATTAAGTGAGAAAAATGTTTCATGGCAAACAAAATGGCGTATTTGGATTGATAAATACCGATTATGGGACCATTTTTTGCATGGTAAGTTGACTTTCTTTTATAAATTTGAAAAATGAATTCGTCCAGTGTGTGGGGAAAACATATTCTTCAATCGACATCTTAGTTTGGTATCATAACTTTAAAGATAAAAATGATATTGAACAGATTGTGGCTCGGGAGGCAATGTTTACAAATAAATGTGTTTAATTTATCCTCATATTTTCGTATTTTCTCGGCAAATATGGCATATCTCTGCATGTTGTAACCGTGCTCTCATGTATATATATACCTATCTTCCAAACGTCATGGTTATTACTCGACTGTACACGTTTCCTGGCAGATTTTTAGTACCTTAATCCCCCATTTTGTTTAGTGCAAGCACATTACCCACATTTTGGTGACAATGCAAACAACATACCTCTGACTACCTACATTTGTATGTGTTCACGATTATACCATAGTTATAAAGTAATACAACATAAATTATTCTAGAATAACGTAAAGTTTTCGCAGTTTATTTACAAATGACTTCGCAAGAATATACAGCAAGTGAACATTCCTAGCGTCGAGCTGGTCAAGATACTTTTAAGAAAATTGCTATTGCCTAGTAAAAGGTACGAAAGCATGTTTAAACTCACCAAGAAACTTTTTATTGCTATGTTTTAGACAATAAGTTTTCGTGTAAAATGGCAATTTTAATAGTAAGGGAGGCTACTCTTCGGTTTGAAGCTAAAGTAACTCAGTGTTTTCTCAATATACTGTATCGATACGATCGAACCAAACAATTAAAGCTCTGATGTATTAAATAACTAATAATAAATCACAATCGTAACGGATAGTTCGAAAACCATTTTTGCTCATATGCAGCTTTGCTACAAAAAATGAACTGCACTATTTCTTCCAAGTTCAGTTTTTAACACTCAAATACGGGAAACGACCAAATTTGGATAGTACATGCAATCAGCTATTTACAGAATTATTCTTTATGTTTGTTATGGAACATTTTTTGGTCTGAAACTATATATCTGATACCTAAAAATTGCAATCTTTTGTCGTGAAGATGTATGTAGGTATTACGTTTCCTAATTTATGTATTAATCGTTACGGATATCATCAAAACAATGTTTTGAATGATAATCGAGGTACGTTATTCTAGAATAATTTCTGTTGTATTACTTTATAACTATCGTATAATCGTAAACACATACAATTGTAGTTAGTCAGAGATGTGTAGTTAATTTTACAGCACATTATGAACAGTTGGACACACTGAAATGATGCAGAAGGTTGTTTGCATTGTCACCAAAATGTGGGTAATGTGCTTGCACTAAACAAAATGGGGGTTAAGGTACTAAAATCGGCAAGGAAACGCGTACATTCGAGTAATAACCATGACGTTTGGAAGATAGGTATATAAATATATACTATATATACATGAAAGCAAGGTTACAACATGCAGAGATATGCCATATTTGCCGAGAAAATACGAAAAAATGAGGATAAATTAAACACATTTATTTGTAAACATTGCCTCCCGAGCCACAATCTGTTCAATGACTTTTTTATCTTTAAAGTTATGATACCAAACTAAGATGTCGATTGAAGAATATGTTTTTTCCCACACACTGGACGCATTCATTTTTCAAAGTTATAAAAGAAAGTCAACTTACCATGCAAAAAATGGTCCCAAAATCGGTATTTATCAATCCAAATACGCCATTTTGTTTGCCATGAAACATTTTTCTCACTTAATGTTTGCCAGAAACGAAATTACGTCCTCCCCCTTGATTTAACACTTGTAAAAACAATAAAGGCATTCTGAGAATAATCTGCTACAGCAAATTGTAAAAAACTTGGATAACTTGTCCCACTAGTTTGCACATTTAAATGATTTAATTGGTTAATATTACTTTTTGGGTAATTATTGACTAATCAATATATATTTTTGGCGAACTTTAACCAATCAAAAGACTTAAGAAGTTGTATACAATTGACTACTGTTATCTTTGAAATATACTTCATGAACCTACATATCACATTTATATAAGTAAGCGTACTTGTTTTTGTTCAGGCTGATTTGATCGTGGAGTCGAACCGTCCGCCCACTGGATGGCCTCACACTGGGAATGTGACATTCAAGCATTTTTCAACCCGCTACCGTGATGGTTTGGACCTCGTTGTAAAAGGAATCAGTTGCCAAATCAAGGGAGGAGAAAGGGTAACAATAAATTAACAATAAATATTGATGCACATGTATATAAATTGTTCTTACAGTGTTGTTTTTGTTTTAATTTGGAGCGCCCTGTCTTCCCAACAGAATGAGCAAGACCAATATGTGTTGTATATATTATATATATTTGTAAGATGGCTTGGTAACAGTCAGATTGTAACTTCGAGTCACCTGACGAATTCATAGACCCTGGGTTAATTAATAAATAGCATAATATCACACGTTATGTTTTCGTTACTTTTGAAAAAAAAAAGTTTTATGCTAGCGATTTAAGTCATACACAGGTTGGAGTGAAATTTGGATTAATTTATATGTTTTTCTTCAAAGGTCGGGATAGTCGGACGGACTGGAGCTGGCAAGTCGTCCCTTATGGTTTCAATCTTTCGACTCATCGAGGCCGCCGGTGGCGACATAGAGATCGACGGTGTTAACCTATCAGAGATCGGTATCCATGACCTTCGCTCAAATCTGACCATTCTCCCACAGGTGCGAATTTCTGTAATACGGATTGCGCATAATGAATTATACAATAGTATGTGTATACAGAGATGATCAGATACAGAAACATTAAGTTGACACTATGTTTCGCCAAAAACGTTCTACCATTTATTGATATATTGTTGTGTACATTTCGGTCGAAAATACGGGTATCTTACCAGTTGCTAATTTCCACATGAACATCATGCATGTTTAAACAAAATATATATGCAAGCGGATTCGTTCTCGTGTGGATAAAAAACTCTGTCAATGTCCTTAGCACTGCCTTAAGCATAAGCGAGCCCACATTCGTTTATATTTTAGGACCCTGTGTTGTTTTGCGGAACTCTACGCATGAACCTGGATCCATTCGACCACTATACGGATGAGCAGATATGGACGGCGCTCGAGCACTCGCACCTTCACAAGTTTGTCAGCGGCCTTGAGGACGGACTGAAACACGAGTGTGGAGAAGGCGGCCAAAACTTGAGGTAAATAAATGGTGTTTTTGATTAGGGATAACGATTTGTATAATGATAAATATATTCGTAGAACTATGTGGAAACATAATTTAATTGTATGTAAATCTTCCATGAGTTCTCTGTTACTAAAAGTAATTCAAACTTTACACATATATCCTTGAACATTTGGCATGATAATCCCCTGCTGTACATCCCTTGTTTATTACAATGGTGTCACTGCAGGAGTCAATTTCAAGTGACTTGTTTATTGGCTAAGGGCCATTTTGAGTTGACTCTTTTAGATTGATAATGTCATTGTCTCTCTTATACATAAATTAGAGTTATAAATGTTTTAATAGTTATATAATTTATATATTTCAATCCATTTTAAATACATGTCACCTTTGTAATATCAAATTGTGAAGCATCATTGTTATATCATATTAATGGGTTATTATATATAACAAAATTACACTTATTCTTATTACAAACCATTGTAATAATATTTATTTTAGTAATTTTTGAAAATGTCAACAAAAACACTATGTAGGACAGGTCATTTATTCATTTTTATAATAAAAACTTCCAGAACTGAGATAAACAGCAACAACGATAAAGATTAAGATCAATACGCCGAGGTTGTATACTATACACGTATGTAGGGGGTTGGGGTAGTCATTTGTAGAAGGCTTAACCTATGCCTTCAATGGCAAAACATCATTGTGTTCAAATGTGTTGCATCCAAATTGTTATCTTATTTTCAGTGTTGGACAACGACAGATGGTGTGTCTAACTCGCTCCCTTCTCCGGAAGTCGAAGGTTCTCGTGCTGGACGAGGCCACAGCCGCCGTTGATATGGAAACAGATGAGCTCATCCAGAGAACCATCCGCGAGGAATTTAAAGGCTGCACAATCCTCACCATAGCTCACCGTCTCAACACCATTATGGATTATGATAAGTAAGTTCATGGTTTGGTTTTCTCCCATGTTCATAAACAATATGAAATCTTATGCATTCCTTCAATATTTGCCAATTCGCAATGTTTCGTTTGTTTTGTTTTGAGTTTGAACTGAGTGGTATTTCAGTATTAAAAATAGATAAAATAGCAAACATCGTCACTTAACAAGTGCGTTCACTTTTTAATTGATCGAAGTCGTATGTGAGAAACTGAGATTACATACCTGTGCATGAATAATAAAATGAATACATCTAAACATTGTGTTTATTATTTTGCAGAATTATGGTTCTGGACAATGGATTAATCAAAGAGTTCGACAGTCCAAAGAACCTGCTGGCAGATTCAACATCAACATTCTACGGAATGGCAAAGGACTCCAACCTTGTTTGATTTCAAAAGTACATTGAAAAAACTGATATTGTGATTTATATTGAATCTAGTTTGTATTAAAGTGGTATCTGTATATATGGGCATATTTTACACTTTAGTCTTTTGTTATTTTATATGTGGTATTCTTACGAAGTTTAAATTCTAGTCTTCCATGTTGCAAATGAATATTATTTTTGACCTCTTTTTATGACGATGTAATTGAATAATTTATCATTGTTTTCTCAAATGCATCTTACATTAATGTGTTATGTGTGGTTTACCGTATTATGTATTGCATATATTGTTTTATTGTATTAAGTATATTATTGCTGATACAAATGTATTCATATAGATGTGTAATTTGTTATTGAAATACGTTTTTGTTATATTTATCCCATAACGGTTTATCTTAAATGTTTACTATAAACTTATAAAAAATATAAAAACTGACTTGGTACGGATAAAACTATTGCAAAAAATATATTTCGTTTTTGTCTTTCTTTGAATACTGGAACCCAAAAGCGAAAAAAGGAATTCCATTAGACTGCTTCCCGATCTGGAATTACCATATATACATGATAACTTTTCGTTTAGTATTAAACTGATACTCGAAATGATAATGAATATTACAAATCTAAACGGTGATATTTTAGTAATATCTGTCCTGCATACATACGCTATTCAATCGATGCTCCCATTGACGGAAGGACTTAGTTTTAAGGCGTACAAAATGTTTGCTTCCACTTATATGTCATTTGAACGAACTCTCGCGTATAACAAAAATATCGATAAGAAACTTACCTTGATTGACGATCAATCGAGCCAAAATACTAATGGCGTTTGCATTTGTGGTCACGTGACTTTTTTTGCTCATCCCCGGTGATAACATTCATTTGAAAACAATATGCGAAGGCATCGACAAAAAAATATCTTAAACCTTTGCGGTTTCATAGCTATACAACAAACAAAACGTAAAACAGCAAATATAAATGTTTCAAACCTTCCGCTCCAGCCATGTTTAAACTACGTGTCCGTTTTTAATTTAGGTTATCTTAACTGGAAAAACTCTTTCGTTTTCGCCTTGATATACTGGGACTAATTCTGGCTTCCATAACTTTAAAGTAGATTTTTTTTATGTTTACTGCACATTCAAGTTATGGCGTAACCCCCATAACAACAACTGACTACGATGATCCAATTAAATGACTCGGCAATCACATGACCGTGATGACGACGGTTAATTCTAATTTTAGCATCGGCTTCACATTGTTTATTTACTATTTAGTTGAAACCAATTGCAGTTAAGTTGAAAATAAATTTTAATAAATAAAAACAATTAATATAATCCAGATTTGTTATCTGTTAGATTTCTAATCAGTCGAAGTAGAAAAATAACAGCAAATTAAACTTTACATTCGTGATGTCAAAGGTAGGTCACGTGGGTATTTTCTGAAAATCTTGTTATCACGTGATTAAATTTGAACACAACTATGACCTGTTAAGGAATGCATATAATCTGGTTTATTATAAACGTAAAAGACCTTTCTATTAGGCGTTTTTAAAATGTGTTTGTGAACTACATTTTACTTCATTTACCTGATAACACAGTTATTTTGTGTGTACAATGCAGACTTGTAAGTGAAATAATAGCGTGACATATTTTAAATGTCACGAATTCTGGTTGAGTTTGGATACGGCGTCCTCTTCAGCGCACACGCCCAAAAGATAATAATATATAACGTGTTCGCTGAAGTTCTTTTATAGCTTAACTGGAAAATGATGTAACAATTATGATATTCAAATGTAATACTTGTATCCAAAGGCATTCTTTTATGCTAGTCTTTAAAACGTACAGCGACATTTATATATGGTTTTCAGTGTGTTTCAATCTGCGAGCAATGATATTCAATTTGTTTTAATTTCATTAAAATATACTCGAAAAAAGAAAATGTCAAGGAGAAAGAATCATTTTGCTATGCTATTATCGTTATTATTATATTCTCAGCACATTAAGTCTTGGGAGATGGAATATACTCTACTACATATATGTAGATTTAACATCTTAACTAACTATCTGACTTTTTATACGAACTTCCCGTAAGATTCGCACACCAATAAAACGATTAATACATTAAAATTTTCCACCATAAGTATTCTGAAACACGTCAATTCAAACTATGAGGCGTGCCCATCACTCTTCAGCTGGAAAATGACCCGTCTTCAAGCGAATCTGACTGATCTCTGAAAGTGAGGGTTATTGCTTTACATGAATTACATGAAACAAACTTAGTAAACTGTTTTAATCCCCTCTAAATCCACAAGTTTTGGCCTAAGGCCGTCGGAAATCATCATGACTTCCTTAGAAATTCATAAAAAAATGAACATAATTAAATTATTTTTTCATTGGTCATCATAAACTTACTAGAAATTCCATTGGTCATTGTAAAACTAGTCAAATAAGATGAAGGTGTATCGGAAAGGAACTCTTTAGATATCTGATTGTTTAAAAGTTGAAGAATTCGGTTCCCCCGCGAGCGATTTATATCAACGAAAGTAAGACAGATCGTCTGTTCATCGTAAACACAACGAATACAACGTTAAAATAATTAAACACATTGTTTTCAAACTTGATTGATTTGGGCGTAATGCGGTCCTGCTTTGTTTTCGTTCCTCTTGACAGATTGACAAAAACGCTATTTCGGGTCGTTATAAAGTGCTGACCAATTAGCTGACGACATAAAAATAGAGGGATATTGCTGACCAATTGCTGACCGTAAAGACAAAGAAGGAATTTCTTACAAGTAAAATGAAAGTAAAGTTGTATGAAGAGTAATTTTATGTTTCATTATGTACTAATAGCTTGTGAAATATAAATTGTATAATGATAAAAAAATAAGTTGATATTTCTTTATATTTTATAAGAGCTTTTATTTGCAAGCCACAAGCGAAGCAGTTTACTACATTCAAGGTCGATCATTATAGTCCACACGAATGTTCTCAGGAACTAGGTTCCTGTCGGTCATATATATTGACGCCCTACAATAAACTTGATAATACAGCACATGGCGTTTCGTTACCTTTTTAGGTCTGAAAACATTTATTTTTGAAACATAAAACGTTTAAATAAAACAGTAAATAAAACATCTCTATCACATGTCGATCAATCTAATCATTCGTACTCTAGTCATCCCGTGGGTCTACGACGGCCGAGTATATTTTTAAAGATACTCATTCTTAAGTTTACATCTCTTACCTTTCAAATTTTTCATTATGTAAATGGTGACCACTGTAATTTGGTTTTATGTATTCATGCTCGGATCAACTTACTTTGTTTTGTACATCAAATTTGTTGAGAACATAAATGAATTAATGATAAATGTTTACCAATTGTTTGATCTGAAACACGAGTTAATAATGAACTTTAAAAAACAAATCTTTGAAAACTACTTCTTCACAAACCGGTTTAGAAAGGCAGTCTTCGTCTTTGGCGATCAAAACTGTTCCCGTGGAAACTCCTATGCAAAAAGGTAGTAAGTAGTTTAAATAAATAAAAAGACCAATTTATCTCCGAAAATCAGCATAGAAGCAGACAGTTGACGATTTCAGCGTAAGCTCGTATTTTATTTCACTCGTGATCATAGAAAAACTGTAGTATCGCCCCTCGTGAACATACAGTATGTTTTTTAATTGTCGCTCTTGAAATAAAATACAATCTTACAGTGATATCAAGAGTAGTCTCTTTATCTCCAGGTAATATACTTACCTCTTCGAAATTCAATATTATGGAATAAATCTAATACTTTAATTTGAAGTCCATTAAAGCTAGAGCTATTGCTCCTACGACTGGGCCAATTCTTACCTATAGATAGCCATCCACATCTCCGTCCGGCCACCGTCCTGGCAATATTAGCAATGTTGCCAAATCGTAACACCTTAACAAATACTTGCCGAAAAAATACAAATATTAGCCCTTGTTATTTAATTTGATATATTTTATTCATATTCAAAATGCGCGCTGAATTGTTTGGTATTTGAGTGCCACGTCTTGTCCAGTGGGTGTAGGCCATCCGTCTGAAAACACAACTCATTTTCCGTGGTGACAAAGGATAAAAAATATTCAGTGAAACACCTTATATTGATTTGTGCACATTTAACATTTATTAACGGGAATTGTCCAGGTGCGGAACAGCTCTCTAAATTCAAGGTATATTGAGAGCACCTTATTTCCTTTGGGAGGCTGCTCCATACATGACTGGCCTAGTTCCTCCCCATATTTAATTGTTCTTACTGATGGCACATCAACACAGTTTTCATATTTGAGATTAAAATTACATGTCTTAAAAGCAACAAGCATTTGAACATATTCTTGTGGTATACCGTACAGACATGTGTAAGTTTTAATAGCGATGCATCTTAGCCTGCTATGTTGTAATGTTGAGATGCAAGCATTAAAAACAAAAGTTAAAGCTCTGTATTAAATGTTTTTCATTTTTTTCTGTGTTGGTCTTGTTACAAAAATGCCAAACAGCAGGAGAGTAGTTGAAATTGGATCTGATAAAAGATTTAATGATAATAAGCTTAGTATTGATTGTCAAAAATGTGCATACTCTTTTAAGGATATTCAGTTGCTTACCTGCTTTTTAGCACATTTTAGAAATCTGGACATCAAAATGTAATAAACTAACAACCTCAATGCCTAACAGTTGGCACATTTTAGAAATCTGGACATCGAGAATTAATGCACTATCTACCTAAACGCCCAAAAGTTTAGCTTGTTCTTCACAGACAATAGTGTGATTAAGAATATTAAATTGTGCTTGAACATTTTCAGGGTTAGCCTGCATTTGATTTGAGAAGAAAACCAGTTTATCAAAATGTTTCTTTCTTCTTCAAGATAGGTCTTATTTCACTACTTTTATATAAATTGGTTTACAAAACCGGCGGGTCTAATTTTCCGTACAAAAAAGAATAATTGAATTTCACTTTTTTTCTAAATTATTTTCCCGACTGTATTGATTTTGGTGCGAAACGAAAAAAAACACGAACAGATAAGAGTACGAATGCAGTAGGTCTCGACTGGTTTGTTGTTCCGTAGCCGTATTCGCCAATTTATAGTGATATCATGTGAGCCAGTCAACTGTTATGGCAGCGCCCTTGGCAATGGCACAATACTCATATTTTGAAGTATCGTTTTGGAGTTTCTTATCGCTGGTTCCAAGCTGAGCTTTCGTGATCGCCCTGTGTCCGTCGTCGTCGTCCGTCGTCAACAATTTGACTGTTAACACTCTGGAGGTCACAATTTTGGCACAATCTTAATAAAAAATGGTCAGAATGTTACCCTCAATAAAATCTTGGACGAGTTTGATATTGGGTCATCTAAGGTTAAAAACTAGGTTACCAGGTCAAATTAAAGGAAAAGCTTGTTACATTTATGACTGTATCTTCAGGAAACTTGGCCAGAATGGTAATATTAATGATCTCTAGGTCAAGGTTGAATCTGGGTCATGAGCGGTCAAAAACTAGGTCACCAGGTCAAATTGGAGGAAAAGCTTGTTAACACTCTAGAGGTCACATTTATGACTGTTTCTTCATGAAAGTTGGTCAGAATGTTTATATTAATAATCTCTAAGTCAAGTTTAAATCTGGGTCATGTGTGGTCAAAAACTAGGTCACCAGGTCAAATCATAGGAAAAGCTTGTTTGCACCCTAGAGGTCACATTTATGACTGTATGTTCATGAAACTTAGCTAGAATGTTTATCTTGATAAGCTCTAGGCCAATTTTGAATCTGGGTTATGTGTGGTCAAAAACAAGGTCACGAGGTCAAATTTAAGGAAAAGCTTGTTAACACTCTAGAGGTCACATTTATAACTGTATCTTCATGAAAGTTTGTCAGAATGTTAATATTAATAATGTCTAAGTCAAGTTTGAATCCGGGTTATGTGTGGTCAAAAACTAGGTCATTAGGTCAAATCATAGGAAAAGCTTGTTAGCACTCTAGAGGTCACATTTATGACTGTATGTAAATGAAACAGAATGTTTATATTGATCAGCTTCAGGCTAAGTTTGAATCTTGGTCATGTGCGGTCAAAAACTAGGTCACCAGGTCAAATAATTGGAAGAGCATGTTAACACTCTAGAGGCCACATTTATGACCATATGTTTATGGAACTTGATTAGAATGTTATTCTTGATGATCTTAAGCCTTAGGTAGAGTTTGAAACTGGGTAATCAGAGGTCAAAAACCAGGCCACTAGGTCAAATCATAGAAAAACTTTGTAAACACTATAGAGGTTACATTCTCTCTTTGATCACCATGAAACTATGTCAGAATGTTTGTGTTTATGAAGTCTATGTCAAGTTTGAAACTGAGTAACCTGAGTTCAAAAACTAGGTCACAAAGTCAAACCATAGAAAAAACATTGTTAAAACACTGTTGAGGCCATATTTTCTACTTTATCTATATATGAAACCTGGTCAGAATGTACATATTCCAGTAAGGTAAGGTTTGCAAGTGGGTCATCCGTGATATTAAAAAAAATCATCCGTGATATCAAAAAAGACACTTGGTCACTAGGAAGGATCAAAGTAATATATTTTTTTTTAATTCTAGCAGGTAATGTGTTTATTTCATACCTCATGATTATATGCAGTTTTATTGAAAATATACTCTGTAATTTAATTAAAAAGTCCTTGTATAATAAGTTTTCAATGTTTCGTGCATTTTCATGTAGAAGTGTTTTAATCACACTCACTGCTAAAATACTTTCTGAATTAAATGAAACATTTTTCATGTTTATACTCCAAGCATAACAAGAACAGAAAATAAAAATGTACAAACAAAGACAAGTACGCATCCTTTCTAAGGTAGCAGACCACCAGACACATTTCAAATTCTCTAAAACTTAATACTCTCAACTTTAATATTTAACATGTAGCATTAAAAATTTGTTTTAAGTAAGTCCCCTCTCATTGCACTTTCCATCGCCCTGAAAAACACTTATTCCCTCCCCCTGCCACAATTGGCCTAGCCCTGAAAACACTTATTTCACACTTGAATTAGATCAGGTGAGCGATACAGGGCCTTCAGGGCCCTCTTGTTTAAATTTTATACATGTGTATTGGTCAGTTTTTAAGTGTTCTGCATTCACATTTTCTTTAGCATACCCTTAAAGCTAAACAAATGTCTTGCTGAGCGATATTCAATGTATCTTTGATAAAAAGTGTAGTTTATACATGTATACATGTTTTATAGATAATTTCATTGATGTTTTATATGTACAGTATGTAAGATTTAAACTGTGTGTTCAATTAGAACTTTGAGTGCATTAACACATGCATTAATAACACTTTAAGAATTTAATATGTCAAGTAAATTATATAAATGTTCAATGTTGTTATGTTGTTCTCTGATTTTCACCCTTTAAGAGTATGTTTTGTGACTTTTTTCCTTCTTTTTTCGACCCCCCGGTGGACATTTTTCCAAAAAGTATTGTAAACCAAAAAATATAAAAGCAGTGGCCTTAACAATATCAGATTTTTGTATCACAAACAGAAAGTCATCTGCACAATCATACAAGGCTGCCTTATTAATAAAGTAGAAGATTTCATTGAGAAGGATGTTGAAGCCTAGAAACCCTAATATTGATCCTTGTGGCATGCCGTTCAGGATGGAGTCCTGTCCACTCACTGGTAATTTCCCTAATTTGACTGTTTGTACGATTACTGTGTATGAGTTTACATGCTGGAGCTGAGCGACCATATGCGTTAAGCTTGTCTAAGATTAGATCATGGGGCAGGTAGTCGAATGCTTTTAAGAGGTCCATTAGAACTTCACCTACGGCACCTATTTGTTCTCATCAAGTGTTGTTTCCCAGTCTTCCATTAGCCTTAACAGGGCAGTTTGACATCCATATGTTGTTCTGAAAAATGTCAGGAAAGGATGAATAATGCTATCAAAATGACTAATCAGTCATCTTTTATAACAAATTCATATATTTTTGGCATTGATGGTAAAATACTGACTGGTCTATAGTTCTTTTCTATAAAGGGATCATCTTTTTTGAAAATAAGGTATCGTGTGCTAGCTTAAGACTGTTTGAAAATAATCATTGGCATATGATTTAATTGGCCATGATTCGGATGGAAAAGTTACTTTGCCAGCAAAGATGCTTTAATAGGGAGGAATCAGATCTATTCCGGTTGTGTTTTTGAATTTGACTTATCAAACTATTTTTCAATGTCCATATTGGTGAGCGGGTTAAAATAACAGGTTACATTTGGCAATTTTCCTGTATTTTGTCAAGACTAAGGAGTGTATTTTTAAGCTGAATTCCAAATACTCCAACAACTTCGGCTATATTGATGTAAAATGAGTTAGTTTCCTTCTTCGCCAGTTTTATATTATCAGAAACCAAATGTCGTATGTTGTCTTTGAGCATTATTGGGCTATCCAATTTATTTGTAAGTTGTTGTGAGAGAAAAGGTTTAATTATCGGCCAGAAGTCTTTAGATATGGGTCCTCCACTACACCGTTCTTGGAAATAAACAGCTATAGATTCTCTTTTGACCTTGGTTTAAAGATTTCTGACCTTTGTGTAGTTTAACCAGTTGGCCATGTGCTGATTTCTGTTATAGGTGTTTCTTGCTTGACGAGCCTTGTAAATAAGTTTACGGTACCTAAATCGTCTACGGCGATCAAAACCGTGCGTGTGAGGACGTACCTTACACACAGCGTTGGTTGTAGGAAAGGGTTATGCAAAAGGGTATCATTCTCGAGTCTGTTTCGATGTTATAAGCCAGCATAGTGTCTATCTTGAGAGGTCATTAGCATGTTCTCCTAGTTGGGATCGAACTCTCGAAATCATTTGGCGAGAAGCGAACACCTTTATCATTCGTCCATTCTCACTCTCATAAAACATTAGAGCATGGGTCGCAGAAAACACAATATCAGTTTTTTCAAGCATCTAATTTATTTGAATACATATTACTACATGTACATCTACATGTCTAGATAATATAAACGTTTAAATATATATCATAACTCTAAACAACGTTATAATAAATGTTTACATCATTAAGTATTATAATTGTATTGTTTTTATCGATTGTTTTATGTATCCATGATCAACCATGTCCAAACAACATGTATACTTCATTAGTCGTTAGACGTCATTTGAACAAATTAAACATCGCCAGTTGTAAATCAAACTATCATTAACCAATAAAATATCGCCAGTTGTCAATTAAACAGTCAGTTGACAAATAGAATATCGCCAGTTGTCATTCAAACTATCATTGACCAATAGAGTCTCGCCAGTTGTCAATCAAACTATCATTGACCAATAGAATATCACCAGTTGTCAATCAAACTATCATTGACCAATAGAATATCGCCAGTTGCCAATCAAACTATAATTGACCAATAGAGTCTCGCCAGTTGTCATTCAAACTATCATTGACCAATAGAGTCTCGCCAGTTGTCAGTCAAACTATCATTGAACCAATAGAATCTAGCCGGTTGTCAATCAAACTATCATTGACCAATAGAGTCTCGCCAGTTGTCAATCAAAGTATCATTGACCAATAGAGTCTCGCCAGTTGCCAATTAAACAGTCAGTTGACCAATAGAATATCGCCAGTTGTCATTCAAACTATCATTGACAATAGAGTCTCGCCAGTTGTCAATCAAACTATCATCGACCAATAGAATATCGCCAGTTGCCAATCAAACTATAATTGACCAATAGAATATCGACAGTTGTCAATGAAACTATAATTGACCAATAGAATATCGCCAGTTGCCAATCAAACTATCAGTGACCAATAAAGTCTAGCCAGTTGTCAATCAAACTATCATTGACCAATAGAATCTCGCCCGTTGTCAATCAAACTATCATTAACCAATAGAATATAGCCAGTTGCCAACCAAACTATCATTGACCAACATAATATCGCCAGTAGCCAACCAAACTATCATTGACCAACAGAATATGGCCAGTTGTCAATAAAACCATCATTGACCAATAGAATATCGCCAGTCGCCAATCAAACTTTCATTAACTAATACAATTATTTAAACGTTAGTGTTTTTTTTTGGAAAAAAAGGAAAGCACAAGTAGATTAACAGACAAACCTCACTTGAATCCCTCGACAAAATGACTTGGCGACTGGTGAGTTTACCTACATTTTGTAATACCAAATATATCAAATATTATCCAAAGGTCGAAGAGAGAGAAGAAACATTATCTGAATACTCGTAAGAACAATTTCTATGCAAACAGTCCGATATAAGAATGTTATTGTCCTGCAATAAAATATAGCACGAAACTAATCAGAATACATGAGAAATAACTAGACGGAATATGTACACAAGGATTCAAATGCGTCCGAACATGTTACTCGCACAAAATGCCATTGTTATTTGCTCAACTTGAAGGTAAGCAATAAATTAATTAGATATACCATGTGTTGCCGGTCCGGAAAAATCCGACCCGAGGGCACATACGTCAGCCGGTAATGAGGCCTGACGAGTTAACGGCCACCCAGCGTACACGAGGGTCGTTTTTTTTTGGATACCGACCGGAAACATATGACTTTTTTGCATACCTTAAATATTCATTTAAAACAAATGAAGTCGAAAACATGTGTTTGTACATTTAACTCTCTAGTGAAACGTTATAGTTATTTTGCACTAACTATATAGTTTAAGAAATAAAAAGTTGCGCGTTGTTGCGGGTAACTCATCTAGCATTGGGGTATGTGTAATGCCAGTTCTTTATTGGCTAACCGTCGCTCTCTGACAAGGGCCGGTATTCAATATTGATTTTATCCTTATTCTTAGACCTCAGTGATAACATTCAGCCTATTGGTCAGCTAAATATACAGGTCTATTAAAACACTTAGTTTCTAATATTAAATTTAATTTCAATCGGAGTTGCTTATTGAATACGGCCCAAGAGAGAATGTTGCTTGAATGTTTTGTTTGGAAGAACATACTATTAGAAGAATGGATTTAATTTAAACAACAATCCATAACACTAATGAAACAAAAACGAAAACTTTTCAATAGAAATTGTTACAAAGACAAACACGATAACAATCATGAAGATCTAATCTACAGCTATTGCCTAAACAGTTCAATACACTTGATACAATCAACAATGTGAAACACTAGTGTTTCTCATACAACATGTGTTTCCTTCTTCACAAACAAATGTACATCGAAACTGACCCATGTCAAGTCTTTTTACAATTCATGGCTGATATATGACCATATATTTCGCCTGATAAACTTGTCTTAGGTGACCTATCTTTTACGAACAGTTGAAGGAAATTGATCAGTTTCAAAAAGCTAAATACATATCAATTTCTTATCATTTAATTGTCGACAACAACTTCTCTATAACGAACTGTGAATCGATACCATAATGGGCATCCGCATTTATCCTTGTCTTTACTAGCTCAAGTTTGATGACGTCAGAAATTCAAACCTTAACTATGCAAACAACTTCGTGACTTCACTTCCGCAAGTCACCAAGAATTAATGACGTCAGTTCGTCCCGCAGTTATCTTCATCTGTACCGTCTTGACAATCGTCCTCATCGTCACACCGGTAATTCAGCGGCACACATTGATACGTGTTTGTACATTGCCATTGGCCACTGGCACAGCTCCCTGTTGAAATAGATGACACAGTCCTGTAGTTATGTAACGGAATTCAAGGCATTTGTCCGGGTGTTTTAATGCCAATAAAAGTGCCTATCTGAGCAGTCCCTTATGAACCAGTCAATTGTTAGCCAAATATAGCGGAGAATGGGCCTTCCCTAGGGTCCCTGGGGTGCGGGTGCATTTGGCGGAGATTTAACCATCAGTTCGGGGATTTTAACCGGGCTTAGCTTGATCGAAAGTCAAAGTCCCCGTTATTCCCCGGACCTGGCGGTGGGGGGCGTGGTTAAATTGACTGGTGCAATATCCAATTAACACAGCGCTGGTTGTCATGCAACTAGGTTCAAATTGGCATACGCGGAATTAAACACTACAATTTCGGGGTGAGGAATCACGAAACTTAAAGGGTTCTCACATGGGTCACCAGGGGTCACAACCGATGTACTCAAGCAATTTATTGACGTTTGTTTCTTAACAACTTTTTGACAGAAAATATATGAAATATTTCTCAGCCTTTAAAAAACCCTTTATTTTCCTATCTTTTCTGTCAGAACAGTTGTTTATAAATTAACGTCACTTAATTACCACAAATCAATCGTGTATTGCGAAGTTGCACGTGGAATACACAGTTTCCCGAAGCCAGCTGCACGGGAGCACAACATATGCAGGTAACTTTATTTCGTGTACAAATTAAGTGCTGGTAGTTGGAATGAGTCATCGAGATAAAACTTAGTAAGAAATCGTACCTTGACCTTCTGGTATAGTTGGCTGAACAGCTGTCTCAACATTTTTCGGTGCTTCTGTAAACAGTTTTCATAAATTCAAGGAGTGTTTTAACATTTCAATTCATCGACATTTGTATACAGTTTTCAATTGCATGCACATATTGATTTGGTTTAAACAGTGTTTATTTGAATAACTTGTACCTGTTAGTATGTACATAGTTGTTAGCTCATTGGTCTTTGAATTTTTGTGTGGACCATTGACAATGGAGGATTCTTCAAATTTTCTGTTCATTAATTTAACGTAGAATGATTCTGACGAATGTACCAGTACTAGTTTCATAATGTTTATTTTATTCAGTCTTTTTTCACCAAGACTTATATGTTAAACCAGTGTCACAAGTAAAAGGATGCACATACTTGGTGTTTGCATTTTGAATGGGCCAATGGTAATCGAGCTGTTTTTCAAAATTTTGTTCAGCAATTGTACGTTTTTATGAATGCACCAACCAACGACAAATAATAGTCCATTTTTGACGATCTACAAACTCTTACATATACAGAAGTGTTCAATTAGAATAAAGTAAAGTGTGTTGTTTGTAATAACCTATACTTAACAAAACGAAAAATCCTTTAAATACAAACAAACAACTTAAAATATGATAATCATATATTTCCAATCAAAACTCAAGAATCGGTCGATTTTGATGAATTATAAGCATGTAATAAAAAAGAACAGTTGATCGTTAGTTTTAGTTTAAGATTGTAATATGATTTAACTTATGAAAATGGATTGCAAACCTTTCACTGAAACAAGGATTTATGCTCTATATTTTACTTTCCCAACTAGAGTTGTTCAATCTCACATCATTTCAAAAATGCGTTAAAAACAAAAGAGCCCACGAGGGCCTATGCTCTACTGGCATGATTATTTTGGGTTGTTGTTTTTTTATAAATCATGTACATACTAGTTATATGCGATATACTAAACCCATATGCAAAGGGAAGCAATCAATGAACCATATGTTTTACAAAGGTCAACGAGAGATAAACACTACAATATTACAAAACTCTCTATACAAGTTGTCCCCCTTAGAGTATACTTTTGCTAGAGTTGCATCATTTAAAGGGCCATAATTTAGTCATGTACGTGCGGATCTGGTTGGGTTAATAAGGGAACCGAGCCATCATAGATATCTAACTACTGTATAAATTTGATTAAGATTAAATTGAAATTAAATTAAAACTGAAGACTGTATCGCCTTCAAAAGCAATTGTTCACAGACGAACGCACGGACGACGAACGCCAAGCTTAAAACAAAAACATAAATAAATATTACCATCACATTTATAGTTGTTTAATTTCACATCATCAATCGCCATGTCGACTCCATATATCGTTTGCTCGGTACGAAGGGCGGTAAACCAGGCACGAACTTTCGCTAGGGGAGGTAAATCCACGCATGCGCGTAGCCAGCGGTCGTTTAGCTCCATGGGATCAGACATCCAACTTGGACCGACCTCTTTTTCTGTTATAGCGTCTGTAAGCCATGCCTTTTGGAAACGAAATCAAAGAGTAAATGCTATGTCAAATTTAGTTTTTTTTGAGGTAATTATCTTTTTTTCTGTGTAAATTAATATCGGATATGATGTTATTCTAATGCGCTAGTTGTTTTCAATGGTATCCGTTTATGTTACAACCTTCTATACCCCCGCCGAATCAAGAACAATATCAACTTCGTCTTACGACAAATAAAAACAATGAACATTAACAAAGGCCAATAACTAAAAGAATACTGCAGCCTGAGTTATGGTTCCTGTGCACTGCGATTCTTCTCAATAAGATCTGTATTGAGTTTTAAGTAAATATCTCAAATACTTTTCAAGTAACGTTCCAGACATAAAATAAGTATGAAAATTAACAAAGGGCAATAATTTAAAAAAACAACAACAGAGTTATGGTTCTTGTGCACTGCATTTCTCCTAAATGAGATATAATTGTGTATGAAATTTTGAGTCAATACCACAACGACTTTTCATATTATTCTGCGGACAAGATAATCCCCCCCCACACACACACGTATACACATATCACATACACGTGTATACCATTTCTATGCCCCCTGTCGGCGGTGGATAAAAGTGACTTTAGTTTTATATGGTTTAAATGAAAGTAAAGAAAAACGACCTATTCCTATTCATATAATCAATTAATGATTTCAATACCACCGTTTACGTTTTGATACAGCACAGAAAATACCAGTCCACAAAATACTAACTTATATAAAGCAAAATCTAATTGTAAAAAATATAAAGACAAGTTTGTTAGTGTTACCTTTAACGTCCCAGCTTTAGTGTCAAATGGATTGGCCGAGAAAATATGATAAAAGAACTCCAGCGACTGGCGATATCCGGTCGTAAATACAGGGGATACAACCGACGCGTTGTCGCCCTTGTTCCCTTCGTTTGCTTCTGGGTAGAGATAGTGGCCTGTAATAAGTATTATCTTATTAAGCAGGGGTGATCCAGAATGTGATGCTTGGAGGTGCAAAACTTGTAAAAATCCATTATTGGAAACCCGCAAAGTTGACTCAGGAGCTCAGAAGTTCATTTGATAAAGTTATTGTTAACATTATTTTCAAATGGATCTATTTCGAAAATCCTAAATCTTGAAAATCAAAGATGATTAAATGCATACTATAAGCTGGACAGTAGATATTCTACATGATACAAGTTAATGATACAAACTAATACACCCATGTTTGAATCTGCAACTAGTCCAAGTAGTCTCCAACTGTATGAAAACCCCACTTTAGTTTAAAGTTTGAAATAAGTCTATGCTTCGATGAACCCTTATGAACACTGAGTTCATTTAATGCTCACTGCAGTAGGTAGAAGCTAACGTTTTCGATTTGGTTCCCCGCTTGCAGTTTATGCGCTGCGATATAAGAGGAATATTAAGGGTCGGCAGCGATGCAAAATTATATTGAGGGACCCAAATTTTAAATGTTTTTAAAATCAACTTCTGTTTAGTTTCGAGGTTCGATATTTTTCAAGCATGACTCATAAATCCGATGCAACATTAAAAGCTGTAATTAGGAGTTGAGCGTTTTAACGAAAAAATATTTTATCAGATTTCCAATCAAAAAGCATTACGCTTTCACAGAAATGTCTTAATACAAAAAGAATATGTTTGTGAGTCTAATTTATCGGAACTGCCCAATCAACAATGTCTTTTGGCTTTGTGTTGATTGCAGCTATTTAAAAAAAAGGTATATGCATTTCTGTTAACCGGAAATGAATTTCATTCGCGAAAATTCATTATTTGTTCTGCATAACTTTCTTATTTGACAAGATATCATCAAGATCTCTCAAGACATTGTTGAATAAGTAGTCTGGGGCATTTTGACATAAAAACAAGGTACTAATGTCGACAGACTTTTCCGTAATAATGTGAATGCTTTTTTTTATCCAAAATCAGTCAAAATGTTGTTGTTTTTGAAAATTTTGTTTAACTCCTAACTAACCCAAAACATGTCGCCAAGAATAAATGTTTTACTCCCCAAAAAAGATCGTGCCTCAAAACTTAATAAAACATGCATTTTTTAAACGTTTTGATCTTCCCCACCCACTTTTGCATCGCTGCCGGCCCTTAAAAAAGAAAATAAGTTAGGACCGTTTACTGAACTCTGGGCTGGTAATACTAGTTATATGACATAACAAACTGAGCAGCACCCTGTCAATAAATGTTTTGCAAGCATTTTAAAAACACCGCTATAAATTATTCGGCGTTTGTCACGTAAACTTATAAAAAACAACGCTAATACATAATTTTGTCGATATAATGAAGCAAATCAGGGGCGGACGAGATAATTCATGCTACAAAAGGCGGTCTGTAAGTTTGTCATTCGTAGACTTGTTATGGAATTTCCGAGAGTAAAACCCTTTTTAAAGAAAACAAACGGATAGATTAGAAAAGAAGGTAAAACTAGTATTTAATTATACTTTAAGACATTAAATTACAATTCTGGAAATTCTATGTTATTCAAGAAACCGTACATAATTTGATTAATACTGTAAAAGAGTATATAGAACGATTAATATATATGAATGTATTGAGAATTCAACACCAATCTCTTCTTCAACTGTAGGCGGAGGGAGGATTTCTGAACGTTAGAATTTCCAGAGTCAGAGTAAGTGTTATGTTTAATACACACATAACCAATTTCGTAAGGATTATGAATTATTGGCGCTTTGTTTCCCCATCGGTTAATTGTCGAACAATCGGCAGTTTCATCCACAGATAGGAAATGTAATGTGCAGTCTTACCTCGGTCCGATTTGGTTGTATGATCGAACTCAGGCCCTGTGGTAAGCGTTGGCGTCTGTCCCTGGTGACGGCGCCATTTGTACGCCGTGTTATTCTTAAACTCGTATCCGCACAGGTACGGGTGCTCAAATGTACAGCTTACCGACTGAAGTGCGTCTGCAAAATATTTTTTATATATGTACACATTGTTTTTCGAGATGGATACAACTTTCGCGCGTATATATGCAGTGGTTTGCACATTGATGTCCAAGAATCTGTCCAAGAAGTGTCATCCACATAACACGATTGTTCAGTTTTTGACCTGACACAACGTGCTCAATACGTGTATCGACCCAACAATATATTTTTGTCGTAATCAAACCACCATGAGTCTGCAGAAAGTACTCGCGCTAACAGACTGGCTAAGAGACAGTCGACACGACTCGATAGAAAATCAGTTTGAAAATCCCACGAAGGGTTACTTTTTAGACGATTTTGCTCTACTGGGAAAATATTTTCTATAATATCAGACTGATGTTTGAACACTACAGCAGAATCGAGAGAGATCTATGGTTATAATCTAAGCCTCAAACTTAGACTGCAAGATAGAAGAGATATTATGCTGCAGTCACTTTTGTGGCAGCCGCCCAACTCGCCTGCGATGCAACCGCCGTAGCGTAACCAGCTGTATATTGGACATTCAACCTTTGCGACTCCCGTTGCATCAAGGAGGCAATCCATCGTAAATGAGACAACTACCGCCGTCTAAATCATCAGAGGTAACATACATATCGTCATGTCCCCCCGAATTGGTTTATCACCTCATAACCCGACATCATCACATAGCGGAAATACATACACAGCAGTATGTCACTTCTATCGTATGTACCGCAACAGGAAACTACATTGATGATATACGGACATGCAGTTATGGAACCCTCCTTAATGTACACGCCACGATAGCCATTCTAAGGTTAACTGTGTATCACCATCTAAGCATGACCGGAGGCCTTCTATAGATTCAAACCTAGCTGATAAGCGCGGTCTTGTTTTTTCCGAAACTTCAATTTCATACGATTTCGTAGCAACCAAGATGACGTTACGAGAACATCCCAGCGACTTATGCACGACCAAAAGTAGGTCGTACTGGTCCCGCTTGAAACTCGACCATTACGACATGCGGATGGGGGATGTCGTCCGAGCTTGGTTATACGTAACCACATGCATACGTTCAGCGGTTCATCTGACCTTTACTCTAATGTGGACATACGGATTGTTTGTGATATTATCTTAACCGTACGGATAGTGACGTTTATTATATTCCTATCAAATTCCTTTTACATATTCAACAGTGAAAATACAGCACGGCGTACTGAAAAATCCGTATCATGATACTGTCGTTTTCTGATTTCGTATCATGCGAGTACCGTGTGTAATCTGGGAACTACTTTCGCGTTGCTAAAAATAGCATGACAAAAAAAACTGGTAAAACCTGTCAACTTTTAAATACATTAAACTATCTTACTTTACTCACGCCCCAGAAGCATGTAAATATTCAGGAACATGGTTCTTATGTTCTTCAAAGAACCATGAGGATAAGCATGAAGCAGAGAACACTTCCAGTCTATCTAGAAAGCTACTTCAGTGAACTAGTTGTTGTCCATTTCGAAGTTCATAAATTGTTGCATTAATGATTATCCATGTTTATTATCATAAATGTGAGCAGCTCGCCAATATAAAGAAGAAGGCGAATTCGCGTCATCGATTGAAATAGTGATTGATTCTCGAACTTACCTCAATTCTGCATATTATTATCGTCAATAAATCCCATGTATATTAACTTTTTTTTAAAAATGGCCGCGTTACGTCTATAGGAAATGTCGAATAGTGTATACTCGTAAAATAAGTACCGCTTTTTGATTTTTTTTCGTTGTTCTGTGACATTTAATAATTGTTTTCGTATTAGCAATTTGTTATTTTGCTAAAATATAAAATATTTTGTTCTTATTTCGTTCAATAAAGTGAATTCTGTAACTTCTGACTTCGTTTGGCTGTAGTAGCCTCCCTTGACTTCATTACACAAACTACGTTAACACATTCGAATTCATACGCGCATTTGACAGATGGCGGTAAAATTAAATCAAATTGAAACCAAAAAATAAAAAGGAATAATGAAAAAGGAAGGTATATAATAAATTGAATATTACGATAAAACGATTTTCTGGTGACCTGCATCACGTCTCGTTCGGTGAGTAATCATGTATTTGTCTCTACCTGCGGTCTCGACGGATACGTGTAATACTACACACCGAACTCGACGTGATACAGGTCACCAGAGAAGCGTCCTATCATAATATCCCCTATGTATATGCCTCGACGAAATGTGACGTCGCGATGTTCTTTCTCTTCTTTTAACGTAACGCGGAGACTGCCATTAACTTAAACGTAACGTCACTTCCTTTTTATTACATCAATTAGAGGGGTGAAAGCGAAAAGGTTCTATCTTCTTCTTTATTGAATGTCACTAAGAACCTTTTCGTATTCACCCCTCAAATTGATGTAATAACGTGTTCAATATGTTTGTCGTTCTGTAAATGAATTGCGCAATAAGAAACTGAATTAAAGTCAGAAAAACTTGACAATGTGCATAGAGAGTTAGTTTAATCAGTGATCATTTTTACAATTTCGCGCGCCGAGAGCGCAAAGCATTGTTAAAGTAAAACTTACTGCAAACAGACCCCTCATCTGTGCCGTCCTGACACTGGGGTGTACGATCACACATAAAAGTCCGGGGCACACACCGTCCGCTAGCACAACGGAACTCGTCCTCACGACATTCTGAAAGCCAAAATAATTTAGATAACTAGTCGTACGGTGCACAATGTAGCTTACTTGTACTTACACACAGTCAATCGAGCTTTAATATATTAGTATAAACTAAACCTAATCTTAAGTTAACTGCTACAAACGATTGACACATTGCAAGATGAAGTCACTCACTTAATATTGACTTTGAATAAAGCAGTAGGTACAACATTTTAGTGTTTGTTTTCGAAAATTAATATACAAAAATAATCATTGCTGATAGTTGGCCGTTTTGGTAGAAAACAAATTCCAAGAGCTTACCACAATTCACTTCGTCAAATTCGTCAAGACAATCGACATTCCTATCACAAAACGCGCTGTCCGGAATACACCGATCCGTTGTCCGACACTTCGTGTAGTTTTCCGGACATTTATACGCAGGGCAAGGACCAGGATTGACGTGAATGTCGTCCATAGCAATAAATGCGTGGAAGTAATCTACATTCTCCCTGACGTTACCTATGACGTCATAAGTTATATTGACTACTTCACGTTGAGGTAAAGATAGTTGGAAGAGGGTCCACTTTTCCTCAAATGTCGGCTGAGCGAAAAATGTCTCACGTGAACAGTCAATGCAATCCACCTGCAAAGGGAAACATGTACGTCACTGCTCTAAACAGATATCAGAGCTTTCTCTAACAAAACATTAAAACAGTTTTAAACATAAAAAAATCTTCAGTTTATTTTCAAAAGTTTTATGAAAATTAATATTGATGATGAATCCTTTTAAACTATGAATTGATACCTTTTAGGAAGCGTTATATAGTACGGATCACGAAATTGCAAACGTGCGTAACGCATTACAAATGCAATCAATGTATCAAAACCATTAATGATGCACGAAATTTACACCGTTTGTTCCGCATTAGGAATTTCATCCAAGCATCAATTTCCATTCACATACTTTCCAACGTGTTTATCGCATTAGGAAAACAAAAAAACCCATAAATTACGATTTTCGAAAAATTATATGTTCATAGCATAAGGATTGAAGTGACAAATTACTTACGTATATGTTGAAGAAGACGTCCGCCCTCATCTGGTAGTAGAATGAGAAGCAATACTGGACACTGTGAAGGTAAAACAACTGCCACATGTAGATGTGGGAGCTCGATTGGATCCCGTACGCGCTGATATAGAACAGGTGACCTGGAAATATGAAATATTTTTGATAGAAAAAATGCCTCCCATGATTGCAAGGCGTCCAAACAAAAACGCTAGACTGCGAACTCGAAGTATTTTAAAGATAGACACGTATTATGTTCAGCTCTTACATTAAGATATTTTATAGGACTGGAACGAGCATCGTATTCTTCTTTCAGTCCGATTGTACATTTCGCTTTTTGTTAAACACGTGATTACATGATTGTTGATTTACAATCTAAGGGACACGTTTTGTTTAACCCTCTAAGAATAAAGTTCCATATACTATGTAAGTTGTGAATGCAATTATATGCACCACTTCAATCTACACTTTCACCAAATATTTCTAAAAAGTGTATATATATTTATTTTACTTTTTGAAATATCTTAACACTATGTTTTGCTTTAAAACCGAGATAAATCGGTCTTGTGAAATAACATAAAGCACATAGGAAAGTGAACCTTCGTTGGAGTTTGTCGTATGATCCCGGAAGCGTCGATTGTCTATCTCTCTCTGGATAAATGAGGCGTTGACGAGCCACCAGTCCGTACCGTCCCCTACTTCCTGTCGCAGACCGCACAGGTTTCCGTTCTCAAACGTGCACATGTAGCTTTCGGGAGATGCTGATACAAACACACAGACAATGATCACAGATAGGCAGAAAAGACAACATAGAACTATTTCACGGGAAACATTACTGCCGGTATACATTTGTATAAATAATGACCGTAAATACATTACAGATAATGTTTATGACATCTTGTATGCATGTCTTTTTTAACTGAAATCGGATGTGTTATGAACGATTTTGATTATTTTCAAGGCCAAGCCAGCGTGAATATGTAATGTTTATCGGTATAACAATCACCTTTTCTTTCTGTACATATTAAACCTATTCAAATGATTTCAAAATAATTTGGGTTCGCCAGACATCCAAATTTCTTTGTGTACACTATACCTTAAAGCTGCACTCTCACAGATTTACCATTTTTACAACTTTTTTTAATTTTTTGTCTTGGAAAGAGCAAATTTTCTGCAAACCAATGATAAATGATTGCTGACAAAAGATCAGATCGCAGATGTTCATATTTCCGTTCGAAAATTAATATTTTATGGCTTAAACCGTTTTAAGAAAAATGCATAAAACATCATTTTTTGAACTTAAATATAAAAATCTGCGATCTCATTTTTTGTCAGCAGTCTTATATAACTGGTTTCCATGGTTTTTTCGCAAAAATTGGCTCGTTCCAAGACAAAAAATAAAAAAGTTGTCAAAACTTTCAATCTGTGAGAGTGCAGCTTTAAAGACACACAGAAAACCCCCAGACAATCAACAGAACACACACAAACACTGAACAGATACATTACACAGGAATTCATTTAAATATTTTTTTCAAAATTCACAGTGAAAGTAAAATATACCTGTACATTTTTCCTCGTCTTGAAAGTTATTGCAGTCAACCACCACATTACAGTTGGACTCTCGGGGTATGCACTTGTCCAAATCTCCCCCAATGCCACGACACCAAAACTCGTCACTAGCGCATACTATAGGTAACAAATTAATTCATTGGAATCAAAGTCCCGCTATAAGTATTTTAAAGTCAACGTAAACATGCAGTCAGTCACATAATGTATGCTGTAACTTAAACAATAGTTAATTATATCGATATGTGTGATTCCTCATTTTGTTCTACAGCAAATGCAGTTGTGATTAATAGTGATTTCATTCCAGTATTATATCCGCTATTGTAAATTATAGTTAGGTAACGACTTTCAGAGTATAACAGTCATCAACCAAAAAGCGCGTTGATTGCAAACAGAGGGTAACAATTAATGTAAGGTAACAAACGTCCAGTATCAGGGTCGTAACAAGGAGATCACAAAAAAAAAATATTGCTCACATGTCTCCTCGCACATGCCCGGCACGAGCTTCACATCGTCAACTGCAGACTTAAGAAGCACCCCAGTTTTGAATTTGAGCTGGTACTCTCCATGGCTGATGTCAAAGTATCCTGTTCGCCATTCGTCTCTCTCATATCCTAGTGCATTGACTGGTGGCCATCGGCGCGACTCGCGATACCGTTCCGTACCCCTAAAACGTTACAGCTGTCACTTCATATGTTTAATATGTAACACTATTCAAGTCGAGATCGTATCCATGGTTCACAAAACAACTAAACTAATAGTATATTACAGACTTAGCCAGGACTTTTCAGCTACTCGATTTGACTGCTTCTATGACATAATAGTCGGGCAAGAGGGTTTTAAGCGGAAAAATATGTTCACGTCTTGGAATGTTTGTGAAAACATTACTTGTACACATATAATATAAACAACGCGAAAGAGTTAAATACATTCTGTCACAATAAAATGAGTGCACCATCTGATGAAATACAAACACTTTGTCCAGATAGATACATTGTGGTAGTTTATATTTACCTGTAGAACAGTATATACTTCCCTAACAAGATATGGAGGGTAAACGTTTATATTTACCGGACGGTGAAGGCGAAGAACAGTTTATCAACAGTTTAAATATATCAGTCAAAATGGTAGCGAGTTAACCTGACAAATTGGTAACGAAGAACAGTTTACATTTACCTGACAAAGTAGTAGCGAAGAACAGTTTACATTTACCGAAAAGAATGTAAGTGAAAAACAACTTATATTTAACAGGCAAAATGGTAGGGAAATATATTTTATATTTACCTTAATACGTATTAGCAAAGAACGATTTATATTTATGGGACGAATTAGCAGGAAGCAAGTAAGAAAGGAAGGTCAGCTTACATTTAAGTTGTAACGATAATCAGTTTAGGCAACATAGCAGCAATGCAAACAAGAGCAGTTTTATATTTACCTAACGAAATCTTGAAGCATGACGGTTAGGCTTATCTGATTGTACATCTTGCCACGCAGGTAGAAGGCGAATCGTACGCACGTCTGTCCGTACACAGTGAACCGTGGGGAAAGAAGCTGAGCTTCTGAAACAGTCTTCAGTTTGCCGTAGAAGAATTGACCTGTCGGGATAACAACAATTTTAAATGTTTCAAATTTAGATAGAACACAAAACATTAGCTTAGGAAAGTTATTGTTGACACTTTATTATGTTGACTGTAAAGGGTATTGTAATTGATGGTGAGGAGTATAAGATCTCACAATTTGCTGATGATACATCTCTTCCGTTAGATGGTACTGAGGATACAGTGAAAGTAGATTTGCTGTATCATTTTTCACAATTATCAGGGCTCAAGGTTAATTATGATAAGACCAAATTAGTTTGGATAGGACCACTGAAATACTCATCGCGGTCCATAAAAATAAAATTTAAATTATCATGGGGCGATACTAGATTAAAATTGCTTGGGTTATTTTTTGATGTAGATTTAAATCAAATGGGTAAATTTAATTTTGATGAAAAAATGTTAAAAGTTAAAAACAGTATCTCATATTGGAAAAAGAGGAAACACCAATTGGCAGGCTTACGGTAGTTAAGTCACTTTTACTACCATTATTCACACAGCTTTTCATTAGTTTACCTAATCCAACAAATGATTTTGTTAAAGAGCTAAACGATTTATTTTTTGAGTTTGTGTGGAATGGAAAAGCAAAAATTAAGAGTAACATTTTCAAAAAAGATTTTCCAGACGGAGGTATTAATATGATTGATATTACAAGTTATATTTATAGCTTAAAATTAAAATGGATAAGAAATTATATATTGAATGGTAGTAGTAAATGTTTCAAATTAATGCCAGTATTATTTGATGTAAATAAAATGTTGAATTGTGGTAAGAACATTTGTGAAATTATTTGTCAAAAGATGTCAAACACATTCTGGAAAGATGTAATGAATGCATATATGTCATACATAGATAGGTTTTGCATGTTAATCAATTTATGCATATGCCATTATTTTATAACCACAATTTTGTTAATTGAAACTATGTATTTATTCATACCCTATACAATAAGGGATTTCGTTGTGTGAAAGATGTTTTTGATGCCAATGGAAATCTGTATAGCCTATTGGAAATTGAAGCAATAAATGATAAGAAAATCAACTTTTTACACTACAATGGATTGACTTCTGCAATTAAGGCCTATATAAGGCATTGTAATCTTGTGTTAAATGTCTTTAATTTTTTAGAATGTAGTAACCCATGTACGAACACTTTTATTAACCCAATTTTGACAAAAGAAAATGCTAACAGATTTCTTTACAAAATCTGTATTGATAATAATGAAATTCCTACAAGTCAACACAAATGGCTGTTAAAATATGAAAATGTCTGTATTAATTGGAAAAAAAAATGTCTATAGCTGTGTATTTAAGTGTACAAAGGATTCTTATATTCAATGGTTACAATTAAGAGTTCTTCATAGAATATTACCAACAAACTCATTATTATATAAAATGAAGCTAGTTGAAAATGATGATTGCTCCTTTTGTGAATGCTGTAAAGAAACTCATTTACATCTATTTTGGGGTTGCAATAAAGTACAGCCGGTATTGCAGGATATGCTACAAAAATTGAATACAAATGACTCAAGTATTGTCATAAACAGTATGTTTGTATTGTTAGGTTCTGGGAATAATAACTTTGAATTTGATATACTTTTATTAGAATATAAGAAATTTTTCTGTGTAAAAGAAAAAAGTGTGTTCCAACAGTAATTGGCTTCAGAAATAGCATTCAGTTAGCATGGAACATTTATAAAAATACATACATCTCAGATAAATTTAAAAATAATTGGGCAATTGTAAGAATTTTTTTTTTGTAACTACACTTTTTCAAAAGTTGTTTGTACAAATGAATAAAACAATGTATCGAAATGAAAAATTAGATCATTAACATGCATGTTTTGTGATTTTTTTTTTCTTTTCCTTCATTTTTTTCCAGTCTTTTTTTCGGTTTAGATTGGTTTTACATTCATAGTATCTCAATTATTATTCGTAAATAACTTAGCTGCATTCTTATAGCATGCTTGTAAATTGGTATTATGTAATGTCATACTATGTTATGTAAAATGCATATTGTTGAATAAATCCAAATTTTGAAAAAAAAAAAAAAAAAAAAAAAAAAATTCAAAGCAAAATAAAAAAAAATGTTCAGAAAATTGGTATGTTTTATTAAACTAACATAATCTCCATTTAACTGAGTTAAACAGCATTACAAGATTATGTCGATCTTGGTGCAACAAGAACTTTTTCTTATATACCTAAACTTAACCGTTATTTATCATCATTTTATGGCAGCTTGAAGGTAACCTAGTACACCGATGATACCTGGATACCTCCCGAGGGTATTATCAAACTGTGGGGCGTGGCTAATTGTGTGGAGCATCCCGTCGATCTCTGTACTACTGGAACGTTTATTGTCGCTTCCCACAGCCCAACCTTTGTACTCATAGCCGCACAAGAACTTGTCGTCGAAGTTACACTGCACCGTCCGATCTATAAATAAATTAATGAAATACGATTTTATGACAGAAAAAATGACAGAAACAAATGGTTAAGATACATAAGTTAGATAAGTAATTAAATTAAAATTGCCCACTGTCTTATAACTTTATAAAATAAATATTATGTTTCAGTTTCCTTATAACTATGTGTAGATGCTGAAATGTTGCATGGTTCCATTATTTTATTTAGATACTGTCATGTTTCAGTTTCCTTATAACTATATATAGATGCTGAAATGTTGCATGGTTCCATTATTTTATTTAGATACCGTCATGTTTCAGTTTCCTTATAACTATATATAGATGCTGAAATATTGCATGGTTCCGTTATTTTATTTAAATACTGTCATGTTTCAGTTTCCTTATAACTATGTGTAGATGCTGAAATGTTGCATGGTTCCATTATTTTATTTAGATACCGTCATGTTTCAGTTTCCTTATAACTATATATAGATGCTGAAATGTTGCATGGTTCCATTATTTTATTTAGATACCGTCATGTTTCTTTGTCCTTATTACTGTTTTTAGAAACTGTAATGTAAACTGTCACGTGTCCTGGTCCTTAAACTATATGGTCTGTAACAATATAAATAGACACTGAAATATCTCATAGTTCGCCCGGTTAGCTCAGTCGGTAGAGCGTTGGACTGTTAATCGGACAACCCGGGTTCGATTCCCGGGCGGACCAGGTCACTTCTGTTGTGATTGGTTATGAAATCCTATCTACGACCATTCGCACTGTACCACTGCCCCTGGCATGTACAGAAGTTGTCAGTTCCTTGCAGAAGTGAAGGCACCTAGTACTTGTTCACCGCCCAGGATAGGTGTGCGGTGGTTGAACTGTCACTCTGGGACCCTTCAATGTGCTCACGCCGGGATCCGGAGTATAAACTACTAACACCACCATCATAGTTCTTATAGTTATATAAAGATACCTTCCTTATCCAAGTACAGAATATCAGTCTCAAACTTAGTATCACAATACATTGTCTGTCATAAATGTTGGAATTCCTCAAGCCACACTTACTACACAGTCTTGTTTCGTCGCTGTTATCCCCACAATTGTTTACACGGTCACAAATGAAGTCTCGCTTGTACAGACATTTGCCGTTGTCACAGCGGAACTTGCACTCTGTATAAAACAATGTAGGACAACGTTTATATAAAATAATAGCTGATTTATTTTTCGATTTTACTTCCCTAAATAATACAATATGTAAGTCAAGTTTTTTTTAAAATATTAATCTGTGTGTTAGTATCATTGTCACACTTCAAAACAGCCATATGGTCTGGATTAAAGTTATTTAAAAGCACTCTTTCCAAATCAGGAAACTATCGAGAGTAGTTATCAAAAAGGAGAGAAAAAGTAACGGTTAAATATTTTTTTATCAAGGCAAACATACATTTCCGTCATTTATGTCATGTTATCGTTATTTTATTGAGTGGTTAGTAATATGTTGTATCTAAAAAAGTTTTACAATTATTGTATCTTATTAAAACATGTGATTCTGGGATAAATTGTCATCTTAGATTATTTACAATATACAATAAAATGGTGTTCTCTTGTTCTACAATAAAAACAGCTAAAAATAGTTGGCGACGAAACTCGTGAAATCGTTTGCAATCTTGGCATGCTTTATTGTAATGGTTTTATACCATGCAGAACTAAAAATATATACAGACATGTAAGGAAAAACCACCAACAACACATTAAAACTGGACTAATTTCATGACATGCCCACAATTAATCAGATTTATGAGCGTATGAAATATATCAACTTTTTATCCCCCCTAATAACTGACTCATACTACAGTTTTTCTTAAACATTAATAATTTAACAATAGCGATGTGTATCTTGTAAGGTGTCTGTATGACCTTGATCCTTAATATGGAAAGATGACCTTGATCCTTAATATGGAATGATGACCTCGATCCTTAATATGGAAAGATGACCTCGATCCTTAATATGGAATGATGACCTCGATCCTTAATATGGAATGATGACCTCGATCCTTAATATGGAAAGATGACCTCGATCCTTAATATGGAATGATGACCTCGATCCTTAATATGGAAAGATGACCTCGATCCTTAATATGGAATGATGACCTCGATCCTTAATATGGAATGATGACCTCGATCCTTAATATGGAAAGATGACCTTGATCCTTAATATGGAATGATATTTGATTTTTCAGACGAACAAACAACGTCCTTAATAGCATTGCAAAGCGATAACTGATGTTCATAAACTGCGACAAGTGCGTATGTCCAACTGTTTGGTACCGGTTACACTCTGTATCCAACCATGAAGCCTGCGGACGTCAGTGTAGATGTTAGGCCTCTCAGTCATGTTACAGAAGTTAGCCACATAGCTTGCCACGCCCCATACCTTCCATTTCTGATGAGTGTCCTGGCATATTAAGGGCCCACCGGAGTCGCCCTGTTAGTGAAAGTGGTAAACGCGATTGCTTTATCATGCTTTCAAGATTCAAACAACGTCTGGATTCAATGCATGTGGATAAACACGTTCCGCTATCGTCTACTAATCTAAACAGCATGCCTAGACTAACACATGCTTTTTGTAAAATATTTTACTACAAAAAGAAAATCATCTTACTGTTAGTCGTTTATATTCTAGGTTTAATTGCTGCCCAATTATTCAGCATAAAATCCAAGCCGAACACACATCTAGATATCTACACAAAGTAACTCACATGCAAAACTGAATTAACTAAAGTGATGAGTTCTTAATCGGCTGTTGTTTCTTCCTCGACATGAATATTCAGCACAGCGCATGCAACCAACATTATTCAATGCCGTGGCGAGGTGACAAAAACAGCGCTGAAACATGCATCATGCTTTGTATTAGTGCATTGTGCTCGGGGTTGGTCTAGGAGGTGGCGGACACTTCTAGACATACACAACAATGAACGAGACCAGCATCTACCTGTCCTGTCCTGGAGCCAGTCGAGAAACATGCCGACATTTGTGAAGACGTTAGGACGTTCAGTCATGTTACAATAGTTGCCTACATAACTATTAATTCCCCGTAGTTTCCATTTCTTTTTCTTGTCCAGACATAATAGTGGTCCACCGCTGTCTTTCTATTTTGTAATACATACATCAATTGAAAAATATGGATGATAGAAATTTAAATTCAAATGTTTCAGTGCTGTAGAGCACAATGCAGAGGATTGTATCATACTAATACATACCAAACAATTTGCATGTATATATAACAATACCGTTTATTCAATTCATGTATACACACGTAGTCGATTTCAAAATGACATTTTGGTGAGAATGCCTATTGGTCTATGTGTCGTAGGTAAGAGCTCAATTTTGTGTGCATTCTCATTACATTTAAAAAAGACCTATGTCCTGCATTGAGTTAATGCTTAGAGTCTCTCACAATAGTTAATGTTCGCTCCGATGTTATAAGGATACAAACAAAAAAATGTTAAAGCAGGGCGGTATTGGTTTTTACAGAGGAGAGAACGTACCTTGCAGATTGATCTTATCCCCGAGTAGTAGCCAGCGCAGAGAAATGTGTCATAAACCTCGCCGTTCCACGCTATAGAGCTGTTACATTTCTGTGTGTCCCAGAGAGTCATCTTTAACTGCTGAAGAACCTCTGCATACTCGCCTGAAAGAAGAAATAAAAACCCGGATCAACATTAACACATGTTTATAGTTAATCATAATGACTTTGAAAGTATTTTGTCTATCTAATTTTCTTAAACGTGTAAGAATTGACGATCGCGCGAAAAAAATATTTCTTAAAGTTACATCTCCAAGACAATTTGACGAGGTAGAACTTTTGAAACAAACTGACTGCTTACCGTCCCATTTGACTTTTCCCCACCCTACTGTGAAACACGTTGAATATAACGGAAGTGGCTCGTCGGGCTCGGGCAGGCAAGCGGGCTGGATGTAGGGCGTATATTCCACGGGACTCTCCAGCTGGAGAAGAGCTATGTCGTTCCGCGTAAAATACACGTGGTCATTATGTGACTTGATCGATTCTACCTGGAAAATTGGTATATTATCCGAATAAGAAATAATAAAAAAACCCAACAACACCCGAATCAAAATGGCAGTAGTTTTGATAGAACATTTATAGAACAGAAAGAAGACACTGCAGTAAACTAGAAGAAAATCATCACTTAAAGTGACACTCTTATTCAAAATTAATACATACACATTTATAACATAATATTAGAGTGATAAACCTTTAACTACTTACTAAATAATTGATTTATAGAACATATGAATTACTGATAACAAGATTGCAACCGTTTATTGAGTAGCAAAAATATTAAATGATTGGTGAATGCTTTTTAAAAGATTTACTGGGATCTTCTATAGTCTCATAAGGTAGAAATGCCATGTTCTCTGCACCTTTCTTTCAAATTAAACTCGGTATCCTTCATAAGAAGCATTGTTCTCGACAAATATTCATCATTTTTGGTATATCAAAACAATTGTATTAATTGTGGCAATTGTGGAGTAAGAGTTATCTTTAAGCATCTAGTTGTTTTGATACCTTTACAACTCGTTGTGTGGTTTCCCTGCTTTCTCTATTGTTGGCACCCAGTTTCACCGTCAACAGGCTAAATTCTCCTTCGTAACGTCTGCAAAATGAGTTCCAAAATGCAATTCGTTTCAAGAGAGTTGATATGAAAGTGTATTTTGTAAATTGAGTTTTGGCCAGTTATAAAGCCATATGGTGTATTTGATTTTATTTACAATATTTAGGACAGCATATTATTACATTATACTGTTGTCGATCACTAAGCAACTTTCATTCACATGAATCCCGATTAATCCCCCATCATGACGTATAACAGGGACATCAACAACCATTTAATCATGTAGCTGACGTCGAGATCGTTCTACTGGACAAATTTTCTAAACTTACTCGACACAATGCGCGGCAGTCAACACAAACTCGTGGTTTATCAAGGTTCCTCCGCAGAAATACTGATTCCCGAAGTACAATGCGGCGTGCCACGGCCAGGCTCCCGGTTTGGCCTTTTCTCCATTTACTATATAGGGACTCATGGGAACCATACGCTTCCCACAACCTACAATAATTCAAAACATTTTGCTATTTTCTTGCCATCTAACAGCCGAAAGCATAGTTTTACAGTTACTTAATGCACGTTTTGGAATGCAAGCTTATTGTGCACTGTCTGACGTTTTATACGTTTAATATACATTGAAGTTTATAATATTGGCCGAAGGCTTTGCAAACTATGACAGTACATGGAAACTATGACATGGAAACTATGACAGTACATGGAAACTGAACGTTATATCAGAAAACAAATATTTCACTTACATTGCTGCTCACAGTTAATTCGTACAGCTTTATTTCCCGGACAATCATATCTGGAACAAAAATGTCATTTGCATTTTAAATTCCGTTACAAGAAATGAGACTTTATCATACAAGATGATTGTTATGACGATCCTGCTTGCTATAACATACATTGAGAACGCTTACAACTCACAATGCGATTCATAAAACATTCTGTTAATTCAACTGTAGCAAATTTGGGCCGAGCGATACATTGTTAAACTGTTGTCTGCTGCTTTTACAGTAAGGTATATATTTTTGCAATTGTAAACTTTCACTTTCATTTTGAATAGTTAGGAAACCCGCTATATTTCAATCATCTTAAAAGTTATTATTTCATTGGCAAAATACGGTTCGGAAGAATAGAAGGCTAAAGGAAATAGTAAGTAGTCATAAACAAATAGTATTTGGATTACTTATATATTTGTTATGCACTCAGTGCTAAACTTTTAATATGGGGTATGAAATTAGTTTAGAGAGTGAATTTCTCAATAAAAACAACAGCTAATAATACAACTTGATCGTAAATTGAAATAAGATGGTTGAATAATAGTAATCATGATGCGAACAGCGATTTATTATAATAATGTTGTTTTCTGAAAATATGAAAATATAAGGCGAAACCCCCTATGAAAAAGACTTAACGTTGAAAATGGACTATTCCGACTGGTTAGGACCGTCCAATGTGATCACGTGACATCGTGAGTATAAATACAGCAAACCAGCGGATTTTAATGAATCTTGTGCTGGCTTCTGCGAGAGCAACAACTTGATAAGACAAGGTGTACTATATTTATTATCTTTAATAGGGGTTAAACACTATTTGTCCTAGCGGCAAATATACATGTTAATTCCCTAGGGGTTTATACCGAACTATCTATATTTAATATAGATATAAGTATGGTATAAACTGTGAACCAGAGAGTATTAAATAGAAAAGTGCCTCCTTAGCAATAGAAGTAATGAAAGTAAACTCAAAAGTCCTTACCATACATTGACATAATACTATTAAGTACAGTTTTTAAGTGAAAAGCTAGGGATATAGGAAAAGTTAGATAATTTAATATGTGCGTCTATGAAAACTGTAAATATTTAAATCTTTGTTGATTTATCATTGATTGAACGATAATTGTTTTCACTATCCAATCATTTTAAATAATCATTAGTGCAAATTATTTGGCAAAGTAGCCAAAGAGGAAAATCTTATATATACAATTTGAAAGTTAGCCCCGGCACGTTACACAACAAACAGTGTTACGTTATTTGGACCAGGACAAGCAAGGCGTAAAATAACGATGAAAATAACTGTGACATGTAAATCGCCTATTGGAGGGTAAATATATCATTGACTGTAACATATACGGGGATACTTCGTCAAGCCTTTTTTGCTTTCTCTGTGCGTATAAATCTGTGTTACGGTACCGCGACTGGACTATAATATGTGTACATACGTGACTTTGACGGCGCCAAGCACGGACGGAAAGTTGCCGGTCGGTGAGAGACTTAGCAGGGTGTGCATGTTTGAATCCACGTCCGTTTTGTTTATATAGGAGCTGAAATAAAACGAAACAATCCATTAGTAATTTATAAACACAAACAATTAAAGTCTGAAACAATCAGCGTTGTATTTGGTTTGACGCCATTTTTAATGAGTTCACGCTTTTTGTAAATTTTCGGTCATTTTTCCTTTTTACCAATCATTCATCCGTAATTTATCCGTTCATCCATGCATCCATTTCCCGCTATCTCTCGGCATATGGATTTATCAAAACCGGTTGTCATTTCTCTGTGCATGTACATGAACTAAGTCCCCACTCTTCGTGTTATACTTTCGGTCTTTCTATATACATACATATTTTCATTGGTTTTCTTCCTTTCTTCAAATCATTTCTCTACACACATTTATATCCAGACTTTATTATGATAAGAAATTGGTCCAGAAACACGATGTGTGCGTGGTACTGTAGTTTAACGTACAGGACATTTTGTAATTGCGTTAAATGTTGTTTGTGATCATTGAAGACTCACGGTAGCCTCATACATTTCTTTCCTCGTTTAATCGTTCGTATTTAATTTTAATTTGTACATTTCCCTGGATAAAGTCGCGTGAACATGTATCCATATAAATAGTGTTCCGCAAACTCTCTTATAACTAAAAAAACTGTCTCATTACCCTCTGCCCAGAAGATCGCATGTGAAGTTGCCGTAAAGGTCATCCCAGGAGGCCGCACATACCGGAAGTTCCCCCTTTCGTAGCGGGAGTTGCAACATCCCGTACTCGTCACTGACTAATATGGACAAAATGAAGTAAGCATTTGATTAAGCCAGTTATAATTATTCGGTTACAATTACTGTCGCTATATAAATAGTTACCTAGAACAGCTTAATTTAGAATAGCATATTCCCAATTTGACATTTTTAATGATCTTAATCATTCAAATGTATACATGGTAGGGTTAAGTGCATCGCTAAGCCACGTTTTGATTTCACGACGTGATATAATCACTAACTTGAGAAGAACAATCACCAATGTGTAGTGCTGTATATTTATAATTTAACAAATAGTAGGGTACTGTTTGGACATTCAAACTCGTAAAACAAACCGAAACTATGTTTAACTTTTATGTTATTATAACTCAAGTGCCTGTTACAGAACCATGGAAGCTTGAAAATGAAACACGCGGAAACAAAAAAAGACCATATACTGGTTAAAGTTTAAGTGCCTGTTGTTTTATTGATAATTATATCTAAGTCTTTGGGCGTGTCCTTGCATTTTAATTGTTTCAATTATTCGCACAGAAAGTTTATCAAGTTATCATAGTGGACTCGTGCTCCAACTATTGTTTCAAAACACAAGATCAATTGGCCCTTGACACCACAAATGCAATCATTATCAGTATTAAACTTTAAACAAACATAAACATTTTGCTCTCGACAAAAATACTTGAACTCTAAAAATACAATTTTACACAACAGAAGACAACCGTTTACTCACTGCATTCAAATTCATCGAAGCCTCCTGAACAGTCCACGTGGCCGTCACATTTCTGTCGCAGTGGAATGCACGTGCGATGCTCGTCTTTACACATGAACTGGTTCCGTCCGCATGTATCTGAAATATATATATATATATATATGTGTGTGTTTTAAAATTATTATAAACTTCAAGACAAGGCGAAATACACGAGTTAATGCACAAAAGAACACTTCGTGCCACCAGAAAAGGAAAAAAAACAACAACATAGATATCTACTTCTACATAAAACTGCTATATACAAACTACTAGAATAAAATACAGACATCCTGTCCCATCACGTAACTCATTTCTAGAAACTTATAAAAATATGTCACGCACCACAGTTTGATTCGTCCCACGCATCCTCACACTCGGCACGACCATCACAGAGCCACTCTGCCATGATACATTTTCCGCTAGGGCACATCAATTGACCGTGGGTACAACCATCTGGTTTAGAAAGGAAACAATATGAAAGTTTCGTTTAAATATGATACTTGCATCTACATTGTACATACGTTATCGACTGAGTACTGTTATAGGACAAAGACAATCACTTCATTTTGCGCGACATAATAATGTAGGATCCATCACTAGTCAACTTGACTGGACACTACCCTTCCCCCAGAGTGTACATCATATACTACAACCACTTTATCTAACATGGACATAACGACAAAAGCAAAACGCCACTCGTCCACAACAAACCCATTGTTGGTATCATCCATAATAAAAACTGTGTGCACCAAATAGTGTAAAATCCTTTAAAGCATACTAATTAAAGCATTTCTTTTAATCGTGTAATGTGATATACCATCAAAATATTTTACACCCCGAAAGACAAATAATATTAATATATTTAAATTGTTTGATGAGTGATGACAATACCTAATTTAACATGCGGAACAAAACAATGTGTTGTACCTTCACAATATTGATTGGACTTATTATGTTACCCCACATTTCATAACCAAGACATAAACATTGTTGATGATAGTTATATGTTGACTCACCACAGTCGTGCTCGTCGCTATTATCTGGACAATTTGGTGTACCGTCACAGCGTTGGAAAGATTTGATACACATCCCCATATCACAACGGAACTGGTATTGGTTACAAACTACAATATATTAAAGTGAAGACAAAATTCACCTTTTTACTTTTGGGTCAGATTGTTTACATTGAGCGAAGCAGTGCATTTAGTGTCACAAGAGTCAATGGTTGTATTTATTGCGACATTTAGTGTCTCTCGTTCGGTGCCAGTTAGACTCTGACCATTGTTCTTCATTCAAGATCATAGTAAAATAGTTTGCCGCTCGTCTTGTCCATGTACTTCGCATTTTATTAATAGTGAAAATATAAATGAAACCCCTTGGTATCGCGTATGATTTTTGTCATTTATAATGAACATGTCGCAAAGATTAAGATAAATATTCGATTAGAACTTTTAAACGTTATAGCCAAAGGAAACAAATGGAAAAAAACCCACAAGCTTAGACGGATCAAAGCCTAACATAAACACACGTTTCAATACACTATAGTAACAGTTCACATTGGGACAATCTCCTTAAGGAAAGTTTCGTACATTCTTTTTGTCGAATCGTGTTTTCTTGGTCGTAATGTGATATACTTTGAAACAAATGATATCATTGGAAATATAAGACTTGGTGTATTTGATCATACGAGTTAAAATCTTGGTAATATTTCTGACACTTGCTTAGCATACAACTGAATTTTCTGATCTTTTGGCGTCGCTCGTTGGTAAGATTGCCCTATTGTACAAAAACACTAAAATAACGTCATGGTTTTAATCGAAACAAAAGTTTAATAAATAAATATTAATCAAAGAACTGACCACAGTCCATTTCGTCTGACCAATCGCCACAATCGTTGGCTCCATTGCAGACGTACGAGTTATGTACACATTTGCTTACTCTCTCACATTCAAATTGGTCCGGTGCACATACTGAAATATAGACATGGATGTGAACTTTGGCGTAACATAATAATAGTTATGTGTTGATGGTCAGGACACGGCGAATGCCCGTATAAGTTATTTTATAAAATTCCCATTTACTGCCAATAATGTATATCTATCAATATTATCTGTTTTCTTGAATGAGTATCTCTATACATCAATAAACTTACTTTTTATTGTCCTGGGAGCAGCTGAAATGATGAAATAAAAGAGAATTTAAACGTCTCAAGAATGCATAACAGATTAGATTATTACAAGTTACAATGATGTATTTGTGTTCAGGCTATAATATACAAGTACAATCAACCAGGCAGTACAACTCCATACACAACTTGTATATCATCTATACATTTATCAGTTTTTTTAACATTATGTTTGTAGTAGCAGGAATTTACATTGCCTTTACTTGTCTAACAAAGTATTTTCTGTATGGCCTTGCGGGGTTATTTGAAACATATTCACCTAGCTAAACAAAGCCCCTAGTGTTTTATACCATTGTTTGCATTACTGATGCCCTGTGATACTGCTCTAGGCCCTGTTTTTAAAACAACTTAAATTACGTATATGTTGATTGATATTATTTAATGCATTATTACTTATGTTCTCTGCCAAATTTGCAAGCTTTCTGTACCCGATTACTAATAAGTACCTTAGAAATCTAAATAAGTAACAAAAATAGTTTTGAATAGAGCCGACTTCATTGAAAAGGGCTCCCATATTTCGTTTTCAAAGTCTGCTTGTAATATCACCGATTGATATTTCCAAATAGCTTTCGAGTGCTGCCTATGCTTTGAGAATCTTTTATTTGAAAGAAACGCTATTTGAAAACATAAAGATTTAGTTTTAAAAATTCAGTAAAATAATAATTTATAAAAGTGCAATATTTGCTGATTTAATCTTTCGAATCATTTGTTGCTTTTTAATTGGCAAAGGCGGCGAAGAAGAAAATTTATAAAAAGTTAAAGATAAGCTGGCCAAGCAAGTTACAGTCTTCGTTAAGTATTTGAACATGGTCTTCTCCGTTTCTCTAATTTCAATTATATAATTCCTATTACGTTATCAGCAGACAATATAGTGATGTCAAACGTACTTTCAATTATAACAAAAAAAATGTTACCGATTGTCTTGGCTGGCGGGATAACGCAGTCCATTTCTGGATAACTATTGCAGTCGAAAAACAGCGCTATATCTGGACAGGATGACGTCACCTCTGTTAAAAATAATCCATTGAGGTAAGTTTTATGTGAATATACTAATTAAATATCATTCAACAAAAGTCATACTTATTGTGTTTTTTTAAGGTTTCGTTATTGATCCTGGAAAATGTAACAACTTACAATATTGGTGAGCAATACAGGATGCAATGCACATAACAATGGACCCATAACCATACTTTCCATAGCCATTCAGTTTAGGGTTGTACATTTTGTTTAGTGTTTTAAGTGAATAAATATGCAAATGAGACACAGTGTATTATACGCTTGAAAATGCGCATTTCGCAACTGGAGCCTTATTTATTAATTTGTTTTTAAAATTTGTCATAAAAAACAACTTACCTTGACACAAATGTCTGCAGGGCTTATACTGAACACCATTTGCACATTTTGGAAACTGAATGCTGCACAGGAAGTACAATACATCTTTATGGCAAGCGCCGGAAATGATGCCACGAAAGAACCCATTAAATGCGTCTATTGCATCCTGCTGATTAGGCTCATAGAAGTGGTTTGGGAAACGTGTAGAGAGGAATCCGATGGCGCGACAATCCTTTAGAAGGGTTCTCTCACAGGAAGCTATGATATGATATAAATATAAAAGACTGAAAACCCTACGGTCCTTGGTATCATCAAAAGGTATCTCTTTATGTAAGTGTGGCATTAAAACACTGTTTTGATCACGTAAATAATATATTTGATTTTAATCCGAAAAAATCCAGATTTTAATACATTATTCATTTAATCAGAATATTTGAAATTATATAAAAATGGTATTCAGGAGAACTTACTCATAATAAACTTAATATTGACATAGAATGTAATTTATGTATCTTGACCCTTAGAAAAAAAGCTCGGATGAATTGAAAATCGGAAACCAATAAATAAAATAAAATATTTTGTTTGACCACTGTTATTATTTCTCGGGGAATATATCCAAACAACTCATAGTTATCTCTATAATTTGTTTTATTTAAATGTTTGACTAATAGTTATTTTATAACACAAATTTATACAATCTTTCCCACTTACGTTTTGGTGTGGTAGTTGCCGGCGCAGGTGTTGTCGTTGTCATGGCAACGCAGTCTGTGTTCATGAAGTACTCGCATGGAAACGGATTATGAAAGTAGTCCCCGCAGATGTTCACTGCATCTAATGGAGAAAATGTATTAAATTACAGCTTCATATTTAGCGCGTTACCATCACCCACACATTTGGACGAAGTGTACATTCGGCATTATGATTAATATTCATACCCTTAATGGCCTTATAACAGTCATCATTAAATATGACACTTATCTTCACACAAACTACGAATTGTTATCTGCACACATCATATGTGTTTTAAAACACTTAACTTTTATAAGAAAGGTTAGATATTATAAATGTTCAATAAGGTTGCTGAAACTGAAATGTAGTACCTTCACACAACTTCTTGCATGGATATTTCTGGTACCCCGTCGCTGGGTCACACACGGGAAAATAAACACTGCACATGTACGTGAATGCCAGATCTTGACACAGTTGGTTGTTGATACTGCGAGTGACGGCATTAAAGCTCGCCTCAGCCTCCGTCTGATTCTCCTGACCGATGAGGTTCGGGAAGACCGTGTGAGTGAAGCCATTTGAGCTACATACAGCAACAGTCACCGCCGCGCATAGACCTACAAACATAGATTATAATGTAAAGCAAAAATGTCTTAAAGACATTTAAAAAGATAAACATTTTCGCGGATGTATGTAGAAACATGATCCTTAACCTATGGATTAAAGCGAACAGGTGCTTCAAGAAATTTAATAAAGAATCAGATAGCACAGGTTCGCGATAAACTAGTTTGATGATGCATTGCGTGGGATTAAAGAGAAACGATTTGGAAATTTCTTTTAGCAGAGAATCAGTTATAACATGTTGGCGGTTTTTTCCAAAGGCAAGGTATATATATTAAGAATTTAAAACATATTGGCAGCCCAACTTGAACATGTACTTGCTTTTTGAAAATTGTATAATTTCTGTAAGAAAACACTGGGTGTGAGTACTGTTTTAAAAAAAGGTGTCGAAAAACAGAGATACAAAAATTCGATTCGACAAATAACTTATTGTCAATACACATACCTGTCGAAGACGAACTTGATTCTGAAATATATGAATAAAATTTAAAATTTACGATTTTAACAACATATCATCACTCACTGTATTTAAGGAGGTAGCCTACAGCTCATATATTTATACTCTAGCAATTGTTACCCAATTCGTCTTCAACATGAATAATTCGTCAAATACTGTTTACAAGGAGAACTATATATGCTTTTGTTCGACTATGTCATGAAATATTGATTGCACAAACAGTGCCCCAATGTTGGGTTTCTTGACTTTCGAATATTCATGTTTTGTTTTATTGCAATACACTAAAGTTGTATTCAGCTCAGTTTTATAAGTGAAAGGGCTCCTTTAGCTGACATTGGGTGTTATATGTTTATGTAAAGATAGATTGTCACAATTTAGTCAATCAATGTACCTGCGTTTACCGTAACCTTGACGGTATCATGGCTACGTTGTCCGTGATCATCAGTAACGGTCAAACCGAACACGTATTCTCCCGCTGTTAGTTTGGAGACTGTTAACACTTCAGACCGAGCTCCACGCATGTCTACAGTTGCCCCAGCAGGGGACACCTTCTGCCACAAGTAACTGACGATAGCGTGATCGTCGTGACTGGCTGAACCGTCCAACGTGACGGTGGAAGTTGGTAATGTTATTGTTACATCTTTCCCTGTGTCGGCTACAGGTGGCTGATCTGGAGCTAAACAGCATATTTATACATAAGAGGCTGAAATCAGTTTACACTTTACTAAATAGTAAATATATAAGATTCAATTAAATTTGGAACAAATTATCTAAACTTTGGCACAATAGTTTCTAAATCTCGTTTTATATATTTGCGTTAATGAGAATGTTTTAAATTGATGAAATACAGTCATATCAATTTCTCTTGTTTTTATCGAATTATAAAGTAAATGATCGAATGCATATCTAAACTTTCCTATGATTAAACGTAGTTCATCCAGTAATTGTAAAAATTGAAAACATGCTCTATTTATTTTTATACCTTTCGTTACGATCGACTCAGTGCATATATTGGTTGATATATCTCCGTCCAAAGCATGTACATGGGTTGTCGTGGGTTGGGTAATTTCCTCATGCAGGCCGCTTTTTACTTCTTTATACATGTAAGGTACATGGAAAATTGACAAAGACTAAAAGCTACATGTAAGATGCAGAGGATTAACAATTTAGACTTCAAGCTGCAGAAGACATTTAAGACATTCGTGAACAAATTCATGACGTGCAAATGTGGGATCTACGACATTTAAAGGAATGGAAATTCAGTTCACAATTATCCTTCAGATTGTTATAGATGAATTTATTGTGACGCAATCTGCGAAAACAAGGCCACATGCAAAAACAACGTAAAGCGAGTAATAACGTCTTTTCAACACACTGATATATGAAGCGTATGATTATTTTTATCTTTACTATTTTTCCTGATTTACAGCGAAATAAAGCCACTGTCACGCATAATATATTAGTGTGTTGAAAAAATACTAGTTCTCGCATTATTTCATTATCCCATGTGACCTTAGTTTTTTTGCAGGTTGCGCAACATTATTTAAGATTCACAGCATCTTTCAAGTTGAATGTCCTTACTTGTGCTTGTTTGAACAGTGAGATTTTTTGCTGATTTTAAGACATTAGACGGTTGTTGATATATTTCTGTTGACATCACCCATTTCCCAGATACATGCGTTCCATTTCCTCGGCACTCGCTGGTTGAAAGTGTTTTATTCAAGTTCGTATTTTTGTCTGTTCCGTAAATGTTAGCATTACCTTCGACGCTGTTCGAGTGTTCTTTACCACGAAAGGTAGTTGGCTCAGTAACGGGTTTGTTTAATAACTCTTCAACACGCGTTATCTGATTAAACTTGTAGTATTCGTCCGAAACAGTAGCAGGTTTACTATCACTGACTTCATTTACAGGAATATTTTCAACAATAGCATTTGACAACTTTGAAAACGTTTCAATAGCATGATTCGTTGATAGTGACTCTGAGTTACTTTTGACAATGTTATTCTCTGTAGTAAAAACTGAAATCGGCTTTGTCGCCAGTATTTCTTCGAAGGTTGTGGTTGCAGAAGGTATCAAATCAGGTGTTATTAAATGCTTGCTTTCTGTTGTTATGGTAGAAATTCTTTCTGTCATGTTTGTGTGTTCAGTTGGTGGTATTAAATATTCGTTGCTGCTAAAATCAGCCAAACCTGCAGACGTTGTTTGGAGTTCTGCAGCAGTATTAATATATACCTTATCAACAGTTGAATTTTCCCTTAGGTCTTTGCCCTTTTCCGTATATGAAACTGTCGCATCACTACTTAAATCAACTGTGCTGATGTGCTTTTTAAGATGAACCGAGCGCCATTGTTTCAATGTTGCGGTAGAAATATCTTCCTGCTTTACGCTTGTTTGGAACATCGCTCTTGTTTCAGTCTGCGAACTTGCAAGAAGACTAGGATCTTTTATCGCAGACGAATGAGGGATGTGGAAGGAAGTCGAACGTGTGTGAGCGTAGATTATACTGCCATTTTCTATACTTTCGGACGTTTCCGTTGTACGTGTATAAACTTGGGATTTTGATTGTGTATCTGCATGTCTACTGAAACTGTCATAAAGGAGGGACGATATAGAGGCATCAAAAGGCAAAGAATTAACCCCATTAATAAGCATGGGTTCATTCATTTCACTTCTATCCTCTACGAATGTACTTCCGTCAATGTTCAGAGGCGCATTACGCGTGCTGTCTAAGTTGGATTTTGACACACTATTATCCTCTATATTTAAAATGGTCTGAGACGACAACCCCACATTGATTGGTTTGTGTGAAACAGTTTCTAGAACATACGATTCCAACTCGGCTGATGTTGATGAAACCATCCTTTCTGGCGAATGGAACTCTACTACTTTCGTTGGCACAATCGTATCGTGTCGTATATATTGGTTTTTATCATTTACTGTAGACAGTGGCATTCTTTCAGTCGATAAGCTGGTAGGAATACTGCTTCGTGTTTCTTCTAAATATGATGTTTTCAATCGATCCAAATGTAAGTTTTGAGCCATTGTTTGATTGTATGCATCGTTATTCATAACGTATTTCCCGTTCTGATTTTGATCATTCATTGAAGACATTATTGCTGTCGATGATAAACTAGGAAACATATCCCTGGTAGACAATGTTGGCTGAAGGTCTTCGGGAACATCTGCCCTACAGAAAGACTTCTTTAGACTGACAGGAAATAACACCGACAACATATAATTTAGAAAAATATATAATATCATTCATCAAGTTGAATTGAACCGTTGAACATTTTTTAAAAATAAAGGAGATCTGTATTCTAACAGCACCTTAACATACTTATTAATACCTGTACTCTAGTTAAAAGTTCCTCTTAAATATGATATGAATGTAATTTGATCATTTTCAGTGTAAGATTTACTTTGCAGTACAAGGGATATTTCAAATATAAGAAGCATATGTAATCTATACACTAAAAAAGAGGTATCAGTAGGAGTATAAAATTAAGTAATGCAGAAGTATAATTTATTTATATCCGTAGACATGCCGAATTACCACATTTTTTAAAGCGGATACAGATACTTATGCTGCAGATTCAATGCACTCTTTCGTAATTAGCAAGAATTGTAGAAGCACGGCAGATATTTGGAATAGTATAACATATATATATATATGATTTCATTTTCTTACCTTTTGAACTTAACTTTTCATTTTCATGATGTGTCTCAATCTCCGTTGAATGGCCACTGACTGCAAGTTTGTCCGTATGTCGTTCTTTATTCAGTTTACTTGTTGATGTGTGGTACGGTATAGTCTGTGACTCTGCTCTTGCAGATTCTGTTTCATTTATTCGCCCTGGACTGCTCGAAGGCGATGGTAAAAATGAAGGAGCGTTTGTGGATAACGTGATATCCTTCTGAAGTATTGAGGAAGATACCGTTGATACTGCTACCTTTGTGTTATTGCCTTCACCCGTTACATCGCCATCGCCAGTGTCTCCGACATGACCAGTTTTATTGCTGCCATTACCAGTTGTATTTCCATCACCAATAATAGTATGATTGTTCCTGGATAATTCAATAGCCTGCGATGAAGAATATTTCTCGGAAATATTGACAGTTTTGCTTGGTGTTATTTTCGTGCTGTACATTTTTATTTCTGAACTATTCTCATGTACTTCCTCCCTGGAGACACTGCTTGGTACGATATTGTTTCTATCAATCGTTGTTGGATCGGATCCCTTGGTTATTAAAATTGAGGTAGGATTGTATGGATTTCCAGCAGTCATTAATGTAGTTGTTTCAACTTTTGTTATAGCTTGGGAATTCGTTTCCTGTACTATGATTGAGGTAGTAAGTTCCAATATAGGAGTCGAAGTTATTGTGAAGAGTGAAGGTGTCGGTGGTATAACATTCCTACTTCCATCAGTATTCACGACGTGGCTTAAATAACTACTAGTTTCCAGTATTTGTTCAAACGATGAATACAGGTTATGTTCATGTCCTACTGTTTCTGCTTCGGGTAAAGAAGACTCAAATAGTTCACGTTTCTTTGTATTTAAATGATGTTTTTTCTCTAGTGATGTCAACTTAGAAGGCCCCAGTCCATAGTCCTTTCCTGAATATTTGGTAACAGATGCGGGCACTGAAGTCCCAGAATCGAGCAAATGTGGTATGTATGCTGTTTTGTCTTCGTCAGTAAGGGAAAGGGACACTGCAAAAAGGGAAATAATCTAGCTACATACATGCCGACAAGTACATGTGACAATAAATACATATAGTATGCTCTTTTGAATATCCAGTTGTTTGCATTTAGAAACAAGGTGATCTCAAAACGTTTACTTATATTTTACACACATTTTCATGAATTCAAATGAGCATATATTGACAACTCTAACAAAACAAATATAATGGTGCTACTATTGTGTCTGTCTACATTTTCTTTCCTAGGGAAGTGTACTAATTGACTATATATTTCTGTATGCGTGTGGGTGGGTGTTAAGTGACATGCACAAGTAGGAAATGTGACACTCATGTTTTCGACGACTTAAGTACAACATTCATGCGAGTGACACAAATATTTAGATTTCAAAACATCAATTTGACGTAAGCGATAAAATGAATCTTTTTCATACCGTCCAAATGTACCGTGTCCCCATCAATGGGTAGTTTAGAATTACGTGCCACATCTCGGATATAACGTTCAAGCGCATCTGCGTAGTCGGGCTTAGTTTCTGCTGTCTGTTTATACATCTCGTTGTGCTGTGTCTTGAACTGGACTTTTATACTTCCTGGACTGAAAATTATTTGTTTATGATTATAAACAGATAAGGAAATACTAGTAGAAAACAAAGATAAAGTACCTAAATCAAAGTGGTGTGAAAAGTGGTACAAGAAGTTTAAATTGGCATGCAGATGTTTCTACATTTCAAATAATTTAATAGTTTAAGTTAAAATGAAATAGAGGATATTTGTTTGATTCAGCGTAAGATCGTAATATATTTCACCGATTGAACACCAAATGCTATACTTCACGAGTGGTGTGGTTATGAGTGAAACGTTTTCTTTGGCGTTCAAGATGTTAAATATATGTGATCTTAATACCAAGATTTCACTTAATTGTAGTGTTTCAGAAAAGCGCGCCAATTTGTATGCGAACATAACGTCATTTTTATGACGAATTTCTATCCAGATTCAACCTACCTAAATCCTAGAAGTCCTATTCTAACATAAGCGGCGGAAAATCGGCTGTTCCTGATGATTCTGTTAATCTAAAAATTGTATATATTAAAGTTGTATAAAGCTTATATTTGTATATGCAATTGAACTCTTATCCACTACGCAATTAAAACACGTCCGCTTTCTAATCAGATTATAATAATTTGGTCATTGTTTGTCTTTGTTAGTTGAGCAACAACAACATTAGTAACACGTGGTTGTTACTGACTTTAAACTTATTGTTTGACAATGAATGACATATTAAACTAGATTAAATAATATCCAGAAAGTAGTATTTCATTAAGAGTTATAACATGGCTTAAATAAATTATCGGCAAAAGAAACTGAACACATATGGAAATATAAGTTTATAAATACTTAGAAGATGCGAATATCTAAAACGTTCAAAAATGGACCAACCATTCCAATATTTTGTGGAATTTTAGCAATAAAGAATGATAATCTATATATTTAAAAAAAAATCAATACAGTTTGCATTCATATTGAAATTTCAACTCCCCCTACTTAAAAGCACTGCAAATGAACATGAAGAATAAAACAAAACAAAAAAACCATTACCTCCGTTGTAAAGCTCTCTGCAACTTGTTTATATAACTTGGTTTCGGGATGGTACAGATCTTGGTGGAAGTCCTGTTTGAGATCAAGAGAGCCCTCTAGCCACCAAAACTCTGTAGTAAGGCAGCATATCATAATTTTTAGTTGAAAGGCTAGACCAAAACTATGTTCTTTAATTTGCTTTATTACAAATGTTTCCTGCAACGTTATCTTTCTATATCAAAATAAATTAATACTATCGTATCAAATGGTTAACATTGAAATTAACATTAAGACCACTTTGTTTTGTTAGTGTTAACTATAGCGATGGTGATCTGATACTTTATTCTAGATTGTTGCGATTTAAAAATCGCCGTTATACTAAAGAAAGGTCTTTGTTGTTATTGTCCTTGTTGTTGTTTTTGGTAATGTGAAAATAATAAATTTGTATAAGTGGTATTTAACCCTTTACTGTGTACGATGCTTACCAGTTTCTGTAGTAAGGTTTGTACCATTTGCTTTTGTTAATCGTAATGTACCTGGAAATGTTGAAAAAAGAATAATTTACTGACGTCGCGAAGCCTAGTAATCTTAAATCATAGTTTCAAATGGATATCTGTTTTTTCTTGAAGTTTTTGGAACGTCAAAAATTAATTTACATAAAATCATACATTACAGTATTTTAAACATGTGCGCTATTGTGCGTGACTCATCTTCCTTGAGGATGGATGTTCCATATTTATAACACCGGTCACATGACAGGAAACGCTTGTCCGGTATGCAAGAAAAAAATACGTTTACATTCTTAACAGATGCTATTTCACAATTTGTGAGAGAGTTCATTTAACTCATATCGAACAAGGTATGAACTAAGTATGTTTGACAACACTTCACACCAACCATTGTGCCGATCGCCAGCGTCGAACACTTTGAAAGCTAATATCACAGCCGCACCAACTGAGAGACCCAACACCAGTAGCCCAACTATAGCAGCAAGAACGTATCTGCATCGCGACTTAGACACTCTCACTGAGCTTCTCGAGTCATTCACACACCCATGTTGCACACTGTTCTGACACGACGCATTTCGTTTGCTTTGTGTCCTACATGGTTTACACTTTTGGTCAGATGTTTGGTCACTGCACACCCTTGCGTCTGAGGTATATCCAACTTTGAACACATCGTTCTTGTGTTCCTCTGTTTGATCTTCTACTGTAAAAATCCGGTCACAGTCACAGGTAATATCCCTGTGGTACCGGAAGTCATTATGCTCCACGCAAGACGCCCTATGACAAAGTTTGCACGATCGCCCAGACTTGATGCTGCTAGCTCTTGACCCGTGCCCGCTGGACTTGCTCCTCTGAAATGCAGAATCAATATTTAAATCAAATTATAAGGGAATAACGTGCTCAATTGTATTTTGTACAGCTCACAGTGTTTCCAAAATGTACATCGTCTACATATACAAACCTTTTTTTCATATATCATGTCATCGTGTATATACAACGTGTAATAGTAATTTTATACATGTGTAATGTTTTAATTAGTGCTACGGAAGTGTACACATAAATATAAAACAACATACTATTTGTAACAATAACAACATACTATTTGTAACAACAATTAGATGCTGAACTAAACATTTCTCTTTCAACATCCTATAAATTACTTCTAATAACAATAGCGTCTTTGATTTCACATGCTACTTTAATTACGCCATTCATGTCATTTAATTTCAATTGTTGTAGAAATGTGTACACAGAAGAGTGCATGTTGTTAATACGTTTTAGATATCTGTTTCTAATATCAATATAACACAGTCATACACATGGTCTTTGTTTAACATATTGAACAATATAGTTCCTCTCTAGGTGTTTGGTTTCTGGCATACCTGTCAAACAGAAATCTCAGTAGGTATACATAAAGTCTTAGCCTGGAGAAGTAAACGTAGTCTTTTGGGTAAAATATCTAGATATTTCTCATAATTCTTCTTATAAGTTTTAACTTCTTAATATATATAGTTAAAACCAAACTATTTTAGCGAACCGAGTAAATTCTGCTTAAAAGTAACGAAAAAACTACTTTTAAATTCATACAAAAATATTTTATAATCAATATTTGCAACATAATCAAAGATATATTAAGAGAAACCATTCGAAAAAGTCATTTAACAATTACTTAACATTTGACACCCAGTTTCTTCTACCACTATTACAATCAGACATAAGTTATAATTCTTTTATAACTATGTATATAAAGAGGATGTCTTCCTAGTTCACCATAGATACAAGCATTACATGTATTTGGCTTAACTCTCAACAATCTCTTGCAAAAGTTTAGGTCTATTCTCTCTATTTCTATTGATTTAAAATTTAGCAATTATCACAAGCATAACAACAACAAAAAGCAATAGCGTCAAACAACTGACATAGCGTTTTTATAGTACGTCAAACTCTTGACATTTACATACTAAGATATTCATGAACTTGAAAGCTTTACTACTTAAGTGTTCTTGGTTAAGAGCAAAGTTGAATATAGTTCCAAGGTAATTGAAATCATTAACAACGTCAATGAGGTCCCCATCGAAGGTCCAATGTAATGTGGCTAATAATTCACCGCACTTGAACCATAATTTTGCTTATAGAAATGTTAACTTTAAGCCCCTATGTTTTACGATACACATACAAATTGTCTAAATGTTTCCGTACTTCGCCAACCGATTCTTCTACAATGGCCATATCATCTGCAAACCGAATAAAATTAATACTGCATAATCTATTTGCAAACTGAATCAATATTATTTTATAAATGCATCTCAAGATCTTCAGCATAGATACAAAAAAAAAGATATTATCTCCCCTTGGCGTAAGACAACATCATAATTAATATTTTCAGAATCATACACAATACGCATGAGTTGTCACAGGATTGTACGAACAGTTCTAAATACTTTGCCTTGGTTACCACATGTATACATTTTCAGCCATAAGGCATTTTAATAAAAATCAAAACATTTCATTATATCGGCAAATATAACATACATACGTTTGTTTCCATATAAGAAGGTTTGCGGTTATGACATAAGTATAAATATTGCATCAATTGTAAACTTTCCTTTATGAAATCCGAATTGTGCAATGATATGTTGGTCACACAACTTTTCAACGCGTTTATTTCATACAGTGGTAACACGTTAAGACATACAAATAACGAGTGTTATACAACTATTATTATTGACATCGTTCACACTATCCTTTTTATGTCATGGGATTTTAATCACTTCCATCCACTTTTAGCTTTGTTGGCTGCAATGCATTCAGACGAAGTTGCTGACCTTCTGACAAGGCAATGCTTTTACCACAGTTAATTTTTGCCATATAAAGCGTTGCCTGATGATGATGTAAACAACTTTTACTCATTTCATTTCGAAATTTGTCTTAGATGAATAGTTATGAATTCATAAATTTAAGATGATTAATATGTAACATCACAATGCTCTTACCAAACGATGCGTCACATGTTTTTTTATTGCATTAATTTCCGGGACCAGATGGTCACAATATAAAACAGAAAAAATAACTTAATACTCAAGTTTCATTCATTCTTCATATTTTATGACTTTATACATTTTGCTAAGTTTATTAACTACGATCTGATTTATAATATAATATGAACATCGATTTTAATGTTCCTGTCTCTTATATTACACGATTGGTCATTTAATGCGGAAAATACTGAACAGGTCTTTTAAAATCGATAAAAAAACAGTTTAAAACAGTTTTTCATCAACGTTAGTAAACGAGTTTGACAAATTTCTTATTGAATGACCGCGATTGTGAAATCCTTTTTATGTCATAAGTACTAAATTGATTATTTACAGTGCAAAATAAATGAAACATCGCTATATTCGCGCACTTTTTAAGCATTATTCATTTAGGACGTTACTTAATAAATTTTCACAGTTATCAAAAACTAGTGATTTATTTAAAGGCTCAGTGGCCCAAAATCTCACGAAATCTCTCTTAAGATTCACTGTTACGGCCTAACAGACACTAAACGAGATACTCATAACTTCATACCAAATATAAGGCATACCATACACTATAAGAGAGACTCACAACGTCATACCGAATATAAGGCCTAACAGAAACTGTACGGGAGACTCATAACGTCATACCAAATATAAGGCCTAACAGACACTGTACACGGACTCACAACGACATACCGAATATATGGCCTAACAGACACTGTACGGGAGGTTCCAAACGTCATATTGAATATAAGGCCTAACAGACACTGAACGGGAGACTCCCAACGTCGTATCGAAAATAAGGTCTTACAGACACTGTACACGGACTCCCAACGTCATACCGAATATATGGCCTAACAGACACTGTACGGGAGATTCCAAACGTCATACCGAATATAAGGCCTAACAGACACTGTACACGGACTCCCAACGTCATATCGAATATAAGGTCTAACAGACACTGTACACGGACTCCCAACGTCATACCGAATATAAGGCCTAACATACACTGTATGGGAGACTCACAACGACATACCGAATATAAGACCTAACAGACACCGCACGGAAGACTCATAACGTCAAACCAAATATTAGGCCTTACAGACACTGTACGGGAGACTCATAACGTCATACCAAATATAAGGCCTAACAGACACTGTACACGGACTCCCAACGTCATACCGAATATAAGGCCTATCAGACATCGTACGGGAGACTCACAACGACAAACCGAATATCAGGCCTAACAGACACTGTACGGGAGACTCCCAAAGACATTCTGAATATAAGGCCTAACAGACACTGTACACGGATTCACAACGACATTTCGAATATAAGGCCTAACAGACACTGTACGGGAGACTCATAACGTCATACCAAATATAAGGCCTAACAGACACCGTACGGGAGACTCCCAAAGACATTCCGAATATAAGGCCTAACAGACACCGTACACGGACTCATAACGACATTCCGAATATTAGGCCTAACAGACACTGTACACGGACTCACAACGACATTACGAATATTAGGCCTAACAGACACTGTACACGGACTCACAACGACATTTCGAATATTAGGCCTAACAGACACTGTACACGGACTCACAACGACATTTCGAATATATGGCCTAACAGACACTGTATGGGAGACTCACAACGACATACCGAATTTAAGGCCTAACAGACACTGTACGGGAGACTACCAAAGACATTCCGAATATAAGACCTAACAGACACCGCACGGAAAACTCATAACGTCATACCGAATTTAAGGCCTAACAGACACTGTACGGGAGACTCACAACGACATACCAAATATAAGACCTAACAGACACTGTATGGGAGACTCACAACGACATACCAAATATAAGACCTAACAGACACTGTATGGGAGACTCACAACGACATACCAAATATAAGACCTAACAGACACTGTATGGGAGACTCACAACGACATACCAAATATAAGACCTAACATACACTGTATGGGAGACTCACAACGCCATACCAAATATAAGACCTAACAGACACTGTATGGGAGACTCACAACGACATACCAAATATAAGACCTAACAGACACTGTATGGGAGACTCACAACGTCATACCAAATATAAGACCTAACAGACACTGTATGGGAGACTCACAACGACATACCAAATAAAAGACCTAACAGACACTGTATGGGAGACTCACAACGACATACCAAATATAAGACCTAACAGACACTGTATGGGAGACTCACAACGACATACCAAATATAAGACCTAACAGACACTGTATGGGAGACTCATAACGTCATACCAAATATAAGGTCTAATATACACTGTGCGGGAGCCTCACAATGCCATACCGAATATAAGGCCTAACAGACACTGTACACGGACTCCCAACGTCATACCGAATATAAGGCCTATCAGACACCGTACGGGAGACTCACAACGACAAACCGAATATCAGGCCTAACAGACACTGTACGGGAAACATCAACGACATACTACAAGTGTATTTATACTTATTATTGTTTGGGTTTCCGCATCGAAACGGACAGTGAAACTGCAGTTCACTTGGATTGTAAACTAGTTCAGTAACTCAACGTTGCTGCGTTTTGCTAGTCAGCTTTACACCATAAATAATGATATATTATTTTTAAACATCACCTTACACCACGAACAATTTGGTCCAATATCGTTATATCTTTAAATTCAGGCCTGGTATTTTGAGGTGACAACGAATTTTCGAATTTTATTGTTTTAACTGCTGTTTTAACTAACAACTTTTCATGCAATTTTGTAATCAAAGTTTGCTGTGTAACATAACAGTCACTTAGAAAAACATAATTATTTAAGTGGAGAATAATTCGATTCATAGTAGAGAAGAATTTGCGTTCTTCCGTGTTGCTGTAATAATCTTATATCCGTTAATAAGTGTTGCTTAAATTGCACTTCCGGTTTAAATAGCAATACAAAATCAAGTTAAAATTAAGAGGGGGCTATATTGTTAGCTTCTCCTACGAGATTATAAAGTTGGTTCATGCGAGAGAAAACCAATTTTAACCAACGCGGAAGCAACCCTGTTGTTACGCAATCGGTTGCGTTGTTACCTCTGAATCAAATGTAAAGATATTCAAAAGCAATTGACGCTTTACACTAACTCAATTAAAACGTTTGTTATTTTAAGCATGCAAAGTTTCCCGGTTTGAAAGTACAAAAATGTATATATTATGATTAAATAAATGCAAAGTTTCCCTGACTTTCTGCGTATTTTGTTTAAAAGCATCGCGAGCACAATATAAACTCAAGATGTAAAAGATGCACTTTCACTCCCAAATTTTTAAATTGTTTTAATTAACCAAAAAGGATGAATACAAGTACATGTCGAGATTAATGGTTCTTATGAAGGATTCCGAGTTTAAATAGAAAGAAAGGTGCAGGAAACACGGAATTTCAACCTTATGACAGATAGTTGATCACAGTAACTCTTTTACCATTCACCAATCATTTAATAGTTTCGCGTTTTCAACTATTGCATACACGGTATACAATCTTGTTATCAGTAACTAATATTTTCCATAAATGCATAAGTAAGTAAGTAGTTAAAGGTTTATCACTCAAAATAAATGTATCAATACATGAGTATGTATTGATTTTGAATAAGAGTGTCACTTGAACAATCAGGCTTATTTTGAAGTGATGTCAAGACGAAGCCACGTATTATATATCTTGTAAATAGATCAAATAATGTAGTCCATGAAATGTTAACCAATAGAGTTAGAGTTAACGGGTGTTGTGTTTACACCACATGAACCATTAAATTACACCCCGATTTTCGTGTCTCTTCTATTAACTAATTATTGCAGTTTATTTTTTTCCGTGAACACTTGATTATATCCCATCATAAAACATTTATCTCACTTTGGAGAAAGAAACCAGTTCAGTTCAAAGAGTACACAGATTTTGAACATATTGTATGTCAGTGGGGATTTCATAGTACGCCAATTCAACTAATAATCAGAGAATTTCACCTGCTACGTTCTCTACAAAAATATAATTGGAAACGAACTTAGGGTATTGCCCGTTATTATGATTTTTTAAAGCTTCGTCAAGGTCGACAGAATGATACCTGCAGTACATTCTAGACAGGAGATCAGGATAATATATGAACTACATTCTAGAAAAAACGCAACATATGACATTTAAATGTTTTGAAATTATATTAATGTAAATCATATAACTGAATGATGTTTTTTAAAAAAATACCGATCATCTATCTATTCTGTGTCAAGAAAATCAAGATCTTGCAACTTGAACCTTGTATTATTTCGAAATCAAACACTTAAAATACTCACTTTTGCTATCATAGTTAAATTGAATATCCTTATCTTGTTTACCTTTAAGGACAATTTGGAGCGTCCGGATGGTTCATCGATCAAACGGGTTAATGTATGATAGTCGCCTATCGATTCAGCGTTCACGTCAGAGACGTTTTCACCGCTCGAACTGTCCGTAAATGACGTCTCTGTTTCGTACATTGTTCAAGCCATAACGATAAAACTATTTTACAACATATTAATTTCACATTTCCATATTATTTAACGTAAATATATGAATCACTTTCGGTGCAAATTGTTTTCTTTAAACACGAAATAAAACTGATTGATGATTTTTGTAAATGCAATATTGACAATTGAAAAGCGACGAGATAGGATAAGTGTTTCCGGAAACTCAAGATGTTTTTCATGTTGAGATTTACTGACTATCAAAAGGAGAAAACTCCCGTTTTATTAGCTGTTAGTCCGCTGTAACGTTTATGTTTCAAATGACATGAACACAATATATATAGTATGCAATGTCTTAGTTATGGAATAATGAGATATATCAAATAGTTGCTATGTAAGCGCTGTACATGCGTTGCTCCGAAAGCAGAATAGATCTTATTTAATCAGCGATGTGACCTGTTCGCGACATGAAACAATAACAATCGCAAAGAGGTCTCTGAAAGGTGTCACTGTTTAATAGTGGTCAGAAATTGTAAGCAGTCGCAACCAGTCCTTTGGTCAGAGGTTTCATTATTCTCCTACAGGTGTCCAAGCGGTTTTATCTTAATCAAAGAGTGGTTTACACTGCGCGATGTTCAGTTTAGCCAAGACAACAGTAATAGCTTTTTGGCAACCATTGTTTCGACCTATCGATGTTCGATCAGTGATGGGCTCTTTATCAGCGATTATTACCGATTGGTTGTTTCTAAGCCTGCGCTCAGTTCGCAATATGTCATCAAGCATAAAACACCTGCCTGCAGCACTTTGATGAAAGTATTAACATAGGTCACATTAACGATTTTTAATTGTATGCATCAGTATGGTGCGTAGAGGCAAAACACACAGTGGCATGAACATCATCATGGCAGCAACCGCAACATTTTCTTTAAGTATTTGCACGCGCAGCAAACGTTAACGTTTAGACGACTCGCAAAGCATTTATTTGATTCTGAAAACACAGCATTACAAGCAAACACTTTTGAAAACTCTACCTTATGTTTTGATTGGTAATTGATAGACAACTAGTCAGCCACCGACAGTCATTGCTCATTTCGTCGAAGTTAATGTGTTATTTGGATTGTTTCTAGATGTATCTTTAAACGAGAAGAGGACTGTGTACTGATAGTCATATTCGCAGATACCGATTGCTGGCGCAGTTTAGCCTGGATAGTGGAAATCGAACTATCCACAACAGACTAGGTTTTGTAGCTATTTCGATGCGAAATCCGGCTAAACATAGTTTCCACGAAAATAACTATACCAACATTAAACTGAATTTGCTTTGCCTGTACTGAAGTGTATAATTAAAGTTCTTGTGTTGGCGTGTGTTAGTAACTTCTTGTGTCAACAGTGGTTAACTCAGCATGTTTGTGGTTAGCGATATCTGTTGTGGTATATTTATAGTATAGATAATAGCCGTTAGTTCTTATTTAGAAATACGCATAATGATCCATTACTTAGCAATTTGTATGAATAATCACGTTGTAAAGAAGATACAGAATGGAGACATAATAGGTTTCGTGCCGTGTGAACATTTTTCGGTAATATGAACATGTTAATTTCATTATTGGTCGGAATGAAAGAAGTACTATCACCCAGTGGAAACAACCTGACTTGATATGTGTGTGGGAAGCTTGTATATGCCGACTTGATGACTCTGTCTACATTTGCATTTAAATGTTCTTAAGTACATGCTAACATAGATATATGTCGAACGCAATCATCATATAGATCTTCATTTGGGAATAAGAAGAGGTGGACTGGTGATACTTATAAAACGCCCCAGCAACAGTTGAAAAAGAACAAACACACTACCAGAAAGTCTCTATTTTTATGACTTGATAATGCCAAGGGCCACAATTAAAGTTAGCTTTATTTCAGTCGCGTATATATCTGTATGACTCAGATCTAGAGTTATATGTCTTACATATCTGACTAACAATAACAACAATCAAATTGCTTTCTTTTGATATTAGTATTGTTTAGATTTTATGTAAACATTACTTTAGCACGTCACTTCACTAAATACTTACGTTTGAACTTTACAATCATTTTAACAATATTAAGTATCTTATTACAGTTGATAGCTTGTAAACTAGCAGTAAATATCTCTTATAACACCTATATATTGTGAAACAACCATTCTACAGGTAATCCTTGAAAGACGTGAGTAGTTTATAAATTGTCCTAATGGCCTACTTGTGTTTCGTTATACATCTCGTGGTTTTGGAGGTTGTGTGCTTGCGGTGAAATGCGTACACAATCCAGTTCAATTCAGTAAAACTTCAGAAATTGACTGAGTTGTATCAAAGTTACACCAAGAATAAATTCCCCATGCCTTCTAGAGATCGTTCACATGGATGGCACACTGATCGTTAAAAATAATCTACCCACAGAAATAAAGAAAATAGTCCCCTGAGATGTAATATCTAGTTCGATCTACACATTATCCACAAATTCTTACAAGTCTAGTGGCCTTTTTCAGAGTGCACCTGCTTTCAAGTTGAAGAGAGTTCAGTGTAACAATTAAACACGAACTGATCATTTCTCATTATTACGTCAGCCACTTTTCATAACCATTTAAACTCGAGGACCCTGACGTCACAGTGCCAATTGAAGAGGCTGTTTTGTAAATTACCACACAATACGCTGGTTCTGCGCTGACAGCGATATAATTGTGTTAAGAGGGTATCCCTCTAGCAACCTGTGGCTCTCACAGTTGAAATGTCGTTAACTCGAGTGGTTTTAGTACTCACAGACGGAAGTTATTAGACTTTCTCTCCGTTGCCCTTAGGATTTGTATTATCGATGCCAAGACGATTTTTAGCATACGCTCAATTAAGCATGAACATTGACATTGATTGTATGGTAAAGACTTACAACTGTTTTTGAGACAAGTGCTGATTAACTAGAAACTAATTCATGTCTCGACACTTAGTACGTTTTTGCTTTTGGCTTATTCAGTGTGTGAACCATTTGATGAATTTGTTTAAACATATTTCTTTTTTTGAAAATTGTGTTAAGAGGGTATCCGATTGTGAAACAAGTTATTACAACATTATATTAATCACTCTCGTTGGCCCGATTTTACGCGAGAGTGTGGTCATGTGTTGTGGGGGAAACCGGAGAACCCGGAGAAAACCCACTTATCCGGCTTGGTGACCACAAACCTAACTCACATGCGCAAGAGCCGGGAATCGAACCCGGGTAGCCTAGGTGAGAAGCGAGTGCGCTTACCACTGCGCTAACCGGACAAGCATGATCAACAATGTGATGAATAGCGTACGGAGCCCCGCCTTCGGTCTTTAACCAGAGTTTTATAAGGTGTTTTGTTTCATCAAACACTTTGACAAACCTGTTTCCAAAATAATGTTTTGACAGTGCTCCGTCAGACGGCCGTTTGGTAAAAAGGTTTGTCGAAGTGTTTTAAGAAACTAAACTCTCAATCAAACTCTGGTAACACACGTGGTATATACACACACAATGTAATTGAATATGATAGATAATGAAAACATTTTGAGGAAATATAATGCAAATAGTACAATTCAAATGTTCAGTGAATAAAAATGTTCTTATGTTTCGGAATTACATATATTTCCTGTTGGTTTAAAGGTAGAAACAATTGCTAAGACATCTGCATCTTCAGTTTATGTTCTATACTTATGTGACCAATAAGTGACTCCAAAAGTAGAAGAGTGCTTAAGCCTCTGCTGACGCGCGTAGGCAGTGTTGCACACACCCGTACCACGACTGTAAACAAGCAATTAATATACACTGCTATATTTAAACCTTAGATTTAAATAACCATTCTTTCAGTATTTATTACCACTTGACGCACATTATTTCAATTTGAATACGCAGTTCATAAAATGAAATCATCTTAAAATGATGTAATAAATTTCTCAAGATAGCATTCACGTCATATACGACGTCACACGATGAGCCCATTTTCATAAATGTTTTGGAAAAAAAACCGTTGTTTAGCGTGTTGAGTATTAAGCCAATTTATACCAAAATTTCAACAATTTGTTTTATATGTATTTATAGTGCGCCAGCATGTAATCCTTATTTGTGTTCCAATTTGACTTTTTCAATAAAACTTACTACATTCCAGAAATTATTACATATTCTATGGTTTGGACATCACCCTCCTCCACTAAAACCATATCTATGGCACTGTCCTTAAACAATAGAAACCGTGAGGGAGAAAAGAAGTGCGTTAAGTAATTGCTTGTTTTGTCAAATGAGCTCTATTGTACTTCGTTAGAACAACACCATTACATAATTAGACCAACGAATACCTGTAAAAAGGGAAATATTATTCATAACTTAAAGGAAATACCGACATGTTAACGTTATTTAAATCTTAAGTGACTAATGACTAAATAATTATCACTTGGCTTCCTACATATGTAAAGCGATCAGAATAAATGCACATTGAACACACTACGTGTGCGTATACTGACACTAACCGCTCAATGACTGAAGTTACACAATCGTATCCATATATTGTGCATAAAATGTTTTGATGTTATTGATACTACTAGTACAAGTAAAACTTCCTAGTTATGCCCATTATAATGTAATTCATCGATCTCTTGCACGGAAATTAAAGTTCACCTTATTTTCTTTTCTTTTTTTAAAGTTTATTTCAGAAACATTTATACGTCATCAAAACATTGCAACTGTAGTATATACAGTATCTGTATTTAATTACATAATAAATTATAGTGTGTATATATATAGTGTATATATATAGTGTATATATATTTTCTCTCAGCATGACATAGTGTTTACATCCTGTTTGTCTATCATCACGTATCATGTTATCGTTGTGTATATATATATATATATATATATATATATATATATATATATATATATATATATATATATATATATATATATATATATATATATATATATATATATGTTGATATTGTAATGTGGAGCACGTATACGCTCAAATTACGTAATAAATGAGTTGAACCTTGAACCTTTAATCTGTGTTTGTTGGTTTGTTGTCTTGTGTCTACCATTGAGTCACTGTAAGGTTGATGATAGTGTAAGTTATGGTTGCTTTGCTAGACACTGCAATCAAAAAGGCGTATATCATCCTAAAAATATCAAAGATGATTTTTCCTAACGGTTGCTTTCTTGTTATAGAGGCAATAATTTGCTGCGTGATTGTTATGTTTATATTCTTTTGAACTATTTTTTGTATGTTATATGTTAGGTTTAAAGTATGTTGTTATCATTTTAGGTGATTTCTCACGCTTTAGCAATCAAAGACGATGGTAAACCGGGACGGTGCGTAGGTATACGTACATGTATGTGAACACAGACATACCTCGTGGGGGGGGGGGGTCGGGCGAGGTTCCCCTGTTCAATATATGTTGGCACTGGTGCATTATGAGTGTACACCTGGTTCTCAATTTTCCCATAATTCTAAAACTGATAAAAATGCTGTTGTTGTTGTATGTTTTCATTTGGTGAATTTTTTGTTTTCGATTTTCAAAGATACAAAGGTGCGTGAGGAGACATTGTCCATTATCGCACAATAAATGTTCAGTAGACACCAAATAACAACCATTTGGCGAGATAACTGAAGGATAATTGTTTGTTCCAATGTAAAGATTGTTATACATTACAGCGATTGAGCAGCGAAAGTTATGATAAGGTAAATTAATCTTTAGAAATATCGGCACATTTCAGAAATACACGTGGAGGGATCGCCGAGTTTTGTTTTATTACTAACATTATTACGGTATAGTCAATTATTTGTTAACTGTCATTATCATACGCCGTAAGAAACATTTAAAATGGTAAAAACTAAGTCAAATATCTGAAATTCCTGTCCAACAAATAAATCTATCATCGATTGCAGGAAAATTCCAAAAATCGCAAAAAAGCTTTTGAAAATTTGCGTTGCTTTCGTTACTAAATTTGTTGGCTTTATTGTGTGCACATAGAGAACCTGGTTGCACAAACACTTTCGCAAAACCCGGCAAAACATACCGTGTACAGAGAACTTTAAGCGGAAAAATACCTCTGTAAAATATTTAATACTGTTTTCGCGAAAGTGTTTTGCATCTAAGGTCTTCAATTCAAGGTTTAAGCTTATTAATTCTATTATTTTACCTGTTACTTTCAGATTTATTTTGCAAGGAGTGAACACGGTCTTGTAGACTTTATCATTATGCGTATCATATCAGCATCAATGTTTTCACTGTCCCTTGCAGACAATGCCACATATGAGTCTGTTTGCTACTTAAATTTAAAACTTCTTTTATTCATGTACCATTTTCGCACCTATTAATTAAATAGTCTGACCTTTTTTTTACGTAAATCGCCTTTGAGCAACTATTATTTACTTTATTAATTCATTTCTGATTGTCCAAAAATACCTTCTTACATTTCGGGGATACCTGCTACTTGATATACAGTTTCAGTTGAAAACGAAGTAAAATATTGTTCCATACCCATGTTTCATCTTTTTTGTACTACATGTGTTTGTTCACCGCGCCTTAGTTCACAGCAGCGAATCTCTCATTATGAACAACCTCCCCGGCCGTTTGAATCTCAATTACCTGTATGTCTGTTTACCAGACTTTTACACTTCAATCGACAATTACTCCGAAAATTATGATACGTTTTCAGTTTTAATAGTTTTTGTAGAGTACAGGTGGTCTTAAGGTTTCCCACGAAACAACCACTTGTTTTGCCCGCGCCACGCTCCGTTTCTCGCGGTGATAATGAGCTAATGAGTTTTACACGCGTACGGAACGCGCCCTGTTAAAAACGGGTTTGTATATTCGAATGTAGAACAACAGTACTGTAATTTCTCTCTGAAAATGCTATATAGATATATCAAATTAAAACCTGCATTACAAATATTGTGTCTGTTATATCCCTGACCGTCAGAGCGGTATGGTTTCTTGATGGTGATATTTCTAACATAAAGCCGAATAAAATCATCACTTGTTTCGATAGTTCCGTTTTTTATAGGATGATGTTTTCGCGGCGAACGAAAAAAGCGACAACAAGCCAAGTTAAGCGACTTTCCACGTTCTTGTCCGCCGAAAAAAACACACGCGAAAACCTGAAGTCAAAAGCTAATTAATCGAAGGTAAAACACTACACACCTCGTTAAGGTATCTTCACGTTTTTCCCAGCCACTCGCCTAAACGCAAAATAACGCTTATATGCAACTTTGTCGTGTTTTTGCATTGACGGGACAAAACAGGTCAAACTCGAAACGGCACCAAATCATCGGCGAAACGCGACAAAAGTACCTCTAATTTTCGACCAAGACAGGCGGCCTTCCACGTTTATTATGTTGCGTTGTCGTGGCGAAAGGGCGAAAAATGCCATATTGTTTTTTAGACGTACATGTATTTCCGACCATTTGTCCCGAAAATCTATAAAAACATACACAAAAACAGAAAAAAGCGAACCTTATAATCGAATCGATCACTGATCTAAAACAAATTAAATAGATGTTCAATTTAAATTTATTGATGTTGTTTTTAATAATGACCTGATGATTGTGGCTTTAGCAAAACGCAATAATAATGACACAATTTACCAGACGAAAATATAAAGGAAGCTCTAAAAGATAAATAAATGTACCAGCCAAGCTCCAATTGTACGTACTTGGAAGGGGCACAAACGCACGTTGTCACGAATAGTAGTATCCGAATTATTGCATTAGTATGCACCGTGTTTAAGGTCAAATATTAATTTTGTTGCCCAGGTGGTATTACCATGTAAAGTCAGACTCTGAGGAGATATTCAGAGACGGCCTCAGTGGTGATATTCTTTGCGGTCGAAGCGTATGCGTTAGAGAGGCTGCAGCCTAGAGATGCACTTTAAGTGTGCACCCAGACCATGACATCCGAATAGTATATGGTTTAGATGTGGTAAGTAGTGTTTGGAGTCTACCCTTATTTATGTCTGGTGTAATATATTCATATTTCTTAGAAATTGACATAAAACAGGTTCATTTGGACAACTAAATGGGCATTTGGGGAGACTTGGCTTTCCCGACCTCTAAATCGCTAATGTTTTTACAATTGTGCTTGTCATTGATGGTTGATTTGCATGATACATACTCTAGGTATACCTCAAAGAGCATAACAAACAGACAAGTTTCGGCATGCTGTTTGCAGGCGCTTCTGAGAAGATGTTAATAGCTGATGAATTGACGCAGTAGGTGTCAGATTAATAATGGATCCGAAGTGCATTGAAGTTGCAACAAAAACAGGCCAGTAGGCATGTCTCGTCAATTTGTTTGTTTTGTCTGTTTTGTTTGTTACCTTGATTTTGGCTCGATATCGTTGGAAGTAATTGCGTTTTGAACTCCCACATAAAGCGTGTCTTCGCCGAAAAGGGGTATTCGATAGTGTGCTGCTAGTATTGATCATCGCGTAATTTATAGAAGAAGATGTGTTTGTTTTCCCTAGCATTTGCCAATATGAAAAAAAGAATGATTTGAGATTTTATCAAAGAAGCGTTTAGTTTAAAGCGCCTTATAACGAGTTGTTATGTTCCTCAAATGTTGTTCTTCTTCGGCAGGTTTTGTGTTCATGTTCCTACTCTTTGTATTTTGGTTTTGGTATAGAACCATCTCAAACAATAAAGTGTCAATCTATCGTTACAAAGTGATTTTCGGATTTTAAACGTACTTGCCTTGTGTGTGTGTGTGTGTGTGTGTGTGTGTGCGTGTGTGCGTGGGTGCGTGCGTGCGTGCATGCGTGTGTTATTTTCCTTGTCATTAAGCAAATAACATAGAACCTTTCATGTATTTCAATACATTCAATATGTCCAATTTCAACATAAATTTAAACTATGTGTACTGTACCGAATGCTAATCTGTTTTTCAGTTCAAGAAAACCAAGTCAGTAAGTCCGAAATATTTTCCCGATGTATTGAGAACGTAATGCTCTGTTCCAGTAACGATAATATCAAGATATGTCTATTCATTTGATTAACTGTGATAAGGTATAAACCGTTCATTTCATCTCTGTTCTTGTTAAATCATAAAATGAATGCCGGCGGAATTTCCAATATATCAAACAAATGTCTTGGCTAAATAGTGCGATATTTGAAAGATTTGAACAATGTCTATAAACCAAAGATCACAAGCGTTGATTGGATATTTTTGAAAGAATCTTGTTCGTTTTTAGACGGATTTTGAGATACCTGCCATAACCTTTAATTTATAAGCAGATAAGCTATTTATAAACAGACCAATAATTAATGCAGAAATGAGAAGCTTGATAACATGTCTGATAAAGCAACGCTAAAGAAGTTTATTTCTTTTTTCTTCTTTATATTTGAATACAAACGCATTCTTGGCTAATACAGTGTCAAGTCTGTTATCACAGATGATAACATTGTTTGATACATTCTTAACATTAATATTATGACATGTGTCAGCTGATACGTGAAGGTAGTCGTAGTTGAAAATCGATACGATTTATTAAACATGTTTTAAACTTAAGAAACGATTTTTGATATAATAAACAGAGTATAACCACGAGCATGTAGATTATGTTCTCTCAAATTAGTACTGCAGGAGACTATAATCGAACTGTACATTTTTAAACAACTGGGCCGTTTGAAACAGACACTTTAAATGCCACCGAAATAAGTCGGAACGAAAACCGTTAACTCATGGACACGTGAGAAACGATTTTGTTAATAATCGTCAAGAAAATAATGCGCCTATGACTAAACTTTTGACGGAAAAACTTGAAGATATAAAAAAACCATAACAAATATTAATTGATAATTATTCTTTTAAAAGTGATCATTTCATTGTAATGATTATGTCGGAAGGACCAAAAACTCTCCATGCTCACCGTGCCCAAAGCCTTTGTTAAATCTATTAATCAAGCTAGTTTTATGCACAAAACGTAGATCCAAAAGTACCAAGCAGGTTTGCAGACGAGAGTCAGAAGATAACAAGCGTTATGGGTGTACATCATGGTGGTGTTAGTAGTTTATACTCCGGGTCCCGGCGTTAGCACATTGAAAGGTCCCAGAGTGACAATTCAACTACCGCACACCCATCCTTGGCAAACCATCAGGCGGTTTACCAGAACTAGGTGCCTTCACCTCTGCAAGGAACTAAAAACTTCTATTCATGCCTGGGATAGTGGTACAGTGCGAATGATCGTAGAAAGGATTTCATAACCAATCACAACAGACGTGACCTGCTCCGCCCTGAAATCGAACCCGGGTTGTCCAACGCTCTACCGATTGAGCTAGCCGGGCGGACACCGGTGTACATCAGTGCCGTCACAATGGACGTATACTTGTGTAAACTTGTCGGTGTCAAAGTGTACCTGAAGCTACACAAATGAACAAAAATGCGCTGCAATTTTCCTTCTCAATTTAAATAATATAATATTCATATTGTCTACGTTAGACCAAAATCTACTTCGGTAAAACATGTTTGGAGCCTTAATACTGTTCGAATGCATTGATGGTTTTTTGTTGTAAGTCTGATAATATTATAACTTAAACAGACTCTTTCGTAAATCAAATAGGTTTCTGCATTATAGTTTGAGCTGTTCCAGCATTAATTTTCGTCTCTCCGGGACGGAAGTCTGTTAGAGGTATGTCTCTGGTTTTTGTTTTAACTTTTGGGTTGGAAAGACGTGTACGCCGAAAACCGATGACGTAACTACGTCCCAGATCAAACCAACTGTTTTCTACCGTTAAAGGCTCTAAGTCGTCACAATTTAACCCGTAATAGTTATAGAAAAAACTCTAAAACAGCCTTTTCAATATCTTGCAAATACATGTAACAATTTATGTTCACATAAATATAAATTAGTAAGCGGTTATCCGATAACGTTTGTCATGACCAAAACTCTTTCACGCTTCGTCAACTATTCGTATGTTCTTGATTTATTTTGCAACTTTATAACATACCATTGGTTTTCTTTTGCTATCGTCGTGGAACCGGATCGGTTTTGGGTCCAGGATCGATGCGTTACGCGTTCACTTGCAGTTTGGGTCGTTTTTTGAGCGTTTATGGTCTGCCTTATCTGCGAAGGGAGAAGATGAAAAGAGGGGCCAGCCTTGGTTAAAGGAGAACGACCAGACTCAAAGCACCTAATCCTGGCGAAAGGAGAAGATAGAAAGAGGGGATAGCCTTGGTTAAAGGTAAACAGCCAGGCTCAATGCGCGTCACCATGGCAAAGGGAGAAAACGGCAAGAGGAGCCAGCCTTTGTTTAAGGAAAACAACCATGCTCATTGCGCTTCATCTTGGCGAAGGTAGGGGATGGAAAGAGGGGCCAGCCTTGCCAAAAAAGAAACAATCAGACTCAGTGCGCATAACCTTGAAAAAGAAGAAGAAGATGAAGTGTGGCCAGTCCCGGTTAGAGGATAACAACTCAGTGCCCGTCACATTGGCGAAGGGAGAAGATGGAAAGATGGGGCCAACATTGGTTAAAGGAGAAAGACCAGGTTCTTTTCGCATCAACTACTTGTAAAATGCGAAGAAGTGTCTCCGTTAAGATTTGGATGAGAAGTAGTGACTTAGTTCGTTTCGAATAGTTTCACTTGATATTGACTGCAAAAGTGCGATCTTTTTCGGTGTCGAATGCTTAGACGGTATAATAGTCGCGATCTGCGGTTGTGCTTAGCACATAAATGACAGAGAAAATAAATTAATCAAGGTTGTGTATATGTCGAAAGGTATTAGCATGCTGAAATTGCACGATTTTAATGTTATGAATTTGCCTGCATAAAGATAAATTGTAAAATTATCGATGTCGGATATACCAATCAAAATCAAACGCATTACCGAAATAGTCCACACGGACGATCGACAACGCAACAAATAGTACATTGCACATTAATAAAAAAGTTAGATGGGTATACTTAAATTTAGATTTTTTAAATAATGTATTGGAAACTAGAAAGATATTTTTGTTCGAAAGTGTAGCTGAACAAGTTAAATTCATTACTTAGCATTTAATATACATAAATAGCGTGTTATTTGTTCTGTTTCATTGTTAATCAAGTAAACGGGCTGGGACGCAATTTCAACGACCTCATTTCCGAATTGATGTTATGTTCCAATATAGTTTGGGGCAGTTTTCTGTAGAAATGATAGCACAAAACATCCAATTAATTGCATCTTATCTTTATATCCATTTTAAGCATATATTAATAAAAATAACTTACGTTATATAGGTTTCGTTGCTCACTCGGTGACATAAATTGCCATCATAAAAATAATGTATGAAACATATATATCTTATCAAACTGTGTATTTAAGTGGATAAACACTGTTAAAGGCTCGTTTTCACCATGTTTAGAAAACTTGTTAAATAAACCACTATTTAACGACAACTTATGCAGCATCCCCTTTACCTTGAACCCTGCATGGTTTCTGACGCTTCCAGTCATAGTGTTATATTGACTTAGCATTGATGAACTAAGCATTATTGAAAGTTGAACCAAGCTTCAATGTCTTTGGAGCTTCAAGAGGATCACACGTATAAGGTTAACTTTGTGATTCATCATAAATGTTAGGATAAAAGTGAGGTTGACTGATCGAAGTGCAGTTTTACCCCCGTAGGAATTCCTGCCAGTTTTCATAGACTGACCAAAGGCGACATCTTAAACATTTATCGGCATATAAGATTGATTCATATGCCTGTTTTCTGTCCTAATAGGTCTTTACTGCTATTTGATCATTCTTCCTTCAACATAAATCATGTAGCAATTGTTTTCTGAATTGTCGTTGGAATAATTGATGCGGGAAGCTAAAATGATAATTGTCAAACATGAGCTTGGTCTGACCTGCACATGCCGGCTCTCGAACATATTCGGGATATACCTGATTGCACAAAAGAGATTACCGATGCACAAATATATGAGTTTTTGATGTCTGGTTACTCTATATTATTTAGGTATCATTCAAGACTATACTTATGATGATAAAACAGGCAAGATTGTTTGACCTTGGACATTGCAAAATACATGCAAGTTATTTAACGTTTGGTCTCAGTTGAAATAAAAAAGCAACTTTACAAACTGTAGTTACTTCATGTTTAATTTATTTGTGGCTAAGCAGTTTTCATATTAGTAATCAACAAACAATTTTCAATTGATTTCATCATTTATGGGGCACCGGACATCAAAAATATAAGATTAGTGTTAATGTCGGATTTATGACACCATAGCAAAGTACATGTATATGTATCTTTTCAACTTGTTATTTTTTTGCAAATACCAAGGCACGTATCTTTCCAAAAATAATATAGCTATTGTTTTGATGTAATTGAACTCTTCCAAGGCAAACTCCTAGTCTGTTTAGTTTAACAAGGTCTCCTGCAGCAGTGTTCCATGGAAAAATAAGAATAAAATAGGAGCTTTTATGAAACTACTTTCAGTAACAATTAGGAAATTAAGAAACTGTTTTATTTTGAAAACCAAACTATTTCATCTAACCCTTGATGAAACTTAGCAATTTTAAAGTTGTTGAAAAGTTTTAAGCCATTTAGCCTTGTCAGGTCGGCAATGTTTCAATCAACTAACTCTTAGTCCCGAGGTTATCGGTTAACAAAATAAACGCATAAACAAATAAACTTAAAAGCGGATGTAGATATTACCATTTTGCACAAAAACGTAGGAAAAATAGGAAGCCTTTTTAAAAATAGCAAATGGTAGGAAACATTTTTGAATTGATTGTTAACTATTGAATTAACATTTTAGCAATAAATGTAGATCTTAGATTTTCAACGAGTTCATTTAGACAATCAATTGGTGATATTAAGGTCATTTTAGACTGTTTAAGATAACTTTGAAATAAAATCATGAAATCATGAAATATCTTACCCCATAACGTTTTCCCGCCTGAACATAACGTTGTTTTCGTTGCCTAATCCCTCCATTTTGGTCCGAAAACACTATGTCACAATTTTGCGCTAGCCAAAAATGCTGAACGTCCATTGCTCATGTATCACGACAAACACAATTTAATAATATTCCTTCTCTCACACTACATGTTTGTGACATATATTCCTTTCTTTACCCGTCTCGTTATCTTTATCCTCTTGTTCGCCTTCACAGTTCGTGTATCCCAAACTTTCTATTGAATCCTATAAAACATCAAATTTGCAATGAATTTTAACGATAACAAAATCAGTTTGGTCGGAAAATCAACTTGCGTAATTATAATTTATAATAGCGGAAACATTTGCTATAACTCATGTTTTAATAAACCAGGAAGTGCAATATATCTTTTTATTCCATCTTATCTGTTTCGCAGACATAACCATCTAGAACTATACCTACAATCAAACTATACGGTAAATAAAATAGGGCCTTTGAAAGTTTCCCCGCGTTTAACTCCTAGATAGTTCAAAGAAATATAGTAAGTGAGCTCAAACAAAAACCACGGGGCATTTAATTATACGTATTTTGTTCGTTAATTGCGAAGTTGAAAGAACGTTTACAATCCTTGCAACTGATTCTGGCCAACAGGATCAGAACACTTGAGAACAAATCTTTGTAATTTAAATGTTTAAAGTACTGGGCATGATAATCGTTCATTGATTTTGAACGCATTCAAGCTTATTTTCAACAAGTATATTCCATCTTTTTTTATAACATTGCTTTAAAATACACATCTAAAAAAAATAAAAGCTTGAATTTATATTCAATTAAACGGTATCGATAAAACAGATATATTCCAATACCTGGTTAAATTATTCCTTTATGTGCACTGTTTCTCAATCACGCAAGATATTAGCGAAGAAAAATATTGTTTAATATATGTCAGTTACACTCTGCGTACGATTTTGCGATTTGCGGTTGCCCATTTGGTTTCAGAAAGCCACTAATTAATTAACAAGATTTTGGCAGTTTCCCCGCGGCACTAGAAATGCTCATAATAATTTCAGAACCTCTCATATTATTTCTCAATATTTCAAGGAGGCTTTTTTATATTTTGTTGATACCGATTCTGTTTACTGCAATACTAGCATTCGTACAGCCAGCGTTTTCGTGAATTTGGATGCTATATGATAAAAGCAGCGTCCAGTTATAAAGCTTGCTTTTCGCGAAATGTTTCACTTTGATTTAATTGATTGAATTGAAATGTTTTAGCATTCGTTTAAATATAAATCTATTCACTACTTACAGATTAATTAATATTTTTTGCGCCTTGACTGTTTTAACTGGATTGATGTTTTACTATAATAACCGTACTATTACTTTGATAAAAATCCGAAGTGGTATCAAAACAGTACCTTTTTATCAAAATAGGCAGTCAGACAATTCCAGAAGTCTTTTAATTATGTCGAACATTATCCGAGAGATGCCGGTAAAACCAGCCATAGCCAATGAATACGTTCAATCGTATTGTTTCCAATTGGGTAATTCATGCTGCAACAGCCATTGACGTCATCTTATTAACGCATGAATCGTACGATTGATTTTTCGAATTGATAATTTTGAGTAGTAATTGTATCTATTTCGAAACAAATAGTTGTTGTAACTTTTACTTTTACTTTACATGTGAAATGTTTATTTTGAATTGATACTCTAACTTATAGGGACTAGACATCAGATTGTCCTTAAAATCGGCAAATACAGTATTTCCTAAAAACAAGCCTAGAATTGTCAATACGAGCTAGTATGATGCCGATATTTAATGCCCCATTTAACATGATTAAAGACTATTGTGTTGCTATCTTAGCTGTGAGTTTACCCGTTTTAATATAGCGCATAATGGTTTTCCAGATTAAAGTGTGTATATTTAGCATGTAAAAGAAACGTGATTAGTACAGATGAATAAACAGACGCGAATTTTAAATTAACTGGAATCTACCTGGTAGACAGACCCAGTAATTTTTGAATTGAAAAAAAATACGCAAAAACTGCGCGAGATAAAGCATGAGTCTTGTCCCTTTACTATTTAACTAAAATTAATGATCTAACGAATTGGTGCCACACGCTCGTTGAAGAGTTGGCACGATTGAGCGTAAAGGTGAAAAACGAATATGTGGGGACTATTCACCAATTATATGAGAGTGCATAAACGATACGATCAAATATGCAAACCTCCAATTTTGTTGAATGTATTGGATGTACAAACGAGATCATGCATTGGCGATTATCTTTAACTGTTATCTATGGTGCGTCCCAGAATGCAAAAATGTGGTACCAATTTAAAAGATATTGCTTATAGTTTACTTATAAGTAAAAGAAATTACCCAAATTACATTTCAGGTAAAGTTGTCATAAATTGTGATTGTTTTTCTTTTTGCATCTGATATCAATATATTAAAAAAAAATGAGATTTACTTGGCGACTGATATTGAACGAGATGTTCTAGTTTACCTTGCGACTGTTTTAAACGAGATTTACGTGGCGACTGTTATTAAACGAGATGTACTAGTTTACCTTGCGACTGTTTTAAACGTGATTTACTTGACGACTGTTATAGAACGAGATGTACTAGTTTACCTTGCGACTGTTTTAAACGTGATTTACTTGACGACTGTTATAGAACGAGATGTACTAGTTTACCTTGCGACTGTTTTAAACGAGATTTACTTGACGACTGTTCTTAAACGAGATGTACTAGTTTACCTTGCGACTGTTTTAAAAGTGACTTACATGACGACCGTTATTGAACGAGATGTATTAGTTTAACTTGCGACTGTTTCGTACGATGTTAAACCATTTTTACCCCGTTAAGCCGATAGTATTTTTGCAAGGTTAGAGTATGTAAGAGGTTAAAATAGGCGACTGTTTTGTACGTGATTTAGAAAGGCAACATTTTTGTACGTGATTTAGCTAGGCGACTGTTTGGTACGTGATTTAGAAATGCAACATTTTTGTACGTGATTTAGCTAGGCGACTGTTTGGTACGTGATTAAGAAAAGCAACATTTTTGTACGTGCGTTGACTGCTGTGTATGTATTGTGCAACTGGTTTGTACGTGATATAAGTAGGCGACTGTTTGTACATGAATTTAAAAGGCGGCTGTTTGGTACGTGGCTTAGAATGGCTACTGTTTTGTTTGTGGTTGAACTAGGCAACCATTTTATTAGCGGTTGCGATAGGGGACTGTACGTTGTTAAGATAAGTGAATTTCGTACGGGTAAGATAAGCAACTATTAAATCGTGTTTTTGTTTTATCGCAACAGTTTGTAAGTGTTTTAGATTGGCGACCGTTTTGGACATGGTTTTGTGAAGCGACTTTTGTTTTGCAATGCGACTGATCTGTCCGTTTTTAAGATAGGTGGCTCGTTTTTAAGCGCTTAAGATAGGCAGCCGTTATAAGAGATTCATATAGCCGACTTCTTTTGAAAGTGGTTTCGATCATCGTCTGTTTTGTAAGTGGTTTTGATAGGGTGACAGGTGGTAGGTGATATGTGGTTGGATTCGAGATTGTTTTTAGATAGGTTACTGTTTTGTACGTGATCTAGATTGGCGACTGTTTTGTATGTGATTTTAGAAGGCCGATGTTTTGTATGTGATTTTAGAAAGGCCGATGTTTTGTATGTGATTTTAGACAGGCCGATGTTTTGTTTGTGATTTTAAACAGGCGGATGTTTTGTATGTGATTTTAGACAGGCGGATGTTTTGTATGTGATTTTAGAAAGGCCGATGTTTTGTATGTGATTTTAGAAAAGCGGATGTTTTGTATGTGATTTTAGACAGGCGGATGTTTTGTATGTGATTTTATACAGGCCGATGTTTTGTATGCGATTTTAGACAGGCGGATGTTTTGTATGTGATTTTAGATAGGCGGATGTTTTGTATGTGATTTTAGAAAGGCCGATGTTTTGTACATGGTTTAGAAAGGCGACTGTTTTGTATGTGATTTTAGAAAGGCGGATGTTTTGTATGTGATTTTAGACAGGCGGATGTTTTGTATGTGATTTTAGACAGGCCGATGTTTTGTATGTGATTTTAGACAGGCGGATGTTTTGTATGTGATTTTAGACAGGCGGATGTTTTGTACATGGTTTAGAAAGGCGACTGTTTTGTACTTCATTTTCGATTGGCAACTATTTTGCTCGTTAATTATATAGGCGACTGTTTTGTACATGATGAGGTATGACACTAACTTGTATGTTATTTAGATAGGCAACTTTTATTACGTGATTTAGATAGGCGACTGTTTTATCCGTAATTGACTTAGGCGACTGTTTTATCCGTAATTCACTTAGGCGACTTATTTATCCGTAATTCAGATAGGCGACTGTTTTGTAGGCGATTAAGATCGACCACGTTTTTTTTTTGTACGTGATTTAGGCAACTTTATTGAACGTGATTTTTATAGGCGACTGTTTTGTACTTTATTTCTGATAGGTGACTGTTTTGTTCATAATTTAGATAGGCAACAGGTTTTATATGTTTAACGTAGGCAAAACGATTTTGGAAATGATTAAGTTTGGAAAATAAATAACGTGTTCTAACTAAGTAAGTGTTATTTGATGTTTCGGCTAATTAGTCTTCTTTATACATTCCACACATTATAATATAGGTTATATAGTTATCGAACGAGCCGCCGGGGAACAAACCCATCTTGTCTACCATTCGATACAATATTTAGCTTCATCATAAAGTGGGCAATTCGATTACATTTTCCCAAAATGATTATAATGGAATACAAATCGTCGTAAATATTACATTTTGTTTACGCTTTTCTTGATATAACAAAAGAAAAAAACAGCGTCAAAAATACCGTATGATTAATGCTTAACAATCATTGTTTATGTTATGAACCTTATTACGCGTCAGCCTGGTTGAGATAGGTGCCAAACTATACGAGAAACTAATAAATAATTGTTTTATAAGGATGATTCCCTGTCCAATTCGCTGTTATTATGGTACCCGAGGGTCAATCTCTCAGGCGGAAATCATCTTTGATATTCTTTCGAATTGTTAAGGGATATGAAAGTGGAATATATTAATATTGCGTATATTGTAAAGAAATATTCTGCACAAACTCAAAGAGGCTAATTGTTTGTTTCAGTGTAAACAAGAAATGTAAATCACCGAGTGAGCACCAAGAGCTATAATTCACGAGTGGCTTATCCAAGAGTGACATATTAACCTTTGGTGGTCACGAGGAGAAATATATATGAAATACCTATTTTATTTTACTGATCAATCTTTATAAACAATAGAAAAGCATATATATAAAACATAAACTATGACGAGTAGTAAATGAGAAAAAGGTACTTGCCCAAACTACCGAGTACTTAATTTAAATCCCGAATACAACGAACAGAGAAAGTACATTTAATCTTGATAGTTCGTAAGTTTATTTTAATTTTATTTCGTAATATAAGTATTAAAATATGTGTACTTTCTAATAAGGTGATTAATATCCGAAAATATAATGAGTCAACTTATTTGTTTTTGAGAAGGTACTGGATAACATTTCCTGTTCTCAAATAATTGATGTTGCAATGCGAGCACATGCTCCTATTAGAGAAAAAGATTGAACCATGCTACGCTGTTAAGTGGTAAAATGGGTTGGGTTTGTTATTCAGTAAATACTTGCGTATGTTTGAAAACCTCTTAATGCCTCTGAGAACAGTTGTTATTTTACCCATCGACAGGTACAAGCCATGTAGTCATTACCTCCTATAATCTGGACAAAAATGGACTCGTTTAATCAGAATATATAATATAATTGTAAACACTTATCTTTAGTCAGTATTTAAGTTGAAACAAATTTTGGATGTAAGGCTTTTAAAGTTACGACTGAAATACTTAATTGTAACCGGGCCTGGAATTATCTCAGACTACCAACATACACGGGTCCATACGGGTTAATACGGGAATAATAAAAAAGTGACATCAAAAGTATAAAAACAGCGGTCTCTAATTGCTTGGAAAACAAGACGCCCCGGTACATACGGGTTAATACGGGAATAATAAAAAAGTGACATCAAAAGTATGAAAACAGCGGTCTCAAATTGCTTGAAACTTTTCTTTGACATACATGATCAGTGCAGCTCTTTCGACACCTCTTAGTTAATCGGTATTCCGTATTCCCAAACTATAGTTGCTACTCAACGGTTGGATGTCTGCACAATTGATTGCTCTTTAAGGAAATCTTTAGCAGACAGAATTCCACCTCTACAAGTATTCTCATTTCCTATACTGTGTACAGTTAAACAGGCTGAATTATTACGAACAAATAAAAATACTGATAGGATCTCTGGCATCAAAAGTGGATTGTCCATCTTTTTCACCAGTGATCTCGTTGAACAAGATATCATCCATTCCATTCAAAATATAGAATTGTTCAATATGAAATGTTTGGATTGAACACGTGAATCAGTGGGGTAATCGTTGGTTAAGCATCCACCTGTCCCGTACCAAATACGGTAATGTCAAAGGGACACTTGGCAGGAAGTCAATAAATTAAGGCATTGTTCTGTACGCTATTAATGAAGTCGTTTGTACATCGTGCGTCTCACGTTTAATGAATATTGGGCCTTAACATTGAGTCTGTGTTAAATTTCTGGCTACTGGGCGTGTACCTTCCATTGCTACATTTACTAGGCCAGCGTTCCTTGCTGTTTGGATCTATTGGTTCTGACTTACTTACAAGTACAAATTGTAAGAACAAAACCCTGTGCAGCAAGGAAGTTTTCTCTATGTTTACAATTCCATCAACATACTCACATATAATTCTTAACTTAATCATAATAATGGGTGATTAGAAAGTTTGTTCCAAATGTGATCTGCATTAAACCTGGTTGGTCGTACATATTATATAATAACGCTATCCTTGATATAACACAAGAACGCAGCTGTTTGTATCTTATGCAATTTATTATTCATAGCCTCCGTATGAGTAATCCTAATTTCATAGTTTATGTCATGAACCTTATTAACGCGTCCGAGTGGGTAATATCTTTGCCAAAATATATGCGAAACTAATACAATAATTATATTACAGGGATAATTCCTGTTGAGTGGGCTTTTATTATAGTTCTCTGGGTGTATCTCTCAGACGGTAATTATCTTTGATATTCTCCCGAATTGTTAGGGGATATGAAAGTGGAATGAATTTACATCGATTCTATTGTGAAGCCATGGTTTGCGCTAATAACAAAATTAAACTAGAGCTGTAACAGGAATGAAGGACATCCCCGAACGCCTCCACAGAAATGGCAAACGATTGTTTTAAACCAAAAGGTGTTGAAGAAGTGAAATCCATTTAGTTATTTGGAAGAAATGCTTCTGACAAGGAAATGTAACAAAGGGTGAACAGTAACCTGAAATTCAGTTATGGTTCATGTTCACTGAACTTCCTCTCATTGTGCTTTACCAAAATATGAAGCTAAATTAAATTTTCATTTATCTTACATATTGTACTTTTTCTCATTATGTTCTTTAATCGTATAATGTTTTATTGAATTCCACCCAGTAGTTAAAAAGTTATGCTCCAGACAAGAAAAAATAAGCAAAAGGCAATTACTATGTAATTGGCTGAAATCTAGTTATGGTTCCTATCCATTGCCCTTCTTTCATTGTACTAACCATTGTATGATATTTTAATAAATTCCAACCAGTAGTTTTCAAGGTATGCTCCGGACAAGAAAAGGTAATAAAGGGCAATAACTCTGTAATTAATTAGAATAGGGTTATTGTTCTTACATATTGCACGCCCCTCATTATGTTCCATTATTGAATGAAGTTTAATACAATTCCATTCATAAGTTTATAAGTTAGGACAAGGAATGGACCGACCGACCATAGGCTGACTCCAATATACCCCCTTAAACCTTCGTTTATCGGGGGTAAAATTACTACAAAGGTTGAACGCAAAAACGTACTTGTATCAAGTTCTCTCGAAATAAGCTCAAGACTCGGTATTCCATTTAGAAACTTTAAAAACGTGATACATGTATTGTCGTGAAACTTAATTTACAGGGAATTTACTGGGCTAAACATATTTTAAATTCAGTTTTTATTAAAACTATTTTTTGACATGTATAACGTTGTGTATTCAGTCTGACAGTGGATTTATTTAAATCCTGAACATTACGTAAAGGATATTTTTAAAGAAGATAATAAGTATCTTCCATGGCCGAGCGTGTTAGATAGGTTCATCCCAACTCGCGTATGGTGTTTTGCGGTAACGAGGTTTACAGTGTAAGAGTGGGATGAACTTATCTTACACGAGCGGCTATGGTAGATGCTTTTTCTACCACCTCATTTGAACAAAATAAAGTTAAAATGTATTTTTTCGCTGGAACTCTTTTGTGCGTAGTGAAAAACAATTTGAGTACAGATAAAACAGCGTGAAAACCTTTTTTCGTGCCATTTGAAGCGAGAAATACATAATTTGGATTTTAAATATTGCCACAAGACGAGGTTTCCAAGATGCTACAAACGATTATCTTTAACAGTAAAAAATCCATACGGGTACGTGTTCTATCTTTGCCCTCGGGCAGGTATGGATTTCCATCATTGCCATTTTTTTATCTACTTATCTGGGGCGGGAAACTAAGAAATCCGACACACAAATACTGTAACTTCGGACGACAATATTGTCGTTACTAGTATGCCGATATCTGTTTATAAACTATACTACGTAATATCTATTGACTAATTCCTAAAGAAACCCCAAATATGCAAATATGGAACCCTGTCAATGCATTTTAGTACCAGCCTTAGTTGTGTTTTAGAGTCACTTATGTTGTAAATGATGGGGAGGATCAGAAATGTATAAACTACATACCGGGCGAAGAACGAGAAGAAGCCGCTTTCCCAAATGATATTTGCTTCGAAAATACTCAACTGTTGGATGTCTGAACAATTGATTGCTCTTAAAGGCCATCATTGGCAGACAGAATTCCGACTCTACACAATTATGCGTATTCCTGATATAGAAAAACTGAATTATTACGAACAAATGGGTAATACTGATAGGATCTCTGGCACCAGCAGTCATCGGGGAACTCGTTGAACAACATTCGTTATGAAATAATATACTTTCAAATCACCCGTCATCTTTCGATCGTGTTCGGAAAATGCTAATTTGCATAATGAATGCCAACTGGAATTTACAAAGCGTAACGACAACACACACGTAAAGTACAACGCAAAAAGAAAAAGAAAAAAACAACATGGATGCATCGCCTGGATCGTCGGTATTTAATATGAGATTGTATTTTTTTCTTTTAATGTATTCACCCGGTTTATATAAGGAAGTAAGAATTCGAGATGTGATTTTCCAAATAGTACGTTGACTTTCGTGAATATTCGAGAGAGTTTGATCACCATAAATTGTTTAAGATCCACCAGTTATTCATTTTGTAAGCGTTTTCAGCTATTAAATACACGGATACAATCTTGTTATCAGTACTTTCCATAAATGCATAATTCAGTAAGTAGTTCAAGGTTTATCCCTCAAAGTTAATGTTTGTTATATTGATTATTAATGACTTTAACTTGCGAGTGTTCTATGCTGTTTTGGCCTATTAGTCTGCTTTATCAACTAGGCGAGTATGTCTTGCTGTTCCGGCCTATTAATCTGCTTTATTGACCAGGCGAGTGTTTTTCGCTGTTTTGGTATGTTAGTCTGCTTTATTGACCAGGCGAATGCTCTTTGCTGTTTTTGGCGTATTAGTCTGCTTTATTGACCAGACGAGTGTTCTTTGCTGTATTGGTCTATTAGTCTGCTTTATTAACTAGGCGAGTTTTCTCTGCTATTTTGGCCTATTTGTCTGCTTCATTAACTAGGCGAGTGTTGTTTGCTGTTCAGGCATATTTGTCTGCGGTTTCTGCCTATATGTCTGCTGTATTTACTCTACACAGTACAAACTATAGAACAAACACCTGTGCAGCAAGCCCATCTTCTCTTTCTATACAATTCGATCAAAATACTCAAATAGAATTCCAAACTTGTTTTATAATAATAGGCGATTAAAAATATTATTCCCAATATGATCGGTATTTAACTTGGTTCGTCGTAAATATTATATTAAAACGCTCGCCTTGACATAACCCAAGAACGCAGCATGTGTTGGCATGTAATGCAATTCATTGCTCATAACTACCGTATGAGCAATCCTAAATAATCATAGTTTATGTCATGAACCTTATTAACGCGTCCGATAGGGTAATATATGTGCCTAAATATATGAGAAACTAATAAAATGGTTTTATTATAAGGATTATTCCCTTTTATCATGGTACTACAGGGTGTGTCTTTCAGACGGTAATTACCTTTGTTATTCTCCCAAATTTTTAGGGATATACCCCCAAATGTTGCCTGGACACAGGAATGGCAAACAATATCCTTCAATAGAGAAAATAACTCCGAAGTTATTGTACACTGCATTTCAAATTCAAATACTTAACCAAAGTGTTTTGTTTTATTAAACTACATATAGCAATTAAGACGCTACGCTGTTGTCAAAAAGGAAACAAAGGGTGAGTAGTGAGCGGTTATATACTAATTGTTTTTGTACACTGCTCTTCCTCTCTTTATGTTTTACCTTTGTATGAAGTTTAAATAAATTCCATCCTTGAGCTTTCAAGTTATGCCCCGGACAAGAAAAAAGTAACAAAGGGCAATTATGATTTAATTGTCTGAAAAAGAGTTATGATACTTATACACTGTACTTTCTCTCATTATATTCTACCAACGTATTTAGTTTGATAAGGTTCCATCGAGTAGTTTTTAAGTGATTATCCGAACAAGGTAAATTGCAACGGACCGACCGACCGACTGACCCCAGCTGACTCCAATATACTCCCTTCGAACTTCAGTTGTCTAGGATATAATTACAACGAAATTTGAACGCAAAAAAAACGTGATACATGTATAACTTAATTTAAGTGAATTTACTGGGTTGAACATATAGCAAAAAAGATAACATTAAAATAGTTTATGACGTGTATAACGTTGTGTATTGTGTCTTACAGCGAATGTTTTAAAATGAATCCTGAATATAACGTCAAGGAAATATAATAAAGAAAATTAAGAAATCCGACACACATAAAAGCTAGCTTCTGACGGCTGTATTTTTTTATATCTTTTTGTAAACTTTACTACGTAGTAGTAGTTATTGACTAGTTTCTAAAGAAACTTGACCAACCCCCAATTTGCAAATATGCAACCCTGTCAACGCCTCATAGTACCAGTCTTAGTTGCATTATATTTTTAAGAGCCACTTATGTAATAATTAATTGTGAATGATCAGAAATTTCTTAACTACATACTGGAGGAAGAGCAAGAAGAAGCCGCATTCGTAGATGATATTTACTTTGAAAAATTTCACCGGTTTGATGTCTGCACAACTGATTGCTCCTTTAGGCCACCTTTAGCGGACAATATTCCTCCTCTACAATTATCCGCATTCTTTATACAGAAAAGCACTCTAGGAGCTAAATAATTACGAACAAATGGAAATACTGGTAGGGATATCTGGCATAAACTATGGATGATTGTCCACCCTTTTTAAACGGGGAACTCGTTGAACACGATTCCATCTATGGCATACAAAATATATCATTGTTTGTTATGAAATGTGTGGATTGTATTCGTGGAACAATAAGGGATAAGCATCCACCGATTCCGTACCAAGGCGGTAATGTTCGATATCAAAACGACACTCGTCAGAAAGTTTATGAATAAAGGAATAATAATTGCATTATATGAAATATTAGAAAACATGAACGATGTACGACTCTCGTTCAATGTCTGTTTTGGTGTTAAATGTTGACTTCTAAGCTTGTCTGTTTACTTGCCACACATTTACTAGGCGAGTGTTCTTTGTTGTTTTCAGCCTTTAAGTCTGCTTCATTTACTGGGCGAGTGTTCTTTGCTGTTTTCAGCCTATAAATCTGCTTCATTAACTGGGCGAGTGTTCTTTGCTGTTTTCAGCCTATAAATCTGTTTCATTAACTGGGCGAGTGTTCTTTTTACTGTTTTCAGCCTATAAATCTGCTTCATTAACTGAGCGAGTTTTCGTTGCTGTTTTCAGCCTATAAATCTGCTTCATTAACTGGGCGAGTGTTCTTTGCTGTTTTCAGCCTTTAAACTTGTTTCATTAACTAAGTGAGTGTTCTTTTCTGTTTTCAGCCTATAAATCTGCTTCATTAACTAGGCGAGTGTTCTTCGCTGTTTTCAGCCTATAAATCTTCTTCATTAACTAGGCGAGTGTTCTTCGCTGTTTCAGCCTATAAATCTGCTTCATTAACTGGGAGAGTGTTCTTTGCTGTTTTCAGCCTATAAATCTTCTTCATTAACTAGGCGAGTGTTCTTCGCTGTTTTCAGCCTATAAATCTGCTTCATTAACTGGGCGATTGTTCTTTGCTGTTTTTAGCCTATAAATCTGTTTCATTAACTGGTGAGTGTTTTTTTTATGTTTTCAGCCTATAAATCTGCTTCATTAACTGAGCGAGTTTTCTTTGCTGTTTTCAACTATAAATCTGCTTCATTAACTGGGCGAGTGTTCTTTGATGTTTTCAGCCTATAAATCTGTTTCATCAACTGAGTGAGTGTTCTTTGCTGATTTCAGCCTATAAATCTGCTTCATGAACTAGGCGAGTGTTCTTTGCTGTTTTCAGCATATAAATCTGCTTCATTAACAAGGCGAGTGTTCTTTGCTGTTTTCAGCCTTTAAACCTGCTTCATTAACAAGGCGAGTGCTCTTTGATGTTTTCAGCCTATAAATCTGCTTCATTAACTAGGCGAGTGTTCTTTGCTGTTTTCAGCCTATAAATCTGCTTCATTAACTAGGCGAGTGTTCTTTGCTGTTTTCAGCCTATAAATCTGCTTCATCAACTAGGCGAGTGCTATTTGCTGTTTTCAGCCTATAAATCTGCTTCATTAACCAGGCGAATGTGTCTTGCTGTTTCGGTCTATTAGTCTGCTGTATAAGCTAAGCGACTGTGTTTTGCTGTTGTGGCGTATTAGTCTGCTTTATTGACTATAGAGTGTTCCTTGTTGTTTTGCGCCGATCAATCTGATTCATGAACTAGTCTAGTGTCTGTTGCTGTTTTCTACCGATTAATCTGATTCATTAACTAGCCAAGTGTCTGTTGCTGTTTTGAGCCGATTAATCTGATTCATTATCTAGCCTAGTGTCTGTTGCTGTTTTGGGCCGATTAATCTGATTCATTAACTAGCCTTGTGTCTGTTGCAGTTTAGGACCGATCAATCTGATTCATTAACGAGCCTAGTGTCCGTTGCTGTTTTGGGCTGATTAATCTCATGCATTAACTAGCCTTGTGTCTGTTGCACTTTAGGGCCGAGCAATCTGATTCGTTAACTAGCCTAATGTCCTAGTGTCTGTTGCTGTTTTGGGCCGATTAATCTGATTCATTAACTAGCCTTGTGTCTGTTGCACTTTACGGCCGATCAATCTGATTCATTAACTAGCCTAGTGTCCTAGTGTCTGTTGCTGTTTTGGGCCGAGTCTGTTGCAGTTTAGAGCCGTTCAATCTGATTCATTTACTAGCCTAGTTGCTGTTTTGGGCCGATTAATCTCATTCATTTACTAGCTTAGTGTATGTTGCTGTTTTGGGCCGATTAATCTCATTCATTAACTAGCCTAGTGTCCGTTGCTGTTTTGGGCCGATTAATCTCATTCATTTACTAGCCTAGTGTCTGTTGCTGTTTAGGGCCGATTAATCTCATTCATTTACTAGCCTAGTGTCTGTTCATGTTTTGGGCCTATTAATCTGATTCATTAACTAGGCTAGTGTCTGTTTCTAATAGTCTTTTAGTCTGCTTCAATAACTAGGCGAGTGTTCTTTGATGTTTTTGGCCTTTCAGTTTGCTTTATTCACTCCACAATTACAAAGTATAAACAAACCCCTGTGTAGCAAGCCTGTCATCTCTATGTATACCATTCAAATACTGAAATAGGATGCTTAACTTTATCATAATAATTAGCGATAAAAAGTATTTTCCAAATGTGACCTGCATTAAATATGGATCGTCGTAAATATTATACAATAATGATACTCTCCTTGACGCTACAAAAACAACTGAAGCGTGTCTTTGTATGTTAAGCAATTCATTGTTCATAACTAACGTATGAGTAATCCCAAAAAATCATTGTTTATGTCAAGAACCTTATTAACGCGTCAGAGATGGTGTTTTTTTGCCAAAAAATACGAGAAACTAATAAATTAATTATCTTACAAGGGTATTTCGTTGTAGAATGTGCTTTTATTATGATTCTCCAGGGTGTATCTCTCAGACGGCAATTATCTTTGCTGTTCTCCCGAATTGTTTCGGGATATGAAAGTATAATGAATTTACATCGATTCTATGGTAAAGTTAAATGTTGCACTAATGCAATTTGAAATTACGGCGAAAAGTGAACGAGAATAGATACTGGCCCCAATATCTCAAACATACTAAAGACAAATCGCATTCTCAGTCTAATCTAATTTTAGCACAGAAAAGCATAGTGTGATTTAAAATTTTGTATGTTTTTACTTTAAAAAAAATAAATAAAAATAATCATAGAATGTGTTAATGTATTGTCATGAAACTTAATTTACAAGGAATTTACTGCGTTGAACATGTTTTAATGGTCAATTAGGTTGAGGTAGATAGCGACTAATTCTTTATTTAAAGTATTTTACTACTTTGTAACCAAGATCTTGTTTAAACGCGTGAGGCATGCCAAGTCAAATCGTTAAATCGTCATATCTCGCCGTTACACCAGGAGTGTGAACAATTTTAACGATATGTTCTATTTCCTGTCGATCTAACGCGGATGTAAGGTTGAGCGACACTTGCTTTAACTACATCTACAAACAAAAAGTAGTTTGTTTATGAATTACAAATAAGAAGTGATCACCCCTGACCTATGGTCTGAAGCTGGTATGAAATGTTGCCCCGAGAGCATTGTTCCTAGTCGATGTAGCTTATATATAGAACGCAAAGGAGTAACGAGAATATGGCGCCATGGGACACCAATTGAAATTCATGTGAACTGCATGCAGAGTCCTGCTGTGTGTTTTCCTGTTTCTCGTTGTTCAATGCCACAGGAACAAATACAAAATACAAATACTGCGCTGTTGCTGCTGGGCTTATGGGGTTGAATACCAATTAACAAATTTACCAGGACTTTGCCCCGCAAAGTGAGCCCGTGTTTCGCTGACATTTCCGTAACATGACGGTTTTTGTTTGTCTTTCTTGTTGTCTGTTTATTTCATTGGTATGATAGACTTTTACCTTGTGCATCTTAAAGCAGTTTTTGTTTAAATGGTTGTCTCTGGGCTATTTCCTGTAGTTTTCCTTCGTAAAGTTGACCCTGAAGTTTTCCTTGGTATTGCAGTTTTTCTTTGTATAGTAGTTACCCTATTAATTGTTGACTCTGTAGTTACCCAATGTATTGTTGACCCTGTAGTTTCCCTATGTATTGGTGACCCTGTAGTTTTTCTTTGTATTGTGACCCTGTAGTTTTCCTTTGTATTGTTGACCCTGTAGTCTCCCTTTGTATTGTTGACTCTGTAGTTTGCCTTTGTATTTTTGACTCTGTAGTTTCCCTATGTATTGATGACTCTGTAGTTTCCCTATGTATTGGTGACCCTGTAGTCTCCCTTTGTATTGTTGACTCTGTAGTCTCCCTTTGTATTGTTGACTCTGTAGTTTGCCTTTGTATTGTTTACTCTGTAGTTTCCCTATGTATTGGTGACCCTGTAGTTTCCCTATGTATTGGTGACCCTGTAGTTTCCCTATGTATTGGTGACTCTGTAGTTTCCCTATGTATTGGTGACTCTGTAGTTTGCCTTTGTATTGTTGACTCTGTAGTTTGCCTTTGTATTGTGACACTGTAGTCTGCCTTTGTATTGGTGACTCTGTAGTTTCCCTATGTATTGGTGATCCTGTAGTTTCCCTATGTATGGCTGACCCTGTAGTTTCCCTATGTATTGTTGACCCTGTAGTTTCCTATGTATTGTTGACCCTGTAGTTTCCCTATGTATTGGTGACCCTGTAGTTACCCTATGTATTGTTGACCCTGTAGTTACCCTATGTATTGTTGACCCTGTAGTTACCCTATGTATTGTTGACCCTGTAGTTACCCTATGTATTGTTGACCCTGTAGTTACCCTATGTATTGTTGACCCTGTAGTTACCCTATGTATTGGTGACCCTGTAGTTACCCTATGTATTGTTGACCCTGTAGTTACCCTATGTATTGTTGACCCTGTAGTTTCCCTATGTATTGTTGACCCTGTAGTTACCCTATGTATTGGTGACCCTGTAGTTTCCCTATGTATTGGTGACATTGTAGTTTCCCTATGTATTGGTGACTCTGTAGTTTCCCTATGTATTGGTGACCCTGTAGTTTCCCTATGTATTGTTGACCCTGTAGTTTCCCTATGTATTGTTGACCCTGTAGTTTCCCTATGTATTGGTGACCCTGTTGTTTCCCTATGTATTGTTGACCCTGTAGTTTCCCTATGTATTGTTGACCCTGTAGTTTCCCTATGTATTGTTGACCCTGTAGTTTCCCTATGTATTGGTGACCCTGTAGTTTCCCTATGTATTGGTGACCCTGTAGTTTTCTTTTGTATTTTCTCGCCGGTTTTTTAAAAGACAACAAAAACAATAAATTAATAGTATTCATGTGTATTTTTAGTCTATTGATAATATTATTTCTGGTTGTTGTTTACAAACACAAAAACAACCGTTCTAGTTTAAATATACAGTAATTTTATCAATGTTTCATGGGCAAAAATGTATGCTTAAGTTTTCTACAAAAATATTGACAATATTGGTTTTTGTTAAGCAGTGTGAATGGGTAAAATGATACAAACATTCTATCATTTATTTACATGAACAACACAATAAGAACGTGTAAATAAAACATCAATTAGCTAACGATAAATATATCAAACGCTTCATTTAAATGTTCAGATTAAAAACAGCAACAACTATAAAATGTTTAAAAATGTATATATCACAAACAAGCTAATTAAAATTTCTTAACCGTGTTTACCCATAAAATGATATCTGCAAATATTGAAGTCATACAGTTATGGAAGTTATTGTTATATCGAAGCGAACGAACTGCTGGACCCATTTTACAGGTATATCACAAGGAATAATTTTAACAATTGAAGTTTATTTATATGGAATGTTAAATCAAACCAATTTTTATATAGCCATATATAGTTTTCTTTAATTCACCTTCAATCTATTCATTTATCAACAAGGTTAAACATTAATTCTTAGATACTTCACTTCAAAGGTGACCAGTCAAATAATAACAGAGTTTTATAGGTGAACACCCAGTGGCAAACTGCACAAATAACGATTTTAATACCAAAATAATAATTCTATTAAGCACACATCATAAAGAAACCGGTTTAGCTTCATATAGAGTCTTGCAAAGTTCTTGCAAAAAAGCAAGTATAATTAACACAAAATATACAATGTACAAATAAAATGTAGTTGTCATCTTATGATAAAAAACAATTGTCATGGCAAAGGTGTATTATGCAAATTATTAAGATTTAATTTGATATAAAATATATGTAATGATATCACCTGTTCATGTTTATTCATGAGACTGCATAGAAAAACAACATTATGTGAGTATACAATGTAGAGAGGAGCTAGCGAAGTGTTCTACCAGTGGGCCTTTAAGCGTGATAACTAAGATTTACATTGAATGATTATTCATATAACTTTGCTAATATCAAAAGAAGAACAGAATCGAAGCACCGCATATAAATATACTATGTTTAGCATTTTGGAATGGTATTACCCTCGAAATAAAAAAACCTATAAATATATACATGATTTAATTGCATCACTCACAACAATACGCCCATCACAACGTAAATTTTATACAAAGCTTTTATATTTTACTATTCAAATTAGCACCACAAATAATCACAACCGGATAAGATAGCCGCAGATAATATAGTGAGCAAGTTCATGTTTAATAGTATGACAACGTCAAAACGTAAGCATAAATAGACACTATATTATCTTTTGAAACAAATGATACATGTTGCTATAATATTTTATGTACAAATCTCATAAAACATAGGATTTTGTTACGTGATAAGCAGAGAAAAAACCCTCAAAAATACAGGAGTTTCCAGACACAGAACATACTGAGGATAATTCATCTCGAAATAACAAACAGAATTCCCGCTTTGTTTACTGCAAAAAAACACACAGAAATTCCCGCTTGATATACTGCAATAAAATGAATTCCTGCTTTGTTTACTACAAAACACAGGAACTCCCGTTTGGTTTACTACAAAACAAAGGAACTCCCTCTTGGTTTACTACAAAAAAAACAGGAATTCCCGCTTGGTTTACTGCAAAACACAGGAATTCCCGCTTGGTTTACTACAAAAAACAGGAATTCTCGCTTGGTTTACTACAAAAAACAGGAATTATCGCTTGGTTTACTGCAAAACACAGGAATTATCGCTTGGTTTACTACATAACGCAGGAATTCTCGCTTGGTTTACTACAAAACACAGGAATTCTCGCTTGGTTTACTACAAAAAACAGGAATTCTCGCTTGGTTTACTACAAAAAACCAGGAATTCCCGCTTGGTTTACTACAAAAAACAGGTATTCTCGCTTGGTTTACTGCAAAACACAGGAATTCTCGCTTGGTTTACTACATAACGCAGGAATTCTCGCTTGGTTTACTGCAAAACACAGGAATTCTCGCTTGGTTTACTACAAAAAGCAGGAATTCCTGCTTGGTTTACTGCAAAACACAGAAATTCTCGCTTGGTTTACTGCAAAAAGCAGGAATTCCCGCTTGGTTTACTGCAAAACACAGGAATTCTCGCTTGGTTTACTGCAAAAAGCAGGAATTCCCGCTTGGTTTACTGCAAAACACAGGAATTCCCGCTTGGTTTACTGCAAAACACAGGAATTCTCGCTTGGTTTACTACAAAAAAGCAGGAATTCCCGCTTGGTTTACTGCAAAACACAGAAATTCTCGCTTGGTTTACTGCAAAACACAGAAATTCTCGCTTGGTTTACTTATAACAGGATTAAGCTAAGCCGAATAATTTTGATTTGGTATAATTTCTTTAAATCTCAAGTTTTGAGACTATTTCAGGAATCAAGTATAAGTCACTTATTTGTGTATGAAATAAGGGACTTAAGCCTGTTATGCCTAAAAGGTTTCGAGAAATGGGGGCAAGAAGAATATTTGATGCATCTTATCAAAATTTTCTTAAAAAATCAATAACTAGCAGTAATCTGCCTGAAAAATAACAATATAACAATTATCTTTAATGAACAATGAACAATATTGAAACTCAATTTCTGAGTAAAGTAATAAAACATATAGAAAATAAAATAAAGTGAAACGTTTGAAATCATCGTGATTGATACACAATTAAGAGTATAAAAATACACATGTATAGAAGAAGTGTAAGGTGTGAGTATTATTACATCAATGGTAACTGTTTAAAATATCAAAACAAATATCCACAAAAACAAGTCGAAACACTTCGAAACGAATGTTTCATCCAAATATTTATCGTTTTCGTTGTTATTGTACTTATATATAAATGAAGCATGACTAAAATATGATTTCTCGTCTATTTCAATAACAGTCAGGTTCTTATATACTTCTTTATCAAATTAACTGAAGGTTGCATCAAACCGGTAGTAGCGTTACAAATTTGTTCTTCACTAGGCGGAAGTGATGCAACAATCTCCCGTGTCACAAGCCAGAAGTGACATCTCTATGTCGGTTAGTTCCTGTTTATTTCTTGTTGATCAACTTAGATGAACATTGCATATTTTAAGGCAGTGATAACGTCACAATTTCCTTCACTAACTGAAAGTGCAGAAGTATCCTTGTGTGTCACAAACCAGAAGTGACGTCACCATCGGAACGTGACGTCACTATTCCGGAGTAATGGCACAGCCTTGTTCGTCACTACTGTCTCTGCAGTCAGTGGTACCGTCACAGCGGTATTCTGCCAGAAGGCACTGCCCGCTGGCACATTTCCACTCACTAGTTTTGCAGGGACCTGAAATACCATTTTTATTTTTCTAATGTATTAAATATTCTAAACATCTAATTATAGGTTTTTCTTATTTATACTGTTAAAAAAACAATTTTAATAAATGGTAGATGATATGTTTTACTTTAAATTGCATGAAACGCGATAATTTCTGGACCTTAATTACCAGGGTTGTCCGGTTACCTCAGTGGTAAGAGCATACGCTTCTCACCAAGGCGACCCAGGTTCGGTTTTCGGCCTGGATGCATGAGCGTGTGGTTAGTGATCACCATGTGGGTTTTCTCCGAATAATCCAGCTCCCCCCCCCCCCCCCCCCCCCCCCACACACACACACCTCAACACGAGATCACATTCTCGCGCAACATGGTGCCAGCAAGAGTGACTTTACTTATCATAACTTTCTTCATAATCGTTGTAAAATATATCATGTATAATACACTACTCACCATCATCTGGAGCTTTAGTAGTGCTAGTGGGTAGAGTCACATCTGTAATATTTTTGTCAGTTATGTTAACAGTTAACCAGATTGCATCATGATGATAAAGTGAAAAATTATAAGTTATTGTAACACTATATATATAAACGTTTGTAAGAAGGATTACATTTAAACTACGAAAACGAAATAAATAAAGGTATGATAAGAAAAGCCTTACGCGGCATATAGTAAAATAAAGTGCTACTTATAGTGTTTAATTCACAAGAGGAAAACATGACCAGGGAAACATTTCAGAAAATATTATTGGAGCGATTCTGTACCTATTTTTAACTGTGTAACAGGAGACATTTGAAACAAAAAAACATAGGAGAATTTTCGTGCCTTGGAGACATTTTCAACAAAAAGAACTGCCACGTTAAAAATATCTCGTTGTAAGAAAAGCGTTCATAGGATTCTAAATGAAATGGCCCCCTTTCTATCGCAATTAGAAATCTCTCCTTATTACGAACTCGCGCGTAGGACGTTTGATGAAACGGTCCCCAGAACTTAACGTTACATTCTAACTCTTACCGTCACACGTTTGTGTGCTAAGCGTGACGTCATCAATAGCAATATCAACGCCAAACGTTGTATTCTCGTTCCGGATGGAAGTGAATATCACGCGCGCTGTGCGGTTGCTAGGTAACAAGAGGCATACGCGTAGCCATGCATCAATGAGTTCGAGGGGATCGTTTTGCCACGACGATAAGACTTCATTGGATTCTGTGTCTAAAACTTCAACCTGGAATGCAAAATTGTTTTTGTTTTGTTTTTCAATTCAGAGGAAAATTCAAAAAAGGAATATATGACTCTTGTCATGCAGCTGCTACAAAACATATAGTCGTATACATGTAAAATATAGAAGCCGTATTAAAATCGGTTCATTGTTAAGTATAACAATTGCATATCAATAAAACGTAATGAAAATTAGCGTTAATAAAATCCATATATGATCTTCTATTGCATGCAACTGAAAAAATGGTATCTCCTTTCGTTTTCCCGTCGTGTGTAATGGTGATCGGAGTACACTAAATTGAATCAACAACGGTCTGATTAAACTAAGGCTTAAATCACAATATCAACTAATACATTGGTAATATTTAATCATACGTCGTAGAAATATCGACTCGACACAGAGATCGTTCGAGTTATATAGCTGATCATGCTTAGGCCAAAAAATATTTTCTTTTTTCCCCCATTTTTTAGAGAACCGTGACTCTATACCAAACCGACATATATCAGGGGAGATCACTACTGTATATACTATACGTATGGTCAATTGCACTATGAATGTGATTGATGAACACATAAAGGCGCTAGAGTGGCAACAATGTTACATTTGGTATATGTTAATAAGTCAAGGGCACTTACTCTGTTACTTTATCTACTGGACAGATTTGGCCAATAATCTAACAGTAAACTTGACCACTAGCGCCCCCCTAAAATCGAGATTTTCTGACTTTGTAAAAGTGCCGTAATTCATAGTTATTTATGCTAGATAGTTGGTATGAGTGACCCCTTTGATGAATCTGAAGAAAAAATATATATTTTGGGTTATTTTTTGGTAAAATGTCACTAAATTTTGTAGAGGTCAAAATTCAGCACATTCCCTTCAAGTCACTGTGTGCTAAAGATGTAGAAAAAGGCGACCACAAAATCTTAACTTTGACAGGTTGAGCTAAAAACAATAAACAATTTAAACCCACCAGCAGTTTCCCGGGTTTATAAAGGAATGGCTGATCGGAGTAGATATGGTACCAGAAGAGTAGACTGCTACCCGATCCGGTGGTAAAGGGAGGCGACTCTAAACTGCTATTGTCTCCCTTACTTCCCTCCCCTGCTTCTGTGTACATGTAATAACCTAAAAGACGAAGATATATTTATAAAAATCAACATCGTATGCAATCCCTTTTGCAGGGTTTTGGCAACTCGACTTTTTATTTGATAAACGGACAAGCTAAAAGTCAGTTACCCTCCGAATTGCCAAGGGTGTGGTCAGACTGCGGGCCTGTTACGGGTGTCGCGGTTGAACCTCTGTGTTTCGCCCAACGGAAGTCAGTGTGCTTGTGGATAACATAGCCGCACATGAAGGGGTGTTCAAACGTGCAACTCACTGAATCCAGGCTGCCTAAAAGATTATAAATAAAATGGTGTTTAACAATGTTTCTAACCCCGCACCATGTACACTAAAATATATATTTAAGAAAGAAAACCCCTTGGACAACAAAGTTGTCAGCTGATGCATGGAACTTAGGCCATGGCATCTCTTTTTAACTCATTACTTATGTCTGTTCTTTCAGCTAGTGCTCTGCGTTTTCACCCGACCAAACATAAATTCAAACTTGACCTATATTTGATAAAGGCTATCATTTTGATGTTACAATGAAAATAAATTTTCTTTTGAGTTCACAAGATTCTTCCTAGGAGTCGACACGCTGATATAGTATTCTCAAGTCGCACTAAACTAAGCTCGTATTGGTTAAAACATGCTGTATAAATATCAGAAATAAAGGTGCTATCTGTAAAATAGCATATTTTGAAGAAAAAAGGGCATTTACTCATTTTTATAAACTCTTTTATAAAAACCTACTAGTCAAATATACTCATAATCAAACTTAGTCGAGATAGCATGGTCGTACATATTCTTAGTCGAGATATCATGGTCGTGCATATATCCTTAGTCGATATATCATTGTCGTACATATTCCTAGTCGAGAAAGCATGGTCGTACATATTCTTAGTCATGGTCATAACTATTCTTAGTCGAGATATCATGGTCGTACATATTCTCACTCATAGGATCCACTTAGGTCAATGAATAAAAATGATGGAGCGTAAGAAGAATACACACTAAAAGCAAAAGCCATCCGCCTAGAATACAGCAGCCGGACATTTCATGCATATTCTTAACAATGAATGTAATATAGCCTCTTAACATTTGGCACTAGTAAGTAGTCACTTTAGAATGAAATCAATTAAGGAAATGAGTTCATACCCTCTCAATTTGTGGTGTATAACTGTGTTAAATGAGTCCATATTGGCTCTTCGTGGAACAAATATACCACAGAAAAAAACTCATATTAAGGTTTTGACCTAATTTAAATGTGGCTAACATGCCCGTTAATGTTCCACTTTTGAAGTAAACTTGATCTATTTCAATATGTCGAGGTCCATTTCTAACTAGAGCAGGGTACCAAACTTTACAATGAATTCTATCCTGTTGGATTAAAGTTGTACAAAAATATAGTTTCACTATCGATACTATGTCAAGTTCAATTCAGAGAGTTATGTTTTCATACAAATGAAAGGAGATAAACTTATATTTGACAAAATAAGGTTAATTGCACATATGATTGTTAACCAGACTCTAATACCTGAAGCATGTTGTGTTACATGAATCAGCTCTTAACAATAAGAAAGTTAAAATAATGAATGTCTGTACTACGAGTAAAATAAACAAGGAAGTGACGTCATACTACATATGGCTCCCTCGTCAGATCCGTCCGAGCAGTGAGGTACCCGGTCACACACGTACACAGCCGGGATACAGCGTCCAGTATTGTTACACCGGAACTCAGTCTCGTTACAAACTGAAATCAAATCAAATTCATTATCATACAAAAAATCTATTTCACTACTTTACACACAGTCATGTAGATCACTTGTTTTGTATAAAACATCCTTCTTGTTCAATATATGTCCTGTAGCTCTTCTTAAGAAAGACATGTGTTCAATTTTTTGTTTATTGTTACTGCTGCAACTTATATTCTGACTGGTGATCACCATGTTCAAGCGTTATCGTTAAGATCTAGTTTCTTATCTCGGCTTAGCTTTATATATTATTATTTATGTCATTTTTTGTTTTTATTTTTATATTTTTATTTAAGAATTATGTTTTAACAACTAGTTTAATAGTTGTAGGCCATTGAATGTTTCAACAATGCGCTAACAGACAATGTCAATTTACAAGAAAGCAAATAATGTCGGAATATAACAGATAAGTTCAACAGACAAACGCCACATAGTGCCAAGAGATAAATCTGTCGTCGCAATAAAAATAATTATGCCAATAAAAACAGTTCATTGGGGGTTTCAACAAATCGGGCCAACTAGACAAATCGGAGGGCTTACCACAATTTTCCTCGTCAAATTCATCAAGGCAGTCTACATTCCGGTCGCAAAGGACTCTATCCGGGATACACCGATCAGTTGTCCGACACTTGGTATAGTTCATAGGACATGCTGTGTAAAATAAATATTATAAGTGTTGCTATATATCTATATAAATATTCATTCTAATATTGATAATAAACAAACACGTTTAGATAGCATTTCTGCAGTATATCATATGTGACTAACACAAAATGCCGATTATTTGGTGTCAGAATACGAACATGCAGGGATTATGGTAATTGGCAACAGCGAAACACGTGAAATAAACTGATGTTCAGCCAATGTGAATTAAACAGTGTTAAGTACAAATACGAAAATCACTTTAATAGGTTCCCAAATAGTTTCTTATATTTCTGTTGTAATAGTTGGATGACATGAAGTGAATTCTTAATGATTAGGAATGGGCGGAGTGAGCGTAGTGAACGAGACCTTCTTAATCATTTAGAATTCACTTTATGTTATCTAACTGACTTAGAATACAACCTTGTTGGCTGATATATTGTCTGACACAGGGAGAATGTATCAGATGATTGGCAGTAGGCGAACGTTGAAAATCTTAATGATTACGTCTACTACTTAACGGTTGCCCATCTGCAATCTCATTGGCTGAAAATGTAGGTTGTATTCTAATTTAAAACTGGAAAATAAGACTGCAAAGTTCCATATTTAAAGATGTTTTACTGAAATCTGGGCATGCTCCTTGCTGTACGGTGATATCATCCATCGCTATAAACTTGCGGAACAGGTACCCTTCTGTTTTACCGATGACGTCATATGTCACATTGATGATATCACTTAACGGAAGTGCAGTTTGAAACTTCGCCCAGCGCCCGTCGAACGAGGGCTTGATGATGTGTGTCGAGGTTTCACAACCGAGGCAATTAATCTAAAACAGAAGTTCAAAATTGGCCTATAGTTCAGAACTTTGTAAACAATTTTTTGAACGTCGTCATTGTTGACTTTAAAATCGTTACAGCTCTGGAAATATGGTAGGAAGTTGTATGGATCCACTGATCGGCAGTAGTTTAACAAGATAAGAGACAACTGTTTCATCTGCACTGGATTAGTGCAAATAAATGAGCACATTATACAAATTTCACAAAGACAACTGTTTCATCTGCACTGGATTAGTGCAAATAAATGAGCACATTATACAAATTTCACCCTTTTAATTAAATGATGCCGTAAGCAACGTTATTCACTTTAGTAAAGCTCTGAACTATCGGCTCAATGTATATCCAGTTTAAAAAAACAACAACAACAAAAACATAACCTCTTTGACATTTACAAAACAATTGAATAGGTATAACTGTTATACCGAAAAGTTACTAATTTTCGATTTTAAAATGATTTAGGGACGTTTTATTTCTTTGCGTTTGTACTTTCAATTACTCATAAAAATTTGATTTAGGTTTTTAAATAACTTAAAACACAAGGTGTAAACCAAACAATATGTACTAAATTTTACTTACATGAATATTAAATATGGCAGCAACTTCCATCATGTAATACAAAGAGAAACAGTGAGGCGAACCGCCCGTCTTAAACTGTTGATAGGTCAAAATGTGTTCACTGGACTGTATACCGTAATCGTTGATGTAAAACACGTGACCTGGAATTGTAAAACACGTGACCTGGAATTGTAAAACACGTGACCTACATTTGTAAAACACGTGACCTGGAATTGCAAAACACGTGACCTGGAATTGTAAAACACGTGACCTACATTTGTAAAATACATAATCTGCCAATGATAAACAAGTGATTTGGAATTGCTAAAGATGTGACCTGGGATTGTGTAACACATGACCCGTAATTGTAAAACAGGTGGCATAAAACACGTGATCTCGTAACATTCCATTATAAAACAAATGACATAGAAATGTAAAGCTTAAGAACTGTCGTTGCATACACAGAGGCTTGATGCCAAAGGCTCATTAAAGTCATAATAAATAATTTCAACTAGCCAATATTATATTTTATACATACTTTAATATATATTTCATAAATATAATACATTGCCATAAACATATCAAAGCGCGAGGCGCTGAAAGACTATCTGCGGGCAAATATGTGAGAGTTGCAAATTTTATTTAAACTATGGAAATGGGTGAAAGGCACATAAATAAAAGTGAAAAATGTGCCGAGAGCGCTTGTGCCCACACTGGGCAAGGAAACAAACATATCTATATCTTTATGGGGTTTTGTGTCATTTTGTTTTTGTAAATGTCACTTCAATCGTCGTAATCCCCTATCCCCATGTATTTAGCGTTACAATGCATGCCCCATTTCAAGCGTTTCTAAAGGTTTTTCGTTGCTTTGATTAGATATCAAACAATAGGAAAATACAATACATCATATATATATCATTTCCTTTTATTAACATATTATTTTCGGAACTTGTCTGTTTTATGAATGAGAAAATGATTGTGCTTTTTAAAGTTTATTGATAAATTTAATTTTATTAATGTTTTATGTAAGTACCTGTGTAGAAATAGTACTAGTGCTGTTATGAATGCTTCGTACGCTTTGGATGCTAAACAGGTTTAATCAGAACTACTTTGCTTCACTAAACGTATGCATGACTCACTTGTCGTATCAGGGCATGTGTGCTTATATAAATTGAAAGCCTAATGTCTAAAACTATGCCAAGAATACACCGGATCGAAGTTTTTATGCAAAAAATGAAAACATCTTATTAGAAATATAAACGCCTAAAATCTTACCATGAATAGTATATTGTTATTGTGTAGTAGGTAAATTGCAATGTATAGTATTTGAAGCATTAGCAATGCGAAACCTGAGATCCAACTATTTTAACACTTAGACAATCATTTCTGTTTCTTATCTCATAAAAGACAAATAAAAAAGCACCATTACAAATAAGCGTGCTTCAGGGTCACGTCAGGTTATAATAACAATTCCTGCAGGCGATGGGACACTTGCGGTCGGTCATCATTTCTGAAACATCATGGGCTAAACTCAGAGTGAATATCAATATGTTATCTTCCTACCAGAGCCTCCATTATCTTGACCTTCATTAATCTGATAAATATCTAAAAATAGTAATATTCTGCTAATAATAAAACGCCGGGATACATAATGACAGCGCGGAAATAGCCGAACAAGCAAAAACTCATACTCGGACTGCAACACAACCAATCTATTTTTATGGTGTCGACGTCATTCTGCTAAACATAGAGCGCATTGAGACAAAAAAATGGGCTAAAACGACATGAAAAGAAGTAGTTCTTTGGAGTTTGTGGTCTTAAGACTACCTGCGCGCATGGCTGGTTGAAGTTAGTTATTATGACTTTAATGAGCCTTTGTCATCAAGCCACTGTGGTTGCATAACGTCGTATTAAACATGGGGCAAAAATAATTGTGGAGCAATTGACGCATTTTGAGATATAACAGTACTACACGTGACATTTATGCACCAGTCAATTGTTACCACGGCCCCCAGATCCGGGGGTATACCGGGGATATCCGGGGAAATGGGCCGTGTTTTTACTTTCCAGGTGGCTCCGCAGTTCCGGGTGAATGCGGTGGTTTTGTCATCGCCCCCAAAAAAACGGGGAATGGGCCTTACCTAGGGTTCATGAGGTGCGGGGGCATTTGGCGGGGTTTTTACCAGAAACTCGTCCCCGCAGAGCGGGGATTGAACCCGGGCTTGGCTGGACCGAAAGTCAAAGTCCCCGCTATTCCCCCGGACCTGGGGGAGGCCGTGGTTACAACTGACTGGTGCATTATAAATAATAAAATGTTAATAAATAACCTGATACGTAATTTATCAAACTAAGTCATGTCCAAATCGTCAAACTTGTCACCAGCTATGGTAAAAAACGACATAACACATACCACATTAGGTTGCATCATTGACCTCATCACAGTCGAAGACAACACTACATATGAAAAGGTCGGGGTTAACACTTGGCAAAACGGAAGAAAACAATGCTCTTTAAAATACTTACCATCCCGGGTACCAAATGTGTGGTCCATGAAACCAGAGTTGGCCACTTCCTGTCCGAGGAATCTTGCGGACACAAGCCACCAGTCTGTCCCGTCCCCAACTTCCTGTCTCAACCCGCACAGGTTCCCATTTTCAAACGAGCACGTGTAAATCTCAGAAGATCCTAAATTTGAATATTTGTATCTTAAGTCATCGATAATAATGAGTTGCATGAACATATATAGAAGCATGGAATTTACGATTAAAAAAACTAATATCACACGATGAAAGAAATACGATTGTCCAAATTTGTTCTATCCAAATCGACAGGTGAAATGCTCAATAAAAACCTTATACTGTATTGAAATGGCATTAACCTGAAGTGTTTATATAAATTTTAAACCGTTTATATTACAATATAAACGTACCACAGTTGGTTTCGTCTTTTGCGTCATCACAATCAACGACAATATTACATCTGGACAGTCGGGGTATACACTTATTCGACACTCGACATCTAAACTCTTCGCTCTTGCATACTGGAAACATGTTATAGTTTATATAAATATTCTCTTACCAGTGGTTTGTGGATTAGGTTGACCTTTACTACCACAATATTACCAGGAGGGTTCATTTTATCATTCTTACATTTGTTACATGTTTTGTGCACGTGGATAATGCGGTTAAGCTGTATAATTTCGTTGACAACTGCGACTTTTCAGCAGGGTATTTATAGAGGAAAACGTAAATGCTGCTGACCCATATTCACAATGGTCACACCAAGTACTTGACCAAAGAAGACCGATATGCACACTGGTCAAAATTATCATGCTGAGTGGTATTCTGACTATGTTGAAGATCGATTAACAATGTTGAAGTTATGAAATGATTAAGATACCTTAAAGTGACTGTACACCAGATTGGCACCAAATTTTTTTTTTTTCTGTAACGAGTCTCAGGAAAATTATCTAATAGAATGTGTTACGCTTTGATATCATAATTGTAAAAAAGTACATATTTAAAAAAAAAAAAATGTGTCGGAGACCGGGTTCGAACCCGTGTCGCCAAAATTGCAGTTCAGCGTCGTATCCACTGAGCAACGACGGCTTACTCTCAATAGGTGACATAATTAAGCTATACACCTACCTCGGTAATATCACGTGATAACACCGACTAGCCAATCACGCATAAGGAATAAATTCTACCTGGTAGACATACCCAGTAATCTTTTTTAATGGAAATAACGAAATAACTGCTAAACTGAAATAAATTATAAATTATAAATTTAAGTTTTTAAACTATGTGGTACAGTTTGTAAGTTTCAATGCATTGTACACATCGATTCCAAGTTTATGTCATTTTTTTCGCTATTTTATCATATAGTAGAGCCCCTTTAACACATTTTGAATTATCTTTCACCTAGTGACTTAGTTCAGAACTCGAGATGACCCATATCAACACGCGCGTGACCTAGTTCTTGACCCGAGATGACCATATTAACACTGTTTCATGAGTTTCATGAAGAACGGATATAAACTGTTTAATGTTTGAACGCATTTTTATTTGATCTATTGTATTCGCCTTTGACCCGATGTGTTCCATATCCACGCGGGTCTTAAATATCATATTTACAAATAGTCTGACCGAATTTCATGAATACTTGATTAATTCTGTTTAATCTATAAAAGCATTTTTTTCTTGATTATACCTTCTGACTTAGTTTTTGACACGAGATGACCTATACTCACACTAGTCTGGAATATTAGGTTGACAATGTTCTGACCGAATTTCATAAAGATCGGATAAGCATTATTTGATATATGGAAAATAATATTAAACGAGAAATTTTTAACGACACCCAAACGCGCGTCTTTCCGCCCGCCTGCCTACTCGCCCGCCCAGTGTTCGCCAATCTATAACCCGGGATGTTTTAACATACGGCCAAAAGGCGTGAGTCAAATGCCATAAGTTGCTATGAGACAATACAAGGATAATATCTTGTTTTGATAAAAACTTAAACTCATATAACTAGGTGTCGGCAAAAAAGTTCTAATTGTTTCGAGAAAAAACATTCATTTTAAATAATTATCTCGGTACAGAATGAATCAAGAATTACGTACAAACTAGGTCACACTGCCCCGGAAACAGCTCTACATCATCCACAGCAGTGCGGAGCAGGTCCCCGGTCCTGAACTCGATCTTGTAGTCTCCGGAGTTAACGTCAACATATCCGGTCCGCCACTCATCAGTTCCTGTAGAAAGGAGCGGCGATGTAGGCCACTTACGGTTATAGACGTACTTGTCCGACCCGCTGGAAATTGGAGAAATAGCTTTATTACTATAAGTTTATTCATATTAAATTATATCAGACCTATTGAGACAGCTTGATCCATTTACATAGGACTTGTTCAAGAAATTTGGACCCGGTGTGTTTGAAAAGCCAAAAAGAAACGTTCCTGGTGGTGCTCGAACCTATGACATCGAGGACGAGAAACGGAAAACTAAACCACTAGACGAATATCACCCTTATTTGAGTACCAATGCTTTGCATATGTCGGTTTAGTATTATTTGCATCGTCCATTCACTGTTAAAGGGCCGGCAAGCGTTATGTGATTAAATAGATTTAGCAATATAGAAGGTGCGACGCAAATCACACCCGTTACTTCCCTTTGTCGTTCAGTCGTCATTGCCACCTCATAAATCACGTAACGATGATCAAATTCACGTGACGTCATTCTAATAGTTAAAATTTTGTTTCTATTCGAAAATAAAATAGAAAAAAACGTTAGTTCATGGAATTTTGTTAAAATAGTGTATAGGTGGGCGTGTTCATACTTTTTTTCAAATGATATTGCTATAATAAAATCTACATACGTTTCATAAGTATAGAAGTACATGGTCAGTCCTTGCTGTATATCTCCCCGCATGTAGAAGGCGAATCTAAGACAGCTCTTGGCTGCCACGGTGAATCGAGGCGACGTAAGCGTCCCCTCGCTCACTTCCGCTAACTTCCCGTACATGTAGTGACCTGGAGGTGTAATTGAAGGGTTTAATTTAATTAAAGTCATGAACGCTAAATTGGGTCCTTAAAATACAGCCATTAACTGTACGGTTTGGAATCATCGACATTTTGGGCATCTTTCTGGTAAAACAAATACTGGTACTGCTGCTGCTACTGATATTACTGTCGGTGCTGCTGCTACTAATACATATTTTACTGATACTACTGCTGTCGTTGCTGTAGCTGCTACTGCTGCTTCTAATAATGCTACTGCTGCTACTGCTAATGCTACTGCTACTACTTCTACTACTAACTACTACTACTACTACTACTACTACTACTACTACTACTACTACTACTACTACTACTACTACTACTACTACCACTACCTCTACCACTACCACTACCACTACCACTACTCTTACTCTTACTACTACTACTACTACTACTACTACTACTACTACTACTACTACTACTACTACTACTACTACTTCTACTGCTGCTGCTGCTGCTGCTGCTGCTGCTGCTGCTGCTGCTGCTGCTGCTGCTGCTGCTGCTGCTGCTGCTGCTGCTGCTGCTGCTACTACTACTACTACTACTACTACTACTACTACTACTACTACTACTACTACTACTACTACTACTACTACTTCTACTACCACTACTACTACTACTGCTACTTCTACTACTACTTCTACTACCACTACAAGTATTACTTGTGGCTGCTGGTGCTACCACTTCTGTTATTGCTACAGCTCCTGCTAATATTACTGTTACTGCAAATAATACTGCTGCATATAATACTGCAACAGCTAGTATTTCCATTGTCGCCATCATTATGAAGTTATTGTTGAAGCATAAGGTAATTATAATTATAAAATCCTACCCGGTGGACGTCCTATGGTATGATCAAACTGTGGAGCGGCGGATTGCGTGTGTAGTTGACCAGCAGTTGACGTCAGAGTGGACAACTTGTTGTCCTGGGCCCGGCTCCAGCCAGTGTAATCATACCCACACAGGTAATCATCCTCGAAATCACACGTCACCGTACGGTCTGTGAACGTATTTATGTGGATGAAAAATGGAAGTCGAGTTAAAAGCATAACTTATGACGTCAAATGTTTCCATAAAAGTACCAACCATACTTAATTGTTTAAACAGCTATGCTAAATCAAAACATTGTTACTTGTTTCTGTATGTAACTAATTGGTAATTATAACAAATGCTCAATTGCTTTTAAAAAGTAGCGGGATGGCACTTTCGGGTGGTTAATACGGATAAATCAGTGAAATAAAAATGATATTCCATTGTTCAAAACAGTGAAAATAACCAATGCGATTTTGAAAATTTAGCCCGTTCTGCTTTCTGCTATGTGCTATTAAACATGAGCGCGCACATGGTCGTGTAGTACTCAAGTACTCACTGCACGGGAGAATTTCGTCACTATTGTCCCCGCAGTTGTTCTCCCGGTTACAGAGCTGGGACCGGCGATACAGACACTTCCCGTTCCCGCATTTAAACACGCACTCTAGAAAAAGGTAAACAAGTGTTAGTTTAATCGTATGTATTTAATATACAAACGTGATATAAATAAATATATATTTAAAGAAATGTTACTTATTTATTGAAGATAGTAAAGCAGTTTCTTAATAATCGGAACACCTCGGCCATTTTCGATCGAATAACCTCCGATGTATGCCGGTTCATCAGTAAAAGTAGTTCGCCAAATGTTTAATAACAATATTAATTGATTGTAGCATTTAAACGTGTAATTTGTATTCCTAAGTTCAAATTGATTCGTAGTGAGGTGCATTATTGAATAAATAGTTAATTTTCTAAGGGCAAATTTCTTGAGGTTTAACTGCTTAACTTAAATGACTAAGAGATCGACTTGCAGCGTAGATAAATGTAAGGAATTATGACATTGTAAACTGGGGTGCTCCGGTTAGTTTAAATGTTAACTCGATTATTAGAACAAATATAGGATAATCTAGAATTAATTTTACATTATATAAATATTTAAATGTGTGATTTCGTTCCACTTTTCTCTGTCTATGGGTTTAGAAAGAACATCCCATATAAGGCCCATCATTTAATGTTGTTTTTAACGTACGTGCTCGCAGCCGATGGCCAAAATGTGAACATATGTTCCGACCAAGTCCATGAGTAAGACATTACCAACTACATAGATGTATATTGAAATGTGTCTCATAAATCTGACGTAATCTAAATATATGACGTCATAGTTTTATATGACTGAAAATGGAATGGTGTGGTGACTTGTTAATGTGTCAATTTGTTTGGTTTTAGTAAACGTACACTCTTAAATGTATTGCCATGTGTATCTGTAATAAAAGTCATTGTATTTGTTATGTAAACATCTGATATATAGCCTATTTATGACCATTCAAACATTAGTAAAAGATCCGTGTCTGCTTGTCCACACTCACTTGTTTATACACATAAAAAGGTTTTAAGATAAGATTTCTTTAGACCGTGCCTGTTCGTTCTTGTAGCCAGGGTAGAAAGTACTGAACGTCAGTGAATATGTTAGGCCGCTCTGTCATGTTGCAGAAGTTGGCTACGTAGCTCGAGATCCCGTGCACCGTCCACGTGCCCATGCCATCGTCACAAACTAGGGAGCCCCCGGAATCACCCTGACAAATGTAGGATACATGGTTATCTAAACTTACAGTCAATTAGGTGGTGAACGAGATTATAATCTTTGTATTTAAGGGTATTTTTGACAGGCATCTTGAGAGATCGTAGCCCGGAGTCACCCTGATAATTATGGACACGCAGTTTGAGAGCTAGTTGCCATGCCATCGTCACATACTAAGGAACCCCCGGAGTCACCCTGATAATTGTGGACACGCAGTTTGAGAGCGAGTAGCCATGCCATCGTCACATACTAAGGAACCCCCGGAGTCACCCTGTTAAATGTGGACACGCAGTTTGAGAGCTAGTTGCTATGCCATCGTCACATACTAAGGAACCCCCGGAGTCACCCTGATAATTGTGGACACGCAGTTTGAGAGCTAGTTGCCATGCCATCGTCACATACTAAGGAACCCCCGGAGTCACCCTGATAATTGTGGACACGCAGTTTGAGAGCTAGTTGCCATGCCATCGTCACATACTAAGGAACCCCCGGAGTCACCCTGATAATTGTGGACACGCAGTTTGAGAGCTAGTTGCCATGCCATCGTCACATACTAAGGAACCCCCGGAGTCACCCTGTTAAATGTGGACACGCAGTTTGAGAGCTAGTTGCCATGCCATCGTCACATACTAAGGAACCCCCGGAGTCACCCTGATAATTGTGGACACGCAGTTTGAGAGCTAGTTGCCATGCCATCGTCACATACTAAGGAACCCCCGGAGTCACCCTGATAATTGTGGACACGCAGTTTGAGAGCTAGTTGCCATGCCATCGTCACATACTAAGGAACCCCCGGAGTCACCCTGTTAAATATGGTCGTTTAAGGCCGTTAAGGTATATTTCATATTTACACGAATGGCACAGATGACAAAATTAATCAATTATCTTTCACGGCTTCAATAAACACGCTTTGATTGTTAACTACATTCCCGATGTTTACTACATTCCCGATGTGTACTACATTCCCGATGTTTACCCGATGTTTACTACATTCCCGATGTTTACTACATTCCCGATGTGTACTACATTCCCGATGTTTACTACATTCCCGATGTTTACTACATTCCCGATGTGTACTACATTCCCGATGTTTACCCGATGTTTACTACATTCCCGATGTTTACTACATTCCCGATGTGTACTACATTCCCGAGGTTTACTACATTCCCGATGTGTCCTACATTCCCGATGTTTACCCGATGTTTACTACATTCCCGATGTTTACTACATTCCCGATGTTTACCCGATGTTTACTACATTCCCGATGATTACTACATTCCCGATGTTTACCCGATGTTTACTACATTTCCGATGTTTACCTGATGTTTACTACATTCCCGATGATTACTACATTCCCGATGTTTACCCGATGTTTACTACATTCCCGATGTTTATCTGATGTTTACTACATTCCCGATGTTTACTACATTCCCGATGTGTACTACATTCCCGAGGTTTACTACATTCCCGATGTTTACTACATTCCCGATGTTTACTACATTCCCGATGTTTACCTGATGTTTACTACATTCCCGATGTTTACTACATTCCCGATGTTTACTACATTCCCGATGATTCCCGTAGAATGTTGATTTCAAAGACAGGTCACTTTCAGGTATTACGACAGTGAGCAATATGAATAATTATATTAACATCGATGATTAATTTCCGATGACCATGAAGCTCGGAAGAAGATATATGGGGATATGCTATACAAAACATGCATTTTCAACTCAGCACAAGTGTACGCCGATCACAAATTTCATTTTTTGTGCGTGTTTTACAACGTGCGTTGAAAAAATGGGTAGTACACATACCCGACATATAGACCGCACTCCGGAGTAGTAGCCGGCACACATTGAAGATTCGGACACCCTCCCGTTCCAAGCCAGGGAACTGTTACATTTGTCCATATCCCATAGTGTCATCTTCAGCTGCTGTAAAACGTCGCGGTATGTTCCTGACAAGAAAAAATGTATTTTACATTGTTCAGGTTCATCCCAACATGAGTGTAGGTTTTTTACGGAAACGAGGTTTACCGAGTCCCCGCAGAAAACATGCAAGATGGCTCGGATGAACCTGTCTTACACGAGCAGCTATGGAAGATGCTTTTTCACCCACCTCTTGTATTGCGTCTTGTATATTTAATTGTGCTTTATTGACATGGCATAAAGTACTTTCATAAACCAAACAATAACAGGAATAAGAAGTGGCGCGTTTTTGCGCGTGACTCATCTTACATGGCGTGTAAAACCGGTTTTTCCAGCACAGGTCACTTGACCAGAAACACACATACAAACATAAATACAAACATAAATACAAACACAAAATACACATAAACAAAAACACAAACACAGTCACAGATACAAATGAAAACACAAATTCAATCACAAATACCAACAGAAAAAACACACACAAATACAAACACAAACACAAAAATAATTACAAACAAAGCAACAAACATAAATACACAAAAACAGTTAAAACTATAACATTGAGCGACACTGATATGTACCGGTAGAAACTAGAATGATTTCATCTAATTAGATTTCCATAAAACATTTCCTCATCAAAGGAATAGAATGAATAAATTAATAAATTACGTATAACTAAGTAAAAACTTCCATAAAACATTTTCTCATCAAAGGAAAAGACCGAATGAATTAATAATTTACGTATAACTAAATCATTTATGTAAGACATTAACGAAACCAAAACCTCAGATGAAAGTACTTGGTACTCGATAATACCTTGCTGTTGGCGGACAGACAAGCAGAGAATGATAGTTTACTGAAATAAAACTCTTTAGTGTGGACAATACACACGATATAAAACAAACGTGTAAATCTCGCTTTACTTTGGAAATGAACCTTACCTCCCCACTTTTCCCAGCCCCAGCCAACCGTATAGCACGTGGAATATAATGGCACTTTCTGTTGAGCAGACGGCAGGCACGCGGGCTGCACGTGGTTTGTCCACGTGATAGGAGAACTTAATTGCAGAAGTGCGATATCGTTTTTCTCGTAATATACGTGACCAGCGTGTGACGACACTGCCTCTACACTGACGACTTTCCGCGTCATTTCCGGTTTCGAGCGGTCGGTGGTACCCATGATGACGGTCATGTTTTGAGATGCACTAATTTTGTCCCTGGAAATCAATGTATCTTGTGATTTAAATAATTGAAAGATTATGGCAATTAAAGGAGCTTCGTTAAATACATGAGCGTTTCTTTTATTTAAAACAAGTGATCAAAGCACAAATGCATTATTAAAGGGAATAGACACCAGATGGTCTCAATATCGGCAAATACAGTATTTCATAATAACAAGCCTAGAATTGTCAATTCTATGCTGATATTACATCATTTTACTTGATTAAAAGAATATTTTGGTCCCTGTCTCCGATGAGTTAACCCCTTAAAAATAGCGCACAATGTTTTCCCAGTTTATAGTGTGAATAGTTAGCATCAGAGAAACAAGTGATTAGTGTAGATACATATACTGACTCTATTTTTAAGTCAACTAATTTACGTGAAAGACAAACACGGTAAATTTCGATATGGAAAATACACCAACACTGCGAAAGATACACGTGTTGTATGCGATTTGATACATCAGCAAAAAATTTAATGCGTTGTACACAATTTTATGTAAGTTTTGACAACTTTCATTTCTTCTTGCAATTGTAACATCTGGTGTCTAGTCCCTTTAACATTTTTACCTACTCTACACAATGAGCGGCGGTCAGCACAAACTCGGGCGCTATCAGGGTTCCCCCGCAGAAGTACTGGCCGTACTGTTCGAGCGCTACATGCCATGGCCACGCACCGGGTGAGGCGTCATCACCGCCTGACATATAGTTCTCCAGGGTGATCTGGCGGCGGCCACAGCCTCGGGGCTCACAGTTCACTTTCAACGCTTTCTTGCTGGGACATTGACTGGAATAAAGCGACACACACAAATGTGAATATGATACAACATTAGGAGTTTCGTTATTGAAATGCCTTTTCAGAAAATGAAGACATTTAAATTTATACTATTGTTATCATAAATAATTTCCGGGAAAGTGTTGGTTTCTCTTACAAGTACAATATTTTGTACTCAGCTGAATGCGCTGCCAATTTCGCATTGTTTCTTTCTTTAACATATTTTAGGCATCGACCAAAAAATAAAATAAAATGACAGACTTAATGCAAACTTATTATAAAAACTTACCTCCTAAGAATGATATCTTAAATGTACAAAGTAGTGTTAGCTACAAATTAAATACAACTGTCAAACTACCTGATCTCTAGAGTACCAAGGACGGACATGATAGTTCCGGTGGCCGACAGGCTGGCGAAGGTGTTCAGAGGAAAGCTGACGGCCTCAAACCCGAGATAAACGCTGAAAGAAATGTTACATGGTTCAAAAACAAACTGCAATGTTGTGATAAGAAGCAAGGACGTCCTAATGGCTTGGCCATAAGAGGCGCTTTTTCAACATTTCTTTTATTTGTCAATGAGTAGATTAAAGAAAAAGTTTGATTTTAAATAAGTTTAGCAGTTAAAAAGTAGCAATTTTTCTTTACAGAGTTTGCAACAAATATAATCATGGAACTTGTACAATTAAAAATGAATACTCTGTAGACGAAAATGAATCATTATTGTTTTTCTATCTTCATATAATCCAGAAAGATTCCGTCTCAGGAAAACAACTACAAGCCAGTTGAAATATTGATACATTAATGCTGCACGTCACTTCAATACTTTAGTGATGAGGGAAAGTGCGTGAGGTCAAATTTAGAATTTCAAATTCGCAATACATGGTCTCACTTGTAAACACGAATCTTACGCAATATAAGTTATAGCAACGGCTTATCCGATAAAATCCTCCGCCATGCCTTATGAACACCCGTAACTGCGTTATAACCGTAGTCATAGTACCCAGTTTATAATTTACCACCCTGGCATGAGTAATTCCCGTAACCATCGTACCATGATTCCATTCGGAACACCTCGGATATTTTTATCGAAACAACCTAAGATATATGCAGGTACATCAGTTGAAGTAGTTCGTATTTTTTTTAATTATATCATTAATGAAATTTAGTGTTTAAGAGTTGTATTTATTGATCTTAGTTTAAATCTATTATCAGTGAAGGATATTATTGCAAACATAATTAAGATTCCCAAGAGTAAGGTCATAAAGTTTAACTGCAGAATAAAATTACTACGCGATCTACTTGCAGCGGACTTAAATGTACGGCTTTTTGAGTATGTAAACAGTCCAAATACATCCGAGGTTGTTTTCTATAAAAATGACCGAGGAGTTCCGAATTTCATGTTTCGGAATTTAGCAGATACTCACCATTTACTTAGCAACTGAAATGAGTATTTCCCGGAGTACTACCATCGTACCCGTTTTCAAGATTAACCAGATACTCACCCTTTACTTAGCAACTGACATGTGTATTTCCCGGCTTACTACCATCGTACCCGGTTTTAAGATTAATCAGATTCTCATCCTTTTCAAAGAAGGTGACATGTAAATAAACTGTAGTCATCGTACCAGTTTTCATTATAAACCAGATACTCACCCTTTACCAAGAAGCTGACATGTGTAATTCCCGTAGTCATCGAACCACGAATCTGCACAGAGAGGAAGTTCAGTTTTTCGTACGGGAAGCTGAATAATGCCGTACTCCTCACTGACTGTTAAATAAACAACAACTTATTACATTCATCATCATCATCATCATCATCATCATCATCATCATCATCATTATCATCACCATCGTTGTCGTCGTCCTTTTTACTAGATTATTAACGTTGTTGTTGTTGTATTGTAGTTGTTGTTATTATTATTGTTGTTGTTGTTGTTGTATTGTAGTTGTTGTTATTATTGCTGTTGTTGTTGTTTTGTTGTTATTGTTGATAAACACATAAATGTTATTTAAATATATGAAGACCTGACGCCTGACACTTACTACATTGAAACTCGTCAAAACTGTTCGGGCAGTTCGGAAATCCGTTACAGCGGTCGGCGAGCGGCACACATGTTTGATTCCTGTCCATACAGGAAAACTGGTTTCTCCCACACTGGTCTGAAATAATAAAAAAAAGCAATGTGAATTCAAGCTACGCTTAGATCTAATATGCCTGACATCGATTATAATTAAGTTGCCATTTAAAATTATTAATTTATTCAAGTACATTCGCATGCTTCAAATTTGTTTGTCAATGACAATAAACCATTCCCATTTGGTAAACAATTATGTATATTCAAACCAAAACGGCTTGGCGTCACGAGTGTCACATGAATGACTTTAATTCTGAACGTTTCATGAGCCAAAGTTGAAACAGGGAGAACCGAAAAACCAAAAGCCGGATAGCCCCAAAGGCCCAATTATCGCAAATCAAAGCGGTGACAGCCAACAGGCTAATGTTTTAAATTTTACCTACCACAGTTGTATTCGTCCCATGCATTCTCGCACTCGGCACGACCATCACAAAGCCACTCAGTCATAATGCATTTCCCGCTAGGACACGACACCTGACCGTGGGTACAGTTATCTGAATATAAAAACAATTAACTTGATCAGTACAAAATTTACAAGATATATATCAATAATTTAAACTTAATTGGAATAATCATATAGAAATATAAGTCACAACATATCCAATCTGTAACTACATGTATATTGTATTCTCGAACATCGTTGTTATGGGGAATGAATCTATACCATCACAACTATGGTAGCACCTGTTCGCCGCTGTTATCTTGACACTGCTGTGTACCGTTATTACGTTAGTTGCATTTGGTACACATCTCAATAGTTAATATTCATAAATGATATGCGTGAAGAGGCATACACACACAACCACAGTCATGTCCTGTACTTACCACATTCCTGTTCGTCGCTGTTATCTGGACACTGCGATGTATTGTCACAACGTTGGTAGGATTTGATGCACATCCCCATATTGCACCTCCATTGGTGCTCATGACACACTGTTATATATACGAGATATCATGAATCATACGGGGTAAACAATGTTCCTCTGTTTAGTTATGAGCGGTTATCAAAGAACCACGACGACAGAAAATAGTAACATTAAATTTGTTCCAAACATATGGTACGCTTCTCACGGAAAACTTTTAACAACAATCTACTTTCTATCGTTTGCTCTGCTTGAAGTTATTATCAATTAAAACATAAAAATAAAAACTTTTGTAGCTAATAATCATACAATTTCAAATGAATAAATATTCAAAACTGATTTGTTTTAAATAAAAATGCTATATATCAGTAAAATGTCCCACGACATCTTTGCTTTTTGATCCTATATATGATAATCTAAATGTTAAGCAATTGGTATGTCTTTTTTAAAACATTGAGAGTTAGGTTTCGCTGAGCTTTCTAGAATAGTAAGAATCCAACCTACATTTTCAGTCAATGAAATTGCAGATAGGCAATCATTAATTACTAGGCTTAATCATTAAGATTTTCAACTTTTGCGGGTTTTCAAAGGTCCGCCTACTTTCATTCATCAAATACACACTCCGTGCCAGCCAATGAGGTAGTATTTTAAGACAGTATGATGATCTGAAGTAATACTTTAATGATAAAGAAGGGCTCGTTCGCTATACCCATTCCGCCCATTCTTAATCATTAAATTGTTATTTCATGTCATCTAACTATAACATATATTTCTATTTATACTCCTGAGTGGTTGTGTATATTTTCAAATAACATTAACCCACCACAGTTCATCTCGTCCGACCAGTCCCCGCACTGGTTGACCCCATCACACACTTGACTAGCGTTCACACATCGCGCTACACCGCCGCAGCTGAACTCGTTCTTGCCACATTCTGAAGGAAGGATGGTTTTTAACTTTCTTATGTTTAAACTTACAGATTAAACATTTCTGACTTCTGTTTTCAAATTCACACGTACTTCAGTTTCCTTCGTGGTTCTGGCGAAACAGTGAAATCATGATTAGTGAAATGAGTTTAACTATTAGAAGAACATTTAGAAGAAGAAGAAGAAGAAGAAGAACAAGAAGAAGAAGAACAAGAACAAGAACAAGAAGAACAAGAACAAGAAGAACAAGAAGAATTGATTATTAAAATAACACCTTTTATCAAGGACAGTCCCTTTACTTCATAGTTTATGTATTGAATATAGATGCTGAATTTTATATATTTACTGGTCAAATGTATTAAAGTAAGATGACATACCGATTGGTGACTCTCGTGGGGCAATACACGAGACATCCGGGAACGACTCGCATTTCGGGAAATATAATTTTACTTCCGGACATGCGGACATGATTTCTGAAAAACGAGGACAGACATAATTAGTTTGCTTTATTTATTCTACATAACAACTCTCGGCAAAAGTGCCACATAGTGCAACACAACGCTATGTCAGAGCTTCTACCTGCATTGAATAGTGGCGCTCTGAGTGTGTATACCATGTTATAAATTACGCCATAAAATATACGTCGGAAACCAATATACTGCTTCAAATAAAGACTTTAAGCAAATACAACTTAACTGCTTATTCACACTTTAAATGAAACAAAGCGCACTATACGTCACTTACATAGCCCCGCCTTTTGTCTTTTACTACAGTTTGATTGAGACTAGTTTCTTTAAACACTTTTCACAAAACGCGCCTAATGGAACACTTTTTGAAGGGAAATGAAGTATTTTTTTAACAATAATTGAATGAAATAATGAACTATTGGTGTAAATATAAGTAATGAATTGTGGGATTCATGTCATTATCGCGGACATTAACGCAATTGGGCTGGTTAAAGTACGCATGCAGTCCTTCGGACTCCACACTCTTTGACCAGCCCAAATGCGTTCATACCCCGATAATGACATCAACCCCGCAATTTATTCCTTAATTGATTATAATATTGATTTAATATTTCACACTACATTGTATAATTGTAATTGTAATATATTTAATATGTCTATGCAACACAAAAAACTGTATAGTTTTCGTGTAATAAATTATGTTCTGTTCATAAAATAAGCTAGCTTCATTAACCGTATATAATGTTTGACCTTGATGCCTGTGACCCAATGTTATTTTGGTATCATTTTAAAGGAAGTTGTTTGGTGAATATTAATATGCTATAAGTAAATCACCAAAACTACAGCTAACATAATGTTAGTGAAGTTTGTATATTTGCTCTTTATTGCAACATAAATCGGACGCAGAGGACATATTTTTCTATCTTTAAAGCTGCACTCTCACAGATTGAACATTTTGACAACTTTTTTTTTGTCTTAGAAAGAGCTATATTTTTGCGAAAATCTATGAAAACCAGTTATATAAGACTGCTGACAAAAATCAGATTGCAGATTTTTATATTTTAGGTCAAAATTGATTTTTTATGAATTTTTCTTAAACCGTTACTAAGCCATGAAACATTAATTTCGAACGAAAATATGAAAACAACGATCTGATCTTTTGTCAGCAATCTTTTATCATTGGTTTGCAGATATTTACGCAAACATTTGTTCATTCCAAGACAGAAAAAAAGAGTTGTAAAAACGATAATACTTTCTTCGGAAATAAAACCCTTTCAAATGATAATTATATCAAATGCAACTCGCCACAGATGATCAATACCGATCAATACAAATTTGGCAATCCGAAGTATCTAGTATCCTTATACAAGTCAGTTGGACTTGGTTATAACCCCAACAATCATCAAGACCCCCACTTCATGTATACTGTTATCATTGCCATCTGAAGCTACAGAGTCAGTGTGTGTATACCACGTGATAATTGCGTCATAAATGCTACGTCGGAAGGCAATATTTTGATTTGAAAAAAGACTTTAAACAAAGATAACTTCTCTATTTCTTCACCATTTTAAATAAAACATAGCGCAGTCCACGCCTCATACGGAGCCCTATCTTCGGTATTTTACCAAAATTTGATTGCGAGTTTAGTTTCCTAAAACACTTCGACAAACCATTTCACAAAACGGCCGTCTGACGGAGCATTGTCAAACAGGTTTGTCAAAGTGTTTGATGAAACTAATGACCGAAGAATTTCGGAAATAAAACAAAGGCGGGACTCTTTTAGCGGCATAGACTGCCCTTTTTTATATTTAAAATGGTGTTGTAAATGAAAAGTTATCTTTGATTTAAGTCTTCATTTTAAGCAAAATGTGGCCTTCCGACGTAGCATATATGACGTAATTAATCCCGTGGTATTCACACACTGAGAGTTAGTGTAATACCTGTTTCTCTACTTGAAACAATATTGACATTAACATTGACACATTTCACCGTTAATACAGATGATTGGGTTGTCTGTTACTTGAATAAGTAAAACACTTACCGTTACAGAAACTTCTACATGGCTTAAACTTCTGGCGGTCTGCACAGACCGGATATTGAATGGAGCAGAGGAAGTAGGTAAAGTTGTCATGGCAACTACCGAAGTTGGGTATAATATAATCAAATGTTTCCGATGCTGCAGCTTGGTCCGGCTCGCCGAAAATATTCGGCATGTATGTTTGATTGAAGCCCAGGGCTCTGCATTCGTCACGGGTTGTAGGCTCGCAGATTTCTGAAAATGAGATACGGTTAAACATTGCGTGTTGATGATATGCCATTAAGTTAAAGATTTCAATAATGAGTAAATGTTTATAGGTGGTTTTGTAATATACTTTAGCTCAACTGCTGAGAAGGCCTTTGCTGAAATAAGCCATTCTCAAGTCCTTATTTCGGGCAAAAGGCAATACTGATTACTGGCCTCCTTTCAGGAGATGCCAATAGAACGCTGACATAAACCACTTTCAAGTCCTTATCTCGAGTAGAGTGCAATACTGCCAATTGCCTCCCTATTTTGAACAACTTTCACACTTATCTTTGTTTATTTACCACCGTACGCCAGGCTGTAAGGCTGACATCACGGGATGGTAGTAAATAGTCGGTTCGCGGTTGGAACACACTGCTTAAAGTTGTGTTTAATTCAGCAGATTATCAAAATATAAAAAAAGATGTGTATACTGTAATTATCGATGTGTAGACAAATTAATATAGGCATCAGGGTTATTAACCTGGTGGGATGGTTGAGGGTCAAGGTCTTGTTGGGGTTAGACCAATGTAGTAGAATGTATAAAACAAACTTGGACAGGTCCCTGGGACCATTATTCATTATATAGAGAAACTTAGATTGATATTATATTTAAGATTAGAAATTAATGGAATGGAATCACTGTGGCAGTTCTAAGGATAAGACAAATATTGAATACTTGCCCAGGTCTACCGAGATAGGAACAATTGTTTTCTGTTTTTTTTTTAATTATTGAACTTCTACATTTGAGTGTGATATCATTGGAAACTGACCTGGTGGGGTTGTCGTGGAAGGACGAGGCGTGGTTGGGGTCAACCCTACACAGTCTTCCTCAAGCCAGTAGTCGCATGACATGGGGTCAATGAAGTGGGCTCCACAAGTAGTGTTGGCCTCTGGTTGTTATGAAAGAAAACACACACAATCAAAATCAGAATAATAAACAGTGGCTAGATTATTGATGAAAGAAGAAATATACGATATAAAATGCCTTGGGATGTGGTTAATTGAAATAATTGAAAGACGGCAAGTACGTATGCAATAAACCTCAAGTTGGCCTGCAGCTTAGTTAATTTTTCGTTTGAATGTCACACGTAATGTGTCACTCGAAAAGCCACGCCATTAACTAGCAAACCACACAGTGTTTGGTATTTACTCTTTGACAATATTGTCTATGAGGTTAATGATTGGTTCCCGATAATTCTGGTCACAGCTTAATGTATCCAGCGTTATCACGACGCACAGTTCCATTTACGATACCTGTCTATACTCGTACCCATAACCAGTCTTTCGCTCTAGAATATATCCGATGACGTCAGCGTTCACCTTGTTACTTCCCCTTTTCTACTACGACTTTCGAGAAGGAACATTTGTTTTCTCATAAGTAAAAGTTAATAGGGGATATGATAGGAAATAGAAGGAGGTGTAATAGGTAAATGCAGGGAGCGTGATTAGAAATAGTAGTGCACCAGTCAATCGTAACCACTGCTCCCCCAGGTCCGGGGGTGTACCGGGGATAGCCGGGGAAATGGGCTGTGTTTGTACCTTCAAGGTGGCCCCGCAGTGCCAGGTGAATGCGGTGGTTTTGTCTTCGCGCCAAATATAGCGTGGAATGGGCCTTACCTAGGGTCCCTGGGGTGCGGGGGCATTTGGCGGGGATTATACCATCAGTTCGTCTCCACAGGGCGGGGATTTTACCCGGGCTTGGCTGGGCCGAAAGTCAAAGTCCCAGCTATTCCCCGGACCTGGGGAGGCCGTGGTTACAACTGACTGGTGCATAGGGAAATGAGATAAAAAATAATAATAGGGCTGTGTAATTGAGTAATTTAAGACAGTTTTGAAAATGTGACAGGAAACAGTAGGTCTGAGTTATTGATAATAGTTGACGGATGTGATAGGAAATAGTAAGTCTGAGTGATCGATAATAGTAGGGAAATGTGATAGGAAATAGAAGTGCTGAGTGATTGTTAATAGAAAGGGAATGTGATCGGAAGTAGAAGAGCTGCGTGATTGATAATAGTAGGGAAATGTGATAGGAACTATTAGGGCTGAGTGATTGATAATTGTAGGGAAATGTGATAGGAAATAGTAGGGTTACGTGATTGATAAAGAGTAGGAAAATGTGATAGGAAATAGAAGGGCTGCGTGATTGTTAATAGTAGGGAAATGTGATAAGAAATCGTAGGGCTGAGTAATTGATAGTAGTAGGGGAATGTGATAGGAAATAGTAGGACTGAGTGATTGATAATAGTAAGGGAATGTGATAGGAAATAGTAGGGCTGAGAGATTGACAATAGTAAGGGAATGTGATAGGAAATAGTAGGGCTGAGAGATTGATAATAGTAAGGGAATGTGATAGGAAATAGTAGGGCTGAGAGATTGATAATAGTAAGGGAATGTGATAGGAAATAGTAGGGCTGAGTGATTGATAATAGTAAGGGAATGTGATAGGAAATAGTAGGGCTGAGTGATTGATAATAGTAAGGGAATGTGATAGGAAATAGTAGGGCTGAGTGATTGATAATAGTAAGGGAATGTGATAGGAAATAGTAGGGCTGAGTGATTGATAATAGTAAGGGAATGTGATAGGAAATAGTAGGGCTGAGTGATTGATAATAGTAAGGGAATGTGATAGGAAATAGTAGGGCTGAGTGATTGATAATAGTTGACACCATCAAACTTATTATATAAAATATTATTTACCATGACAGAGACTTGCGCATGGGAAGATCAAGTCTCCAGTTTTTAAGTCACATTGAGTAAAGTACAGGGAACACAGATATCGTAGCGCCACCTCCTCACACACTTGGTTGATGACATCACGAGCCGTACGCACGAACGCGGCTTCCGCGTCTTCCGGTGAACTCTGTCTCAAAAGATTCGGGTAGACTGTCCACTTGAATCCAAGTGACAAACACGTGGAAAATGTCACAAGGGCACATTTTCCTGAAAAAATACGCCACGCATCAGTTGTGTTGTCTTATGCATGCTTGCTTATTTTGCGCTCTTTTATCTAGCGCACCTACCGCGTTATTTCCGATGGTGTATACTGTGCTGATTTGTTCCCCTTGCGTTTGTATAATATTTCAAATGCTTGTTATACTAACTATAATAATCATATAGACAGCAGTATACAAATTTAACTATTAAATTGAATACGATTTATGAAGTAATAATTCAATGGATGTTTTATTAAGTTTGACTCATCGCCATAAGTTGGCTGACGTTACCTTGAGTTTCAGACGTAGTTGAGCTGCCTGCCATTGTTGTTGTGGTCATTGTTGTAGTTGTTGATACTGTTGTTGTAGTTGATAACGTCGTTGGTGATGTTGATGATATTATTGTTGTTGTAGAAGCTGTTGTTTTTAATGCTGAGGAATAAACGACAAAAAGGGTTGTAAACATTACTGTAAATGAAATCCGAATAAAAGTTGATATTTTTAGTTTTACACGAGCGCGCTCTCAACCATTACGTTCGTGTATCCGTTAAAACACAACAAACGTGCCAAACATGTAAACTGTTCCAAACGACAACAATACCAATCTGTACTGAAATAAACGTTCAATACCTTCCAAAACAATGACGGTGACGTTATCCGTTGACATTTGAAACTTGTCATCCTGTACCGTCAAACTGAAGACGTACGCCCCTGACGTAAAATTGGAAACGGTCACTATTGGCGACTGTTCGTTGGTCAATATCACTGTCGCTTTTACTGGAACAACTACACGCCACAAGTACGAGGCTATTCTTCGATCGTCTGTACTACCCGAACCGTCTAAATTTATTGAGTTCACAGGTAGACGGACTGTGACGTCATTTCCGGCATTTGCAGTTGGTGGGAAATCTGGTGCTGAATAAAAGAATTCAGAACATATTATTTGGATGATTCATTTAAAAAAAACAAAAAGAGTGCTTGGTCAGGAATACAGATTTACTTATTTAAAATAATCCTTTCAAACGACTTTTAAAATTCAAAGATTTGACGGACCACATGAGCTCTTACCTTCAGTTATAATAGTTGTTGTAGTTTTTGTAGTCGTTGACGTTACAGTTGATTGTGTTAACGTTGATGACGTCAAATTTGATGTCGTAGCTGTTGGTGACGACTCAGTTGATGATGATGAAGAAGTTGACGTCACATTTGATGTCGTAGTTGTTGGTGACGACTCAGTTGATGATGATGAAGAAGTTGACGTCACATTTGATATCGTAGTGACTGGTGACGTCATAGTTGATGTTGTTACAGAAGTTGATGTGGTAGATGTTGTTGGCATCATCGGCGTCGTTGTGTTTCTTGCTATTAAGGATAAGAGGTTTAGGTATCATTGTAAACATGCTGGTAGCACTCGTATTTACAAAAATAATATTATCGAAATTGAAGCTATATTCACAGAAATGAGTGTTTATTGTATGCTGTTTTTGATCGTAAATTGGCACCTTATTTAAAGCTTCATGAAAAAGAAATAATACAAAACTTATGATTTATATCAAAATAAAGAAATGGAATATACATATATCAACTTTCAGACTTTAATTCATGTTGTCTAACTATTACATAAGAATGATAAACATTGCAATCCTACTATTTATTTGGATCGTCCCATTTATAACGTTAGACGCGGCGAAGGCCGCCAACCGGAAGGCGTTCTCTACTAAAGCGGCGTACTGGTTCGGGTCTGATGCCCACTTCCGGTATTGCTCTGTGAACGTCATCAGGAAATCCACCTGAATACTTCCGGGACTGCAATAAATAACAATGCTTGTACATTTCATTATTTTCGCTTTTTTATTTTACTCAATACCGTTACAATTATACATATAATATATTCCTATGGTCCTAATAGTTGCACTCATCTTTCAAGTTGGGAACAAGTTATTTTTCAAATGCCATGCTTCAATATTGTAATGTTTGGGTGTAGCCAATGTTTCGTGTTTAGTTCTTTGTTTCTGTAAGACACATTGGGGGTTTTCGTTAGCTATGAGCATGGGCTACAACCAAATCAGCAAAAAGTAAAGCATGACATCTGAAATGTGTGCGTACTTTTCTCTTCCTTGGGACTAAGCAACAAGTAAAGCATGACATCTGAAATGTGTGCGTACTTTTCTCTTCCTTGGGGCTAAGCAACAAGTAAAGCATGACATCTGAAATGTGTGCGTACTTTTCTCTTCCTTGGGACTAAGCAACAAGTAAAGCATGACATCTGAAATGTGTGCGTACTTTTCTCTTCCTTGGGGCTAAGCAACAAGTAAAGCATGACATCTGAAATGTGTGCGTACTTTTCTCTTCCTTGGGGCTAAGCAACAAGTAAAGCATGACATCTGAAATGTGTGCGTACTTTTCTCTTCCTTGGGGCTAAGCAACAAGTAAAGCATGACATCTGAAATGTGTGCGTACTTTTCTCTTCCTTGGGGCTAAGCAACAAGTAAAGCATGACATCTGAAATGTGTGCGTACTTTTCTCTTCCTTGGGGCTAAGCAACAAATAAAGCATGACATCTGAAATGTGTGTGTACTTTTCTCTTCCTTGGGGCTAAGCAACAAGTAAAGCATGACATCTGAAATGTGTGTGTACTTTTCTCTTCCTTGGGACTAAGCAACAAGTAAAGCATGACATCTGAAATGTGTGCGTACTTTTCTCTTCCTTGGGGCTAAGCAACAAGTAAAGCATGACATCTGAAATGTGTGCGTACTTTTCTCTTCCTTGGGACTAAGCAACAAGTAAAGCATGACATCTGAAATGTGTGCGTACTTTTCTCTTCCTTGGGGCTAAGCAACAAGTAAAGCATGACATCTGAAATGTGTGCGTACTTTTCTCTTCCTTGGGACTAAGAAGTATATCGAGGGCAGATAAATGAGTTGTCGAAACGAACAAACCACGACGATATGAATAGACCTTCTTACTTAAAGGGGCTGTACTCCGTATGATGCAATAGCGGGATTTTTTGTCGAAACTGACATAAACTTGGTATCGATGTGGACAATGAATTGAAACTTACTAACTGAAGTACCACATAGTTTACAATTAATTTATTGTTCGCACTTTTTTCGTATTTTTCCATTAAAAAAGATTACTAGGTATGTCTACCTAGTATAATTCATTCCTTATGCGTGATTGGCTAGTCGATGTTATCACGTGATATTACCAAGTTAGGTATATAGTTCAATTATTCCAACCGTTTAGGGTCAGCCTTTGTAGCACAGTGGATACAACACTGTCCCGCAATTTTGGCGACACCGGTTCGAACCCGGTCTCCAACTCGATTTTTTTTACATTATGGTGTTTTTGTTTTTACAATTATGATATCAAAAAGTAAAACATTTTATTCGATAATTGTCCTGAGATTCATTATAGAAAAAAACTTTTTTGGTGTCAATCTGGTGTACAGTCCCTTTAAAGTGTGACACTCGTCACTACCACAGCTGCACTTCCACAGATTGTCAGTTTTGACACTTTTTACAAAAAAAATTTGACTCAGAATGGACTTATTTGGGCATCATGCCTTCAATTCAGTCATATTAGATAATTGACAATATAACAAATCTCAAATGTTTAGTTATACAGCTGCAAAGTTAATTTGCTTTAAGCGGTAGGAACACTTTTAGCCATAAAACATCAATTTTCGAATTGATATATGAAAATTTGCGATCTGATCTTTGTCAACAGACTTATATCACTGGTTTCTTGAAATGTACGCAAAAATTGGCTCAAAGACAAGAACAAATAATAATAAAACTTGTTAAAAGATCAATCTGTGAGAATGCAGCTTTAACATCAATACATACACATGTAAAACAACTATAAATTTTGAGTTATAAACCTTTCACAACTAACTAAAATAATGCATTTATTTAATGTATTAATTAGAACACAAGATTGTAACCGTGTATTTAATAGCTGAAAACGCACACATACTAAATGACTGGTCGGCCCTTACTGATTTACAGTGATCAACGATCGTCTCATAAAGTGAACCTCTCGGTATCCTTCGTAAGAACCATAGTTTTCGATATGTATTCATCCTTTAAAGCTGCACTCTCACAGAAATACCCTTTATACAACTTTTTTTTTATTTTTTGTCTTGAAAAGAGCAATTTTTTGCATAAATATCTGCAAAATAATGACATAAGATCGCTGACAAAATATCAGATCGTAGATTTTCATATTTCCGTTCAAAAAATACTGTTTTATGACTTAAACCGTTACTAACGGTTTAAGAAAAATGCATAAAACATCAATTTTTGAGCTTAAATATAAAAATCTGCGATCTAATTTTTTGTCAGCAGTCTTATATAACTTGTTTCCATGGTTTTTCTTAAAAATTGGCTCGTTCCAAGACAAAAAATAAAAAAAGGTGTCAAAACGTTCAATCTGTGAGAGTGTAGTTTTACGGTTAATTAAAACAACTGCAATAATTGTGGTACATCCTATTTCGGAGTAAGAGTTCATCTTTGAATGAAGTAAAAATGAAGCCTTTTAAACGTACCTGAATGCTATGACTTCTGTGCGAGTGTATACTTCTGCAAAGGAACTGTTGAGCATCCATGCATCGATCTAAAATATGACAAAATAGTGCAATAAGTGGGAGACAACATGTACAATTATAATAGAAGTTTCATCTCTAAAACAGTCTAGCTCATTTTTGTTTTGCTTCATGAGGAAATCGATGACATTCATGAAATTGATATGTGAAGAAGAGGAAACAGCTTGTGCACCATATGCATACATACATCTAATGAAACTGTAAAAAGCAGCATCAGGATATATGATAAAGATCAACGCCAGATAATATATATTGATGAGTTTTTCGGACTTAGTTTATTCCTTATAAACTTATATATTACTTCACATATGTTTTATCATTTTGAAATATATATGGGATAATTGTTTACTTCAGTGTAAGATTGTAATATATTTCACCGAGTGAGCACGAAAAACTTTATTTCACGAGTGGCCTAATATTTGCTTTTGGTGTTCACGATAAGAAATAAATTGCGATTTTACACTGGAAAACTTACTTTCTGTCTGTGCGCCATGCTTCAAAAACCTTTTGTGACCTTATATAACAATCTTATTAGAGCACTCGCCGAATGCGCCTTGCCTGGGTGCGAGTGTATTTAAATTTACACACCCACAGGCGATCGGGCCATATAATTCACATTTTGTTTTAACTCTCAATGAATTATAAGGGAGATGCCTAGATAATACCGTGTTCTCTGTAGACAGGAAACCACATTATGAAGTCATGTCCGTTACGTGGCAAAAAGCCAATCTTAACTATTAAGCATAGTTTATATTGGAGGTAAATAGGCGATTTCATTGTCTAGAAATGTTGGTTATGAGCTAAAAATTAAATTTCAATACGACGCTAATGTAACATTTTTATTACTATTGCAGAGGCTTACCTCTGCGGTAAAATTGGCCGCCGTGGTTATATAAAGTTGTGACGAAGAATTCGCCAGATCCTCTGACCACGTCTGATTGAGAGCAAGGTAGCCCTCCAACACTAGGGTATCTGAAAGTTAAGAAAAGTGAAGATAAGAACGGATAATAAAATTTTTAGGTAAAAATAAGGTAAGATGAAAAAGAAAATGAAGAATTATTACAACTAAAACAAGCAAATCAAATAAAATGAGTGAAAAAGGATAAATATAAACAGATAAATACAAGACAATATGACATAAACTATTTAAGATGATCTTACAAGTATCTCGGTAAACATTGTTTCTGCAAAAAACCTTACACTCGGGCTTGGATGAATCATTACACGAGCGACCATGGTCGATGCTTTTTTCCAACTTCGATTAAACAAAATATAGTTAAGATGTTTTTTTCAATGTATTTGTATATACGGATGCTTTCTTTAACTTTGCCCGTGGGCAAGATAAGCATTTCTAGCATGGCCAAATATTTGGATCTACTTATCTGGGGTGGGAGGAAAGTAAGTATAAATTAATTAGATATGAAATAATGAAATATGAAAAGACGCAGTTTTAACCATAGACAGTGTAAACACGCTTGCTATTTTACGACTGTAATTATATTTTAATGTCGTAAATTAAAATACACATGCACCTGATATTTCATTTGAAATTTGCTTTGCTCAAATATTGCTGAATTTAATTGAATCATTCTTAGTCATACGTGTGGTATTTTTTGTGAGTGCTCTTTAGTGTGAAATTCATTAAGACGCGACTTTGTATTGTATTTATCTGATATATAAAATATCTGGTACACAAAGTCTCGCTGGGATGTCTTGTAACAGAATACGATGAATTATATGAAGAAGTTTAACGTTGATTCTACAAAGCATGGATGAGTTATGCTTTTATTATGGCTTTTTGTGCGTTAAAGCATTTGATACCTTGTGCATTCGCGTATTTGTGACAATCGGTTAGCTTTACGAAATACTTTATCACACCGGTTTAATAAATAAAACAGTCGGATTTCCGTTCTAGGGTAGATGTTTCAAAATGTTGATATTTAAAAAAGAAATGGTCCAAAAGCAGGTGACGAATGTGTACGTGTTTCAAATCATCGTACGTTAACGAGTGTAATATGGATCACGTGATCCTAATTATTATCATGCATGCAAAGACACATAATTAATTAACTGTTAAAATGTTCAAGTCGAATAATGATTTATTCCAACTGAACGCAATAAATATGTCTACAGCTGTAAAGTTTAAATTTCACTTTAAGTGTCAGTTTGAGTTTCAATTATGTCCGTGAGGTTGGCAGTCTGGTAGCCTGGTAGCGTGGCAGCGTGAAGTTGACAGTCTGACAGCCTGTGTCAGGCTGCTAACTTCACGCTGCCACGCTGCCATGCCGTCATGGTGCTTATTTACGCTTCCAGGCTTCTAGGCTGCCAACTTCACGGACATCAAATGCATATAAAACATCTAAGTACTGCATAGACAAATTGGACGTAGATAGTTTTCTGAACTAATTGATTTCAGCTCGATTGTATTATAAATTATAAGTGTCCATGCGGGTTAGTATCACACTGGGAAAACACTAGTACCAATATCTTTTTAAAGGTTCTCACACATGTGTATAGGGACCAACAATTAGTTTTCCCGGGTAATGCACTTGAAAACACTTATTTAATCAGATATTGAGATTTCAGAAAAATAATAATTATAGTATAAAAAATAATCTGGTTTCAGTGGGAAACCGACGACGCTCACGTCAAGCAAAAATAAGGAAACCGACGCCTTCACCACTAGACCACCAGAACTTAAACATTTGTGTTTAATACTTTGACATTATAACAATACATTGATGACATCACATTATAATGTCAATCAAACAATCACCAAAACACCGCGGTAAAATAAGTGATAATTAGCGTTATGCTTATGGAAATTGTGGTTTTAAAGACGATATTTGAGGAAATATCAACATTTGCTGAATGGTCCCAGCTTTTGATATTTTAGTTTTACACTCTTAATGATTTGCCACACTTTATTTCGTCAAACAAAAAAAAGATTTTACATGAAAGCATGAGCGAGTCCCTTTAAAAGAGAAGATCGAATTAGAAGGGGCATCTAACCATTACACTTGTACCCTTAATTTCACGGTGATTATGTTACAACTGTTCAACAAGGTGATTCATAACCAAAGAAGAGTCTGGCCTTTGAGATGCCCTACTTCAGAAAGTTGATATGTTGTGTATTTATCCGATGTATATACATTCTATGTTACTCGCATGTTTGTTATTGTTTGCAGTAAATATTTTATAAACGAAAGCCCTACTCGGAGCGAAACCCTTCCACCAGACCCACAAGGCCCGAAGTCCCGAATATTAACATATGTAAATGATGGACATGTACGGGAGAGAAGTGCTGGCCAAAGTGTGTGAAGTAACATCGTGATATAACTGATCAGGCGTAAAGAAATTAAATGTCTGTTTCCGGTTTCATGCCCCCAGGGCATATTTGGTATTGTTTAAAGCCCAAAACACTTCATTTTTAATCTTTACAAGAAAAAATCAAACAATTGTAAAAAAAATAATTCTCAAAGCAATAAAGAGGTTTAAGTTCGAGGCAAAAAAGGGTTGGTCGGTAAACCGGAAGCAACCATTGTTTTCACGCCCCCCCCCCCCATGAGTGAGAATATGAGCGAATAAAACACTTACCGGGACGCATTGTGGTAACTATCACATCATCTGAAATGATAACAACTTGACTTTAATTAACTGAATCATTTGCCAAACCTTTTTACTGGTATTACGTATACACGAGTGTATTTTGTTTTACAAACATACAGTTACTGATTGAATCGGTTACTTTTCAATTGCATTGCACTGACTTCATGCAGTAATTTTGACGATTTTTTTTATAAGATAATGGTTTTACTCAACCCACACCATTAGACGTTAAATTTCCTTAAATGTTATTAATGTTATTCAGTAAGAGTACGCTACCTTCTTTTTTGTTGACAACAAACACAATAACAACAGCAACAATAGCGGCAATTATGGCACACACTAACACCACAGTCACTACCACACAACAGACGCGCCTTCCGCTTGTCTGTGCTTCCGGCTTCTTCCCTTGAGCATCGCCGCCTTCCTTAACATCCGGGCCCTCCGTCCACCGATATTTATCCTCGGAAAATCCGGAATCTCTGTTGAGCGTTGATACCGGTGACCGAGAATTAGACACATTAGAACTAAGAGTATTAGTTTTACCGCTGTCGGAACTTTCTCCATTTCCTGGACCGAGACCGGAAATTGTGAATACATCCGGGTACTTTGATCCTTGACTTTCTAGAAATTTAAATTGTCCATCTATATGTCCATCCACATCATTTTCGCTGCCTAAGCTAGCGTGTCGTGGTGAGGGTGTGTATGCGGGGTTTCTGTAGCCATTCGGTTGAGGCGAAAACGAGGCTACGGCTTCATTCGGGGAACTGGGTGGGGTAACGGAAAATTTACCCTTCTGAAAAACAAACGAAAACAAATGAAACCATTTGTATTTCGTAAAGTTCCTATATATGGCAGATAGAAAAATGTGCATTTATGTTAGACTAGCGTTAAACAATACTAAGTTACATCACAGTCGTGCATGTGTAAAAAGATCTAATGAACTTAACAACAGCTGTACTATGCAATCTTCATGAACAGACGATTAGGATCGTACATGATTATGTTGCAGAAGTAAAAGTAAAATTAGAAGACAATGAAACAGTGGCGGTGGATATAGTCATAAACACGTTATATGTTAGACATACGTCAAGGTATATAACCAAAAAGGAATGTCAGTCTTCACTCAGATTGGCCCAAAATCAATAGGCCCAGGAGCTTAGAGACATTCGATTATACTTTGACAATTCATAATTTTAATCCCCACAATTTGTTTTTACATTTATTCAGCCTTCAGTGCTACCTCCATTCACATTTTAGATATCGCGAGACATTGAGAACGTTTCAATTACAGTGTCGACAAAATATTTTTTTATAAATGATAGTTCATGTTCATCTTACCAGATGTTGTGTTCTGATTTGCTATATTGAAAATCAAGACATCCGTGCATGCGGTTTTACAACTCATGAATGTATAATTAAATTGATGGCTGTATACTGTTGGCGTGTTAATGTTAGCGACGATAAGATTATAAACGTAATGTCAAGTAAATTGAAGTTCTATTATTTAGAAGGTACAAACGATAGAGATTATGATTAATGTTGTTAGAAAGTTGCGCCAAGATTTTCCATAATAATTAATAAAAAAGTCAACTGCAAATGCAAACGATCATAACAAATGGTGAATGTGGAAAAGAATGAAACTATGAAAATGACGAAGAAAGGGAGAAAGAGTAAACAATGAATTAAGGAAGGACAGAAAAGGGGAAATGACGGAAGCGAGAACAGACGGAAACGAGAAAGAAAGGAAGCGGAGAAGAAAGAAAGCGAGGTGGTAAGGACACAAGAAGGAATGAATGGCGGGAGGGTAAGACGGCATGTAGGCATAAAGGAAGGAAGGCATGAAGGAAGGAGGGCAAGAAGGAAGGAAGGCAAGAAGGAAGGCAGACATGCAGGAAGGAAGGCATGAAGGAAGGAAGGCATGGCGAAAGGGAGGCATGCATGAAGGAAGGAAGGAATGCATGCATGAATGAAGAAAGGAATGCATGCATGAATGAAGAAAGGAATGCATGCATGAATGAATGCATGAATGAATGAATGCATGCATGAATGAATGCATGAATGCATGAAGGAATGAAGGAATGAATGCATGAAGGAATGAATGCAGGAAGGAATGCATGAATGCATGCATGAATGCATGAATGCATGAAGGAATAAATGCATGAATGCATGAATGCAGGAAGGAATGCATGAATGCAGGAAGGAAGGAATGCATGAATGCAGGAAGGAAGGAATGCATGAATGCAGGAAGGAAGGAATGCATGAATGCAGGAAGGAAGGAATGCATGAATGCAGGAAGGAAGGAATGCATGAATGCAGGAAGGAAGGAAGGAAGGAAGGAAGGAAGGAAGGAAGGAAGGAAGGAAGGAAGGAAGGAAGGAAGGAAGGAAGGAAGGAAGGAAGGAAGGAAGGAAGGAAGGAAGGAAGGAAGGAAGGAAGGAAGGAAGGAAGGAAGGAAGGAAGGAAGGAAGGAAGGAAGGAAGGAAGGGCAGTGGGTAACAAATATACAGGTGATTTAGGAACGAATAAAATTTGGGCTTAAGAAGGAAAGTAGGAGGCAAAATTGTACAAAGGAATTGAAGCCTCATATTCAAAAGAAGTATAATATTGCCAAATAAGGCATCCCAGGCTGCACTTAAATCAAGATTGACATAGTTCACTGAACACAAACTTAATGCAGTTTTAAAAACGTCCAAGATTTAGACTAAATGTTTAGAAATGTATGCCCGTAAGACGTTACGCGTATTTAGGTGTTTCTTAAACTAGGCGTGAAATAAGAATTTATACGGGTTCACAAATGAAATATGAACGTATATGCATGACTTACACTTTAAAGAGATAATGTTGCAATGATGCATGAATTAATAATGCACACATCTGCAGTCGGTAATCTTCGTCATAACTACTTATGTAAAGAATGCGTTCTTTTTTGGTATACCTTTTCTTTATCACATACATGCCATAACTTTTAGATTTGTCACGAATTACGGTACAAATAAACAGCTTATATAATACTTGAACAAATATCAAACAATAACATACTCATTTGATCATATATATATTAAACTCTCTATCTTATAGTAATTCCATTTTCAATAGCTTGATAGCTTTCCGACAAACATCGACAATATGCGGCGGGGAAGTCTGAATAAGTTTCCATTGAACTGGTGTAAATGGTTATAACTCCTTAAAGTCATTCGAGTTAAAAGAATCAATAATAATGTCATCCCATTTAAAACGTAAGAAATTAGGTATAAATCTTATTTGGTATGTTGACGTTGGTGGAAAACGGCAGACACATGCAATATAAAAACAAAAATGTTAAAGTGACACTCTTATTCAAAATCAATACATTCACATGTATATCAAACATAAATTTTGAGTGGTACACCTGTAACTACTTACTAAATTATGCATTTATGGGAAATATTAAATACTGATAACAAGATTGTAACCGTGCATTTAATAGCAGAACACGCAAAAATATTAAATGATTGGTGAGTGCTTAAAGAATTGCTCTGATCTACTATAGTCTCATAAGATAGACATACCATGTTTTCTGTACCTTTCTTTCAAATTAAACTTGGTATCCTTCAAAAGAACCATTGTTTTCGACATTTGTGTTAATTATGGTACATCTTAGGAGTCAGAGTCCATCTTTAAGTATTTAGTTTCATTCCCCCTAACTGTGATCACAGGACATATTCACGTTAGAATAGTCTACATTTTCAGCAAATAAAATTGCAGATAGGCAGTCATTAAGTTGTAGATTTAATCATTAAGAATTTAATGCCAAGCATCCGATACACACTCCCTGTGTCAAATTTTGCGTTGACAATGTATCAGCCAATGAGGTCGTATTCTAAGACAGTAAGATGACTACGCTCACTCCGCCCATTCTTAATCATTAAGGATTCACTTCTTGTAATCTAACTATTACTTTTACTATTATTTAGAAAATCTCTGACAGCCATTAAGACCTCGAGCGTATTACAATAACGGCAAATATCAGTTAAGTTAAGAAAACAACCGCCTTGTTTTCATTGAGTTATCAATTGGTTTAATGCGTGAGTTATTTTGAATGTCACGCATGCGCAATGGCTTACATAGAGGCATTCGCGCGGCCTTTCGCTCTAAACACTAAGAAATAAAGCATTATATTTGGTATTCTAAACTGTAAGTCGGCGACGGGCTGCGCCCGGCCTGCCTTATTAACCGTTGAAAGGACCAAAAATAGACCGAAACTATTACCTTTATTCATATATTCAGGCGTCGCACTATATAGCATTCATTCATAAGATGTCTTTGTTATGTTTTTTCTTATCATATCACTAGTATTTAAGCGTATGTCCTATACCTAAAGTATGATTATGTAAATATTATTGTAATCGACTTCAGATGATATCAATAAAAACAGTCTGATTCGGTTAAATACTAGTACACATGTACATGGTCGCTTTCACTTCTTAATAGACGCCTGATAATAATCAAATTAGTTATAAACAGTTACTAGTAGACTTATCTACGTGTTGAAATACATTAACTAAAGATGATTAAAATTCTTCACAAATGAAGTAATCACATACAACTCTTTTTCGTTCTTATGAAACGGCTAATTATCTTTAATGCGCAAATAAAACTGACTTAAACACACATTAACTTGATGAATTAACATTTCTTCATTGCTTAATTAGTTTTCATTTCGTTATGCAAAGTATTTCTGTAGAGGACTGCTTTATATGTTTTAATTTGCTATATGATGTCAACAGTTGTATACGAAATCAGATTGCATGTAGCCGGACATTAAATGAACATGATATGTTCCTCTTCCTTTCTTATGTTCAGCAATAACATGTTAAATTACATTAATCAATGCAATCATAAGCTTTAATTGTGCATTCAGGTAAATTAATGATGAAAATATAATGGTTCATTTTACAATTTTAAGACAATTTTCTATGTTTACTTTTCGAATACCTCCGTTACTGTTATAGGTTCAAAAGAACTGGGTATTTTATCACTTCGATATATCAATAGTTTGTTTTGAATAAAAGATATGACACTTAAGCAGAGTGATACAGCTGATAAAATTGTCGACTCTCACATAAGAGATGTCAGTGACCTTTCATAGGTGTAATACAAGTAAGTTGCCCTCTAATTAAGTGGTGATACTCAACATAAATAATTACTTATTTCGCTTAACATTACCTTCCCAGTATGTGTTGAATCCTCGCTTGATAACATGTTATCCTTTTAATGCCGCACACAGTATTTGAGAAAAAACACACACACAATCTTTAAGAATTAAGAATGATTCGACACATACTTCAACGATATTGTAAACAACTGTTAAAATGATTCAACTCGAAACTAAAGATTTTCATAATCAATAATTTTATTTACGTAATGTGGAACATCCTTTTTTGGTTTAAATTTTAATGAAATGCATGACGGTATTCACTGAAAGGTAGTACGGTTGGTTTAAACTTAAGGGTTGAAGAAGTTCAGCTACTACAGTATTTAAGAAGGTATGGTAAATAGAACGTCAGTTTAAAAGAATGTGCTTTTTGTAGGACAGTATTTAAAACTGGTATACATTTGTAAATAAATAAATAAATAGATAGAACGTAGTCTTAATCACCACCGGGTAGGCTTGTCGGTATGTTATCAATGTAAACAATATATTTATTGAGACTGGTTGGGATTATTATTAAACAAAAAATTGGGATGGCAGTGTTTTTTCAAAATAGTCGAACTATAATTGCATTTAAGTCTACGTCATACCTATTTGAATCCCCATTATATTGGCTATCTACGACTATTTGTCTGATTATTCATTTTACATAAGCCTCATATTGATTACTATAAACGTGTTGTAAGATGTACACAATATCGTTTTAGACACAAAAGAAGTACTACTAGCGGATCGGGGGGGGGGGGGGGGGGGGGTGGGGGTCGGGGGGATAATCCAAACACCCCCGCCATTACTTCGAACCAAATAACCTTTTTTGGTTCTAAGGAAGGGGCGCAAGTCAAAAGGTTACGCGCTTAAGATATGCCCCTCTGACGCCAACGCCTGGATCCGCCCTGAGTAAATAACGCAATTTAAATTAATGTATTTTCAAATCATTCATTGATGGGATGAACAGGGATTGACTAGTTTTAACTTTTACAGTCAACAATTGCTTATTCGATGGATATTGGGCAGATTGATCGATTGAATTGTTCATGTATATTGATTGTAAATTAACGAATCATTTTAGGTTTATTTTATTTGGACCGGGCAAGAATAAAAAATGACATAGAGGAGATCCGAACCAATAAACACTGCCTCTGCAAACCCACGCACATGTTTTAACCAAGAAAGTAAATTTGATTCTAAACTGATGTCCGATCTGATTCTATTACAGGATATGATTTATATTATTGATATTATCAAAGGTTTGTACGGCCAATCATAAAGATGGACTTATCAATTGTAACCAAAAACAACGAACCAATTAATGACAGTAATCTTCGAAATCTTCGAAAGTTTAAGGTGAAGAAGTAGAACAGAAAATCATGTTTTCATTCATTATGAACACTATTTTTATCGCATTAATCAGCTACAAGTTGTTGCAAATATAACTCGCCACTTCGTTAATGCTCTTAAAGCGATGCTTAAATGCGTTAAGTCGTGTGTAAGATGTCAATCCTCGTTGTCTCCCTTTTTGGCACACTTCTATGAAGGAGATGCTAACCATGTTATTCATTTTATTACGACATATATTCGAATCTACCAGGGATAATATCTCTAGACGATATCAATTATTCTTGCTTTTTCCTTGCATAGTCACCGATTTGTCCGTCTGCACTTCGTCTGTTCGTCACACCCTTGTCCAGAGACTAACTACTGATGGGATTTTCATGTTAAATAAAATTAAATATATAGACAGAGAGAAAGAGGGGGCAGTATACACAAACGCTGTGTAGTGTCAGTCATTGCTTAATTAACCCCCTTTCTCTTTTACAGTAGTATTTTATAATGAAGCTTCTTTCTGAGGCATACCTCAAAAGTGCTGAAGGGATTTTAGGTAGTAAGACCCTAATGGGTTTCATTTCCAAATATGATCAGCTTGATAATTTCTAAATATGTATCATTTCCTGGATTCAAGAACAAAATTTAAAAGAAATTTACTGTTAAATAACAATTTTATTTAAACTTGTATTAACCTACCCCCAGTTCAGGTTTTTTTGTAAAAAGACATACCCGAGAGACAAGGAAATTGCTTTATTTCATTTATTTTTAACATTTTGGTAATAATTTGGTATCAGAGTAACAAGAAATATGTTTGCTTTAGAAATAATACAGTATGGATTACACCGTCAACAAATCTAATCAAACTGTACTGAAACAGCAACATTGCACTGTATTACAGTTTTAACATACTGTTTTACAGATTTATCAGACTGTTTTGACTGCGTATAAATAGGAACAATTAAAACAAAAATCAACAAGTTCTAGAAATACTCATGACCTGTTTTGGACATTATGTCAAAGAATCAAAATGTTTAATCGTCGCGTTTAAAAAAAAATAGAGTGTGAAATTCATTGAAAAACACTGAACTTCCAATTCATCACAAAGTCATTCTAGTTAACGTTTTAGGTAACTCATTCAGAAATCTGGTGTAAACATCCAGCTACATTTATAGAAGTGATTCAAGGTCTCTCCTATATCCTCGAAGTTCAAAAGTCAACGACCAACCACCTATTTCAGCCGAGCCTGAAAGTGATAAAATATTCAAAGAAGCTAATAATTATGTATAGAAATGTATTTAATTAATTATCAAAGAAAATATAGTAAACACTTCAGTTAAATTGTGAGCTAATGAAACCAAAGAAGAAAAATAAGAAAAATATTGCTGCTTCTCGATGGATTCAAACCTTACTACCTTGAAGCCCTCAAACATTTGTAGCACGTGGCTGAACAACATGGGCTAAAGCATTAAAATGAATAGTTTCAAGTGAGGCATTTTATTGAATAGGGGTGTACTACATTGAGTAAAACCTTAAAAGAAGACCGATAACAACGAGGGAAAGTGCTGCGCTTACAGCGTTAACATAACCTTCCATGGTAATTGGATTATCTCCCTTTACCACATTTTTGTGTGATTATGTAAGCCAACACAGACTCTTGTCACGGTAATAAAGAAAATACTATTGATTGGATTCCAATGCAAATTGACATAGAGCAATATACAAAAGTGGATTGCCAAACAGCCATAATCATATATTCAATCATTTCTGACGTACCTCCCATTTTCATGTTTACAGTATGCATTAATAAGGAGGCTGATTGTCCGGTCCATCAGTCAAAATGTACTTAAGGATTAACTTCTTTAAGGTATTAACTTCAACCCTTATACCCGGATACATCCAATCGACGAGAAGTGAACTGAAAAAGGAATTATAACTCGGCATTTGGAACTTAAGAGTTATAACCCTTAATTCATTTCCATACTTAATTCGTGTCAGGAGCTTAGCTCCAACGGTCTATGATGTATTCACCCAAACCCTCATACACAGATCAAACTGAGGAAGACCATATTTTTCATTATTTGTTTTGGTCTGAAGCATTTGACTTACCCTGCTTTTGTATAAATCATTTAAAATCATTCTGTTCTTTTCGGCGGGCGATATAATCGTCTGTGACTACTTCTTGACCAGATTGCACCTCTCTTCCAAATTGATTGTGACTACCATTTTATTTTGCAAAATGTACAAATATGTTTTTTTAAGTTTATCAAATACCTTTTTACTGATGAAAACTTGTATGGGGACACATTTATAGGGGGAAACCGGGCATCACAATGTCACAGTACGTAAGGGTTCAGAGAACCAGCTTATTATGTTGCGGGTTGGGTTCTTTAAAGGTCTCAAGCTCTCAACACCTGCTTTCTCAACATACATCGTTTTTCAAAGAATATTAAATATTGAAAAACACTGAACTTCCAGTTCATCACAAAGTCACTCTAGTTAACGTTTTAGGTAACTCATTCAGAAATCTGGTGTAAACATCCAGCTACATTTATAGAAGTGATTCAAGGTCTCTCCTATATCCTCGAAGTTCAAAAGTCAACGACCTTAAAAGCGTTATAAGGCAAATTTGGAAAATAATCGGAAACTCCTAGTTTAAGGAGATCCTAGTTAGTCACAAAGACATACGAAGTATAACGAACAAGCGACTTAAATAATACAACATATCAAAAACTATTCAATTTGTCATTTAAAGGGACTCGCTCATTGTTTGTAAAATGCATTCTTTACTACAAAATAAAGTGCGGCAAATTATTGTAAGTGTTAAACCTAAGATACTGCCGGCTGTTAAAATGTACTGGACCGGGACACCGTCGTCGGGATATATTGTTCACCTTGGGTAGTCTGAGATGGTCCGTGTAGCGCCGTGTTGGATCCGGGAAAGTCCGCAGTGACACCGTGGCGATCCTAGATGACACCGGACCTATACAAGGTTTATGCCAGACCAAGCACAGATGAACACGGATGAATGCCGTGGTGGCACCGGGGTAATCCGTGTAAGCTCTGTTTTCATTCGTTTTGATCTGTTATGTCCGGGCTGATAACGATGTTTTGCAACAGTGGAGGGACCGTCGACTCATTTTCACCAAGGATCACCCCGGATCAAGAGATATCCGAAGAAATGTTCCGTGTTGGGTTCGGCTTTGGTGTGACTGTAACATAGCGAATTGGTTCGTGTTTTGAATAAGATTTCTTTGAAATATAGACAAAAGGTTTTTATAAAGACATTTCATTGGAACGTACGTTTTTTTTAAATATTTGTTTGTATATGAGACCTTGTGCGCGTGATGTTTGGTTGTTTGTTTTCTAATCTTTCTTTGACTGTAACTGCGTGGGTTCGCACCCCACCAAAACCAGAACAGATTGTATATGAATAAGTGTATGTTTTCGGCAGTTTCGGTATCAAAGAATACAAAAAAGTAATAATATAAGTGTTTGCATATGCATTACCGGGAAACAATGGGTGCCAAAACAACATGAGCTAGGTTCTTTAAAGGCACATAATTTATGAAAATTTCAATCCATTTTCAAGTTTATCTTATTTGACTTTAATAATCAATAGGAATAAAGCATATGACCGGGTCGCCAGCCTTCAAACTTAAACACTATCGCCTATGGCTCGCAAAAAGGCATATTTGTACACAGAATAGCTGAAGCATTTCATAATCTCTCATCGAATAAGATCTAATTCGTCATCAACTGTTTTAATTGCGCGGAGGTAGTTTTAACGCCGACCCATGGTATTTGCAATGTCCTGTAAACATCTTGTTTGTATGGATTGATGGGACCATGTGGACACAAAAACTACGTGCCACCAACCTACGATATTTTGTGTCATTCTATTTTTAACCTCTGTTGTGGAGAAATTTCTCTGACAACGCCGAATTTAAGCTCATTATCGTCAATTTCTCAGAGAATAATTACCTGTTTACGATCGTTTCGGGGCGTAGATTTATTATTCTCTCATTAGTGAGTAACTTCTGGCATTTGGAAAAAGACCTTTACAAGAAAGATATATTACGTACCACGACAATTATTTTTGTCTTAGGCTTTAGGAAATATGCAATCTAAGAGTCCTGTGAGTTGTTATAAATTCTCGGTTCTACGGCATTGTACTGTGTGATTCTCTCATTAGATTCGTACTGTTTGCAGACTTTTGGTATTAAAAACGTTAAAATAATATAAGTTTATTAGTAGGTACATAAAACCATATATTTACATTTGCCAAGTCCTTTGTACAGATACAACTTGAAGTCCAGGTATTATACGCAGTTATTGGGCTGATATATATATATATATATATATATATATATATATATATATATATATATATATATATATATATATATATATATATATATATATACAGTGATGGTTTATATATATGTGACGTTACAGATATCAACTATTCTTTTACACAAATGTATGCTGTCGGTTACATTTCTTTAAGAAAATATACTCAATCGCAGAAGATACTACTATGTTTTTAATCTGATGAGTAATTATTTGAAATTTAAATAGAAGTATTGATCTCATTTTTTTTTGCGTTTATTCTGTATGAAAGCAGTAGGGCAAGTGAACAAATTACCAGTGCCCTACTACATGAACGCAAGAAAAATGCGACTAAGCCTCCATTTATACATCCGATGTTTGTAATGAACTTTCAAGAAATGGTCATTTACAATATATACATGTTGCCTTCTTACCAGCAATGGATTTTTCACACAGTTGTTATATAACTTAAAATAAGTTTCAAAATTTATCAATGTAACAAATTACGTTAAAACCTAAATTTTATGTCTAACTCCCTCTTATAAGTATAATTTGTATGTGTTTTCTTACTTTTTAACTTTTAAAATTCAAACCTTTTTTTTAACATAAAGCAATGGCCACGTGACCGAACCGCCTATCTAACGAGCCGATTAGTCAGTACTTGGTTTAAATTTACAACATTGTCAACGGCATCGTTTTTAATCTTAAATTAAAGGTTAAATATTTTAGCATGTTCTTTTAGTTTAAAAACAACAACAACAAAAACAAAACTAAAACAAGCACAGCTGAATCAGTTGTTTCACTATTTGTTAAAAGTACCACAGATCACAAAAAAATCATGTGCGCATAAGTTTTAGAGTATTAAAGATTGTGAAATTTACAACGATCCAGTCAGCGATGTTATAAAGTTTTAAACAATAGGCCTTATGTTTCATATGTCCATGTTAATGTCCCATTTTAGGCTAGATCTTTATCAAACATAGTTTATGTACATTTTGTAGAGTTAGGGTTCGTGAGAGTGCTGTGGAGTGAATAAATTAGCAAATGAATGAAGAAGTGTTACAATGAGATGAATAGTTTTAGATGTACGATATTTTGCATGATCTGCATTGTGTCCTTGAGTGTTACTTTCTGATTAGAATTATGTAAATATCTTGTTACTTTTTCAATAACTGTCCTATTTGAAAAAAAAATGAAGCCACAATACTTTTTTATTTTAAAACCAGTATGTATCTCCACGAAGTAAAAATTGTATCGTTCTGAACAATAAGGAAATAGGAAATTATGTTGTTTTTATTTCAATATGTAGTCTGTTTCATGACGAAAAACAAAACGTCAGGTATTAATATTGTGAAAACATTAGCGTCCATGTCTTCTGACGCGGCGAAAAGAAAAAACAACAACAACAACACATTTGGGACTAGTTAAAATTTGTTGAAATTGTCATCACCGCTCTCTAGTTTAAAGCGTAGCGTTTCGCAACCCCTATTTCTTAATTATTGTACTGGTTGACTGATATTTGTTTAACCAAACCGTTTTAGACAGACAGATCTTATTACATAGCAATTCGCAAGAATAAGCCATGCAGACAAATGCACTAAAATTGGGGGGGGGGGGGGGGGTTATTGGACTTTATTGGTAATTTATCACCAAAAAGGATTTTTAACAAAACACATAGAACATCGAACAAAATGCTCATAGTAATGCACACTAAAACATATATAGAGTTTAACGTGATTGTACCTTGTCTAAAATCTGTTTATATCCGAAATGTATTTTACAAAGCTAATATCAGTAACATCTCCCATTAATCAACCACGGTCTTGCTCGTCATCTTTTCGCTAGCACATTTTTTAGAACATTTTTACAACATTTGACAACATGTTCCACAAAGAGATTTTTCTGCCACCTAAGAAAATTATAATACCAAAATATTTGGTCATGCTGGAAATTCTTATCTTGCTCATGGGCAAAGAAAAAACAAGTACCCGTATGGAACTCCCTTTTTATTGTCATCTCGCAATTACCTCCCTTGTTGAAGACCGTCGTCTGCAGCATCATGGAAACCTTATCTTGGCAGTATTTAAAATCCAAATGAATTATTTCTAGCATCAAATGGTACCATAAAAAAGTGTTCACGCTCCATACAAGAAATAATGCTGCTCTCTTTTCAGAACTATTTAAAGAACGATTCGACTATGTACATAATCTGAATCACAGCGCGCAAATTCTTGACAACGAATAATCACATAACTATACGCACATTTTTTCACTACGAACAAAAGAGTTCCAGCATTTTAACTTTATTTTTGTTTTACTGAGGTCGGAGGAAAAACAAACATTTACCATAGCCATTCGTGTTAGATAGATTAATGTAAATCCTCAGTAAACCTCGTTTCCGCATACACACTACGATCGGGTTTGGATGAACCTTTATCTTCACTCCCGGCCATTTTATATACATAATATACTTATTATCTTCACTTGCGGCCACGGAAGATACTATAATGTTGACCTTTACACGGATCCTAATACTCGATTTAATATTTCCTCTTCGGATTCATTAGAGTAAGTGTGGACGTATTTTTGGACGGTGCCCCTTAGGGCCCCGTCCTAAGTAGGCACATCAGCCGATCAAACTACAAACCAAAGAACGCCTGTGCGCTCAGAAAATAGTTCGCATCATTGTTTTGAATAAACAGCTGATTTAAAGTGGCAGTTACATAGTTTTTTTTCTATAATATCTGGGCGAATAGTGAGAGAAGTGGGTCATGTATAAGTTATTGACAATTGGTACTGAAATCAAATATTTATATTAATAAATCATTTCGCCAATAGTGACTACTTCATGGAAATAGTTCCACTACATTACTACAAAACTGCATTCGGAACTCCTCGGCCATTTTACTGTATCGATAAAAATAAATCCGTAAATGTTTCGAACTGAATATTGAAGTACATTGTTGCTAAACATAATTAATTCAATACTTTGAATTAAATATTTTAAAATATATATCATACTGTAGACTCTTTAAGTAGAATCATCAAAATATGATGTGTTAATGGCATGACCCAAAATGACCCGGTTTATCCAAGATGGCGGATGAATCAACACATGTCCGTGGAATTTCCGATGTCAAATCGAATTTAAGGCATCACACTCGAGTTTTACAATGGATTGTTAGTGCTAAAAAGGAGAATTAAAAATAATTAATTGAATAACATCATCACCTTGTGGTCAAATTGGCTGAATTTAACGCAATACAATTAATGACTGAAGTACATCTGGTGAAAGGTCACCCACTACTAAAAGTAAGTTGCAGTAAAACACGGAAATACAAACTTAGTGAAAATCCAAAAAACAATGACGTCGTTTTGCTTCGTGCCATTAGTAGATGTTAATAATTGTTGCAAATATTGATGTGAAAAATAATGATAATATAAATAACTCGAAACAATTTGCATCTGCATCACAGTTGTCATCTTTCTGCATAGTACAGTAGGGTATTTCAGATTTTCTTTAAAATTGTGATATTGATGCACCAGTCAATTGTAACCACGGCCACCCCAGGTCCGGGGATATACGGGGAATAGCCGGAGAAATGGGTCGTGTTTATGCTTTTCAGGTGGCCTCACATTGCCGGGTAAATGCGGTGGTTTTGTCTGTTTTAAATACAGCGGGTAATTGGCCTTGCCTAGAGTCCCCGGGGTGCAGGGACTTTGGTGGGGATTTTACCAACTGTTCGTCTCCGCATGGCATGGAATTTAGCCGGTCTTGGCTGAACTGAAAGTCCAAGTCCCCGCTATTCCCAAGATCTGGGGGTGGGGGGCGTGGTTACAATTGACTGACCAGTGCATAATTTGGTTCCCTTTATGCCATGTTGATCTGATTCATACCATAGTAAAATATTTTCTTCAACTGTAACAACACTTCAATATTAAACATTGCATTGCAAAATAGGAACACGAAAGCTTCACATAATTTATCTTGAGCCAATATCATTGTTTAATCACACAAGTGTGTATAATTACACAAGTGTTTCATTAAACACTTAAATTCCGATCAGCTTCTGTCAACATAGCATTGCCATTTTGGACCTATCTAGCTGATGCCGTCATCTTGAAGCTCAATATACATCAAGTCGAAAATTATAGATGTGTTCACTATGTGATGTGCCATATCAAAAATGGTAAAAAATCATTCAATGTACAATTATTTGAACTAAATAAACTTAGTGCTTGAAATGTCATTCTTGGCTAGGAAAAAAGTTGGATGTGGACATGAAGACTCGCCAAAACAAAACTTGTCCAAGACTCTGAAGTTGCTGTTTATTTGGACTAGTCAAGTATTAAACTTTTCAACAAGATAAAGTTACTATAAATGATCCTGGCATTAGGACACGGAGCTAGCCTGTCTGTATTATCTGGATGGTGCTAAGCCCCTGGTGAGCCTTAAATGCCTTGATTTGAAATCTGCCACTTATTATTCTCTATCATTTACTACACTTTTTTCAGGTAAGTGCAAATGACAGTATTTTTTTGTATGTTAAAATTAACAATGGTAAAAGATAATGCATAACTTAATTATGCATGCTGGGGATATCAATATTGTATACATGCATATAACTTTACGGATATTTACAGTGTTTAAATAGCTCAAAAGTGTCTTACTCAATGAAAAAAAAATCAAAATACTAGATTGTAGACAGGATTTTGACATTTTTTGGCAATTAATTAAATTGAAGGGCGTAGCCAGACTGTACTAAATGTGAGAGGCTATGGGATGGGGAATTCCTGTAACCGTAGGAGGTTAAGGGGGGGGGGGGCGTTGCTCCCCACGGAAAAAAATAAGTGATTTTTAAGGCTGTGTTAGCTATCTAGCACAGAGAAACAATGCTTTCTATAGCTGATCTTCCCTTTAAGGGTTTATTCTGATGTCAAAACAAAACCCTCGACTTTGATGCCATGTTTGACCATTTTTTTTTTCATTTTTCAAATTGATGTTACGCATGTGCGTAAGTGTGTAACGCTGGCTACGCCCCTGAAATTGTTCTGTTGTAATTTTGGGCAAATCATTCTCATTGGTATGCCTATCAAGCACCAAACATGTATGTCTAAAAAGATCAATAAAAACAAGCCATATTACTGAAATGTTCAAGGCCAACAGATCCCTTCAGAGGAAATCATGCATAACCCTTTTATATACATATATTCTCCCTCCAAACAGAGACCTGGTATGTTAATTTGCATATTTAATCCAGGACATCCACATACTATGAATGCACTTCCCCCTTTGGCAGAATGTTGCATTACCATTTACGTTATTTCAATTTATTTCTGAAGACAGCATGAACTTTTATAGAAAAGGAGTATCAGTAATTTAGTCTGACAGCCTGTGATTTTATTTTCAATCAGAAGGAAATTTTGCAATTTTAACATGACCATGTTTTGAATGCTTGCACAGTGTGTGAATTGTGATCAAAATTGTGCTTGGTTAATTTTGTGCTAATGCGTATATCTTGGACTTGACATATTTCTTAGTTACCACATGGCTTCTTCCAAAGGGTAAAGCATTTGGAAATGTCAGTTCAAACCTGATAAATATGAAATTCTTTTCCTTAATTCAATTTTGATATTTTCAAAACACTCTCTTTTTTAAAAACTTCTTTTAATAGATGTTTATGGATAAGAAGACTCTTAATTTGAACATCAACTTGTTTAGACTAAGAAATAATGAGCCCTTAAAGCTGCACTCCCACAGATTGACTATTTTAACAGCTTCTTTTATTTTTTGTTTTGGAAAGAGCAAATTATTGCGTAAATATATATGTGCAAACCAATAATAAGATATCTGACAAAATATCAGATCTTAGATTTTCATATTTATGTTCAAAAATTGATGCTTAATGGCTTAAACTGATACTAACGGTTAAAGAAAAAATGCATAAAACATCAATTTTTGAACTTAAGTATAAGAATCTATGATCTGATTTTTTGTCAGCAGTCTTATATTACTGGTTTCCATGGATTTTCGCAAAAAAATGGCTCGTTCGAAGACAAAAAATAAAGAAGTTGTCAATACTTTCAATCTGTGTGAGTGCAGCTTTAACAACACAAATAGAATAAATCTACAATTAAGCAAATGAAATTTCTGATAGGCATAAATGAAGTGCTATCCTTAATCATTAACAATTTCATTCTTCAAGTTTGGTTTTTCCTCAGCCTACTGTCACTCACCTGATGCACAATCCCTGCATAAGATTTTACGTCGACATTGAATTAGACAATGAGGTTGTTTTCTAAGTCAATTAAATGACCTAAAGTAACTAGCTTAATGATTAAGAAGGGCTCATTATCATCAATCACTCCACCCATTCTGAATAATGTTTATTCATAAAGATTTTTTGTTCGTGTTTTTTTTATTTACTTGTATACTTTATATCCAGTTAAATACAGCCATCACACATTTTTTTCTCTCCTTAATACACATGGGGATATCAATATAAAATTGGTCTATTTCTATTGGTCAAAAAAATATCACGACTCCAATATTTATGAAACACCGCTGTTGGTCAAGGACAGGTCACGCGGTGACACCACATTTTTCCATTTTCCAAAATTAAATTACACCAAAATGGCGTCTTTATACGGATTTGATGAATATTTCAATGAATAAAAAACCCATTTAAACAGGGTAACAGGTTGTCAACGTTATACTTACATTACGGGGTTAATAGGTGACCTAGTATTGGAAATATGGGAGGGGGGGGGGGCAAGAATCCATATTCAGGTTCGAGCTTCACTCCACCGCAATATGGTTTCCTTTACATTGAATATCCCATATCGCGGGCTACCTACTGACCATGGAACTTATAGTATCCTTCCACATGTTTTTAAACAAATTCATAGACAATAATGTTTTTTTTTTTCAAATGACAATTTGTCATTTTGTATTAATTGTGATGAAAAAATGTCAAATTAAATTTCCAATCAATTCTTAAGAGGAAAATGTGATATTTATCTAATCTCCTGATAAAAACTTTCAATCACGTTGGGTACTGAATGGGGTACACTATTGGTTTAAATAGGAAATGACGTCATGAACACATAGTAATCTATGACTTCATCTTACCGGTGACCATTATGATGTCACAATTAAAAAGAGTTTAGTTTTTTGTTGTTATTCCTTTCTGCTGTACTTGATATCACCTTTATATGTATTCTTCTTACAAACAGTGTGAGAATGATCGCATGATTCTTTGGTTTGAAATTTTTACTAATACAAATTTTTGCAATGCATGCTTGTAGTGCAGAGAATAGCATCGCTTTAATGGTACATGTATCCTGTTTTTAGCTCGACTATTCGAAGAATATGGAAAGCTATACTACTCACCCAAGCGTCGGCGTCACACCTTGGTTAAGGTTTTGCATGTAAGCACCTTTAAGTCATTATCTCAGCAAATATATTATATTTTGCATTGAAACTTTAGATATGTATTCCCAACTATCTAACCTACTAAATTAATGAAGTTAGATAACACTTATTTGAATTTAATGCAAAAAATGGGCCTTTATTATTTGACTTTGAAATTCTGGTTAAGGTTTTGCATGTAAGCACACATAGGTTGATATCTCAGCAACTACTTGATGTATTACATTAAGATTTTATACAATGGTACTCAACCATCCAACTTCCTAATTAACCAAGTTAGATAACTCTAGTTTGCATTTAATGCATATAATGACCCTTTATTATTTGACTTAAAAATTCTGGTTAAGGTTTTGCTTTATTATTTGACATATAAATTCAAATACATCATGTATTGCATTGAAACTTTATACACAGGCTCCCAACTATTCAACCTTCTTAAATAATCAGGAAAGATAACTCTATCTTTTATATTTTATCATGTTTGCCCCTTTATTATGCAACTTAGAAATACTGGTTAAAGTTTCAAGTATTGGACTTAAAATTTTCCATGTAACCACATTCATATTAATATCTCAACAAATACATAATGTATTGCATTGAAATCTAATCTAATTTTACAGTGATCCATGTTTCGCCAAAACTTTTTAATCCTTACACTGAACAGCAGCATAATAGTCGAGCGCGCAGTCTCTGTGACAGCTCTTGTTTACTAAAGAAGTAAAACAGGTAAGTTGTTTTTGCTGTTTTTACTTAAAGAATATTTTGATAAAAAGATACTAAGATTCGTCATCATATAATAGACTGTATTATACAACTCGTCAAGGAAATATGTTAGTAAGATCGACAAAGGCTAAGTTATTTTCACATTTCCTGAAGTTGTTGAATATGTTTTTTAAAGCTTCATCAATGAAAACTTGACATCTGTACTGTTTTGAAAACAAATATATATTTATATATGTCGTTCTCGGATGACCCTGACTGGGACCCTTTTTGACCTAATTATTTTTTAGAGCTATAGCATTTTCGACAGTTTTGAAAACAATATTTAATGTTGTCTTTTGATGACCTAGATTGTGGCCTTTTGACACACATTAAATTTTGAAGCTTCAGCCATGAAATTAAGACCATTGTTTCGAAATCAAAAATCAAAATTGTGCTTTGATAACATTGTCCTTTCGACATACTTTCCTATTTTTAAGCTACTTCAATGAAAGTTTTTTAGTACAGTTTTCGAAACAAAAAGCAATGTTATGCTTTGATGACAAAGAATATGATTTTTGACATACATTTTATTTTTGAAGCAACAGCAAAGCAATTTAGACCATGTGTATAACTTTTAAAACAAATATCAATATTGTACTTGGATAACCTTGATAATTACCGTTTGACCATCTTTTCTATTCTAAGGTACTGCAACGAAAGTTCAGTAAGTTTTGCAAAACAATTATCAATGTTGTCCTCAGATTTTTTTACTGTGACCTTTTGACCCTCTTTCATAAAATGTACTGCTTTAAGAATAATTATAAATGTTGTGTTTGGCTAACCATGATTGTGACATATTCACTTACTTTTTTATTTTTGTGGCCTCTGCAATAAAATGTTGCTATGTTTGGAAAACAATTCATCATTGTTGTTCTCGTGTTACTTTAAAGGGACTGTACACCAGATTGGCACACATTTTTTTCCTGTAACGCAACTCAGGACAATTATTTAATAGAATATGTTACGTTTTGAAACATAATAATAGAGAAAGGACCAAAATGTAAAAAATAGCAGTCCAGTGTTATATCCACTGTGCTACAAAGGCTTACTCCAAACGGGTGGTATATTTAAGCTATATACCTTCGTAGACATACTCAGTAATATTGTTAATGGAAAAATACAAAATCACTGCTTAGCTAAAATAAATTGTAAACTATGTGGTACTTCAGTTAGTAAGATTCAATGCATTGTACACATTAATACCAAGTTTATGTCAGTTTTCGACAATTGTTTATCTTGCAAATTGATCATCTTGTGCACAGTTGCTTCAGCTAAGGCCTACGTTTTTAATTTTGAGTACAACATTGAACTTTGGACCATGTATACTGTTTTAAAAAACATATGTTAATGTTATGCTTCAGTTATCTTGATTGTGTCCTTTTGGCGTATTTGTTATGCAACTGGAATGAAATTTTGACTATGAAGTAGTTCTGCAAACAAACATTAACGATGATATTGCCAGGTGACCTTTTCATCAACTTTTCAAAGCTACAGCATTAAGATGAATAATTATGTTTGGAAAATAAATATCAAGCTTAGATATTTGGTTTGAAGCATTGTCTAATTGTCCTCATCTAAGAGTGTTCAAAATATGCTTCTATATTAAGATTAGGTTCCGATGATTTTCTGTGTTTAGAAGAGGAAGGACTTAGTTCTATACTTGCAGCAGACCGAACAATGTCACCGTCCATCAGCACTTTCAGTGCTTTGATTGATCTATAGGATTTCAAATGGAGCTTCGACAAACATTCGCCAACAATGTTTTTAAAGCGAAAAGACATTATAAATTTGTATGAATGAGTGGTCATTATTATATTGCTTTTCTGTCTTTGCTGTTTTTGTTGTATTCGTTTTTTTTTCACATCCTGTATGTCAACCATGGGTAAAAACGCCATCATTTCATCAAGACCTTGTTGTTTACAAAGTAATTCAAATAGATTTCAACAAAGCAAAACTTAGATATTATGTAAATTTACTCAAATAAATATGTTTTATATAATCTTTAGTTCTAAATAATAACACACGAATGTCATTCTAAAAATTACGATAACACCTTAAAGCTGCACTCTCACAGATTGAACGTTTTGACAACTTTTTTATTTTTTGTCTTGGAACGAGCCAATTTTTGCGAAAATCCATAGAAACCAGTTATATAAGACTGCTGACAAAAATCAGATCACAGATTTTTATATTTAAGTACAAAAATGATGTTTAATGCATTTTTTAACGGTTTAAGCCATAAAACACTTTTCGAACGGAATATGACAATCTACGATCTGATATTTTGTCAGCAATCTTTTGTAGTTGGTTTGCAGATTTTTACACAAATATTTGCACTTTCCAAGACAAAAAGATAAAAAAAAAGTTGTTTAAATAGTCAATCTGTGAGAGTGCAGCTTTAAATGGCTTCCCGGAATCGCAACACACATATGTATTAAAAGTTATTCATGAAAAAGCATTCCTATTGTATTAGACTCGAAGGAAAGAATAATCCCCATACGGTACAAAAAAGCTCAACATTTGTAAAAAAAAACCTTATAAGAATAGTCATGCGGTAAAAGTTGTCAATACGAACATCCGACTGCTCTTAAAGACAGTTACTTAATTTTCCCTATTGCAATTGAATGTTTTGCATGGCGACAAGAACTCGTCCTATTTGAAAAGCACAAAGACTAGGTCATTTTATACAATACACAGTGCACTCTTATCTCATAAAACGAATTCAATAGATTTTTCAATTGCTTTAAAAGCAGGATTTTATCAGATTTTTACTTCTCTAGACAACGAAACCTAACCAATGATAAAAAATAGCAACCATTCCGCTTTATGTGAAAGTATTGCTCTTGGAAAATTACACAACACAGATTTCTATGAATTATTTATTGGAACAAATTTTCTCCATTAGTTTTTATTCAGGATTTTAACGGATGTAAGCCGTATGGATAATTAAGCTTTGAAATGAATATGGGTTTAACTAATGTGTGTTGTTTGATGTAGTTGTTTGCTTTGTACCTTAACTTAATGGGTCATTCTAGCAAATCGTTGATGAGTTAATTGTCAGCCAATATTTATCGAACAATTCTAAAGGTCTTGTTTTGGTATAATTTGTGATATATTCACATTTTTTCACGATATACGCTTAAGATATTTGATAAATTGGGGCCATATAATTTTAATACATGTAACAGAAGCGAAATATTGCTGCATGCTTTCAACTTACGTTAATAAACGAAACAAACTCTTAAGAAACTTAAAATTAGCTTCACGCTGGCGAGAAGCTTATGTTATCCCTCCTCCAAGGGGCACCAAACGAAACATCTAAACATTGTTCCCAGGTCTTAGTAGACTATTGTTTTGATATCGTTTGTTTAAACTTAATAAAATAAGACGCTTATTACCCTTAAGATATTCCTGAACATGAAATGGGTCTAACTTTACTCCAAAAGAGAAATACTACACCATACCTGGTCGACAGTGCTACCGTGTATGCAAAAGACGGACGGACGTCAAATAACAAAAAAAGGATGGAAACAAAAGCCAATGCCAATAGAAAACTGTGCAATATTGTCGACATGGCTGAACATGTCTACCATATAAAGACGGCAAAGTAAATTAAACGGTAACACCACCGGTGGTTGAGATGTGCGTCCAGCATGTATGTTCAAATAACATTTCATTCTAACAAATTAAAACATTGTCAAAAATGTTAAATGTTTTGTTAATAGAAATCACAAGGAAAATACTAATTATTTGATGGTATTGATAAGAGTCCTATAACGTCAAATGTTTTTTTTAACAAAATAATCATGGTGTGAATGAGCATAAACAATGGCTGTACATGCTGAATTAAACTACAGATGGCCGTTTTATTAAGAATAAAGATTTCTAGGGCGTTATCCTACTTATAGGGGATCTTTATCAATGCAGTACTACTGTTGAAAGCTCTCATAGCGAAAAATGGTTACAAGGATTCTTGGTGAAACGGGTCTCGGATGATAAAGCCAATCTTAATTAAATGATAGAGAGTGGCTTTGATCCCAGTAAAACTGTATAAAATGTACATATTTATATGTACACAACTTAATTCCCTTTCCAATGTTATTAAGTCTACACAAAAAGTGCATATTGTACCTCATATGGAGTTTAAAGTAACAGACGGCTTAATATTTGGTTCTTGCAACTTATTTAAGGTAATTTTGACTGCACTCTACACTGAAGTACTTTCCGTCTGGATTGGACAGTTTATGGCCAGCTTATTTCATTGAAGATATTCATTCACCACGGGACTTATTAACAACTACAAGTAGTCCGCGTTATTTTTCATATAAAACCTATATTACAATTCAGTTACCGGAGAGAAAATTGGCTTTCTGTTAGGTATTGGTTTGTAGTCGTGCCGCAAATGAGTTGAGATAATAGATTTCTACTGTTGTCCTGTAGTTTAAAGCTTTCGAATATATCTGTTAATTTAGTTTAGAATTATTCATCTTACAACCATTGTGAATCAAGTCAAATCAAATGTTAAATGTTTTGTTAATAGAAATCACAAGGTAATAACCCTGAGTTCTGAATCAAGTCGTTACAACATTATATGTATCACTCTTGTAGGCATTATGTTATGTTAGACGTATGTCTTGTGTTTGTTGAGGGATAATCCAAAGTACATGGAGGAGAGTCTCTTTTCCGGCTTTGTGACCACACTTTGTATCTACAATATCTATTGAAAGCTAATGTTTTGCTGTTAAAAGCTGCTTCCGTAAATGTCAAACCCTTTTGCAAAATTAAAATACATATTGGCCAGGTTTTAATTTATACGAATTATATTTGAAAGTATTAAAACTGCGAGGTGTTTTACTACTTCGTTTTCTCAAACAATTAAACCAAATCATATATATGTTTGAAACATTGGTTCATATTTAAATGTAAGCGATTTACTTTCTATTAGTAGTATGTTTAAGAATGATTTTGCTCGAACAATCAGATTCTAATTTCAGCATGGACATCAGACTTTAAAACGTTTGTCAACATATTATACTAACAGAAGTAGAAGGGTCTTTAGATTTGATTAGGTCTACATATTTGGGAAATTTGAAGCATAACAACCTGTTTCTTTCTTTGCTGCAATTGTGAAATTCACAGAAAAATGGAGTTTATCACATAATCAAATATACACCTGTAGTCTAAAGGTTAAATACTGACAAAGCAGTTATCTGGCTCATTCAACTAATCGATATGCATATGAATCTCTGCGCGTTAGTGTCTAGCACACCTGATTTAAGAATGCAGAAGTGCTATTTTAGGAAGTTCATTGAGAACAGGATATGGGTTTATCAAATTAAGCCCCTACAATACAGAGAGCTTGCACAATTATTAGATCTGGACTCTATAATGAAATAACTGGGAAATCTTTTGTGACCATTTTGGTCTCTTGTTGGCTATTATAATGTATAAATGTCGCAAACACGACAGATAATTTCTTCTTTTGAAGTACGGCCAGACCGATAGCCTGCAACCGAGCAACCGATATTGACTAATGCACCAGTCAATTGAAACCAAGCACCCCCCTGGTCCGGGGATATACCGGGGATAGCGGGGGAAATGGGCCGTGCTGTGGTTACAACTAACTGGGGTACTGAGTTTGAAAAACAGGACTTCAGGTGGAATCTTGAAGATTTTGATTCAATTGCTAATCAACTACATAAGCAATGCTTCTGGTTTAAATACATTATTAAATACGCCCCTTTAATATATAAAAATTATATATATATATATATATATATATATATATTATCTGACCAACGTTCAGTGTGTCAATGACATCCTTTCATCTGCTATTCATATATCAGTTGGTATTTGTTTTCCTGGTTATTGACAATCCCAAAACGATTATTGCAGCTTTGGGACAAGTTCCTGGACTTCGATTGAAGCCAGACTGTGCAATAATCTCGTAAGAAGTCCATGTATTCATCAGGAAGAACATTACATTGCTAAGTGCTTGCTACATACTTCAATTATACTACAACAACATGTCAAAGTGATGTATGACATAATCGCATCATAACGTGTGAGGGTCATATAAAAGACTAGAATGTTGACTAAATCATGTATCATGCAGGAAAGTGTAACTGTTGAAGGTTTAGTCGAGTTGCCACTAATCGTTTACTGAACCGGTTCGGCCAAGACGAAGTTTTCTGCATGCGCTTAACTATGAAAAAAGTTTTACAGTTATCGCCGAAGTAGCCAAGTTATGTTAGCTAAAAGACTGTTGTATTGGATTCTCGACACTTGAATAGGGTCAAGTCGGGTGTACCTCTACAATACAGTACTTTGCAGCTGGGTGTCCACTCGTGACCCTCATGGTTGGCAACCTGGGGTATCTGGTAATCAAATGTGGTGCAAAAAAGTAGTTGACACTAAATGAATGTTATTTGGGGTGCACAGTAAGTTCAAACTGGGAGTTCCTATCCTGAAAATTGCAGAAGGTACTCCGTAAAGGTATAAAGAAGTTCGTCTTAGAATCAACCATGGTAACCTAATTTCGATCAAGTTTCAATGAGACTTGATTTAATTTGTGTATGCGTTGTTAGAGAGTCGTAAATGGAGACTTATGAATTAATACTTATTTTTGTATGTTTCTTACTGTTGTATTTAAACATTGTTTTTTTTTGTGAAAAACGCAATACCTTTTTTTGCTGTTTGCTTGTATATTTAGACTTTCTACTAGGAAAATTTCATCGAAGATGATGGAGTGATGATTAAAAACCGTTTCAGAGCAGAATTTTTATACTCATTTTGACTACGTCATATATACATTTTTGCGAAAACAAATTGTTTTTCAAATTAAGTCACATTACGTCTGTAAAGATATATTTGAAAATAATTAGACTTTATCCGTGACATCGATGAACTCGTTAGATGAATGAAGATATATAAAGCTTTTTAATTAAGTTTAATTAAGACGGTCACCGTAATTGACTGCAAAAACTTGACTGTAAGTTTTTGTGTTGTTTGAATTATCACGTAATCGTGTAATAACAAGGTGTTTTCTAAAGGTATGTATTCTGTTTGCAGAAAGCACGATCGCATTGCCAGTTTAGACCGGTGAAACAGTCAACTTGTTTTTGTATATGATATAATGATGGATGTATTTGTATGTATAATAATATGTCGGTTTTAATGCACATGGTTGTGAAATTAAATCCTGTCGATTATATTTGTCTGCGTTTTGTTTCAGTACAACCAAATTGTAAAACCGTTTCATAGCTTCATGTGTATTTGTTTATTTGGAGGTCTCAGAGAATTTATGACAAAGGCTATAGATTTTTCTTTTGAGAATTTAACTTAACGGACCCCTTGGCACAATTATGAATCTGCATGAATAGAGGGTTAGCTTCGCCTCTGTACGTATGAATTATTAGGATGTCTTGGTTTCTTAATTGTACGCGATGATGTGATAGTTTTCACTTTTCAATGTAAATCGACACTCATTGAATGATTATATAATCATGTAAACTAGCCATATTTATACATTGATGAATGACTGCTATATATCAAAAAGTTAAGAGCTTACAATAAACGAAATCAGATACGCATATGGCAGTTCCAGAAAGGGCTTAGCATGCCCTTTCTGCTCATTTTGAGCCCAACAGTAATGCATTCAACCGAATTTCCTTGGTAGTTATATAATAATACGTCATTAAAATAATGAATGCCTGTCCGAGCATTTTTTCCACAAAAGTAGTTTTGGTGAAGAAACTTAATCATGTTTGTTTAAATTGTCAGCAATGCCATGAATAGGTTACTTTTGTGTGTTTTCATGTATTTTTTATGTCTTAGGTAAATGACTTCCGAAAATCATAAATTTGTAATTGCTTAAAAGATATGTATAATCTAATAACAATTTTAGAAAAAAAAAACAACACAAAACATTTCCATAATTTATAATGAGTTATGGTTTTGTTATTTGTGTGTTGGATCATGTGGACTACTGACTACTTTAAACCCCAGTGATGCCCTGTTGCCCTTAGCGTTCCACGACGGTAACCCTTTCATCTATATATAATGGGAGATGTTGTGCCTTCAAGAAGTTACTCGGTTGAATGGTTTACTATTGGACTTGTCCCTGTAGTTTACTATTGTCGCTGTCGATTGAATCTATGGTTGGTATCAACGTGTATGTTGTTCTCATACATGCTGCTCTGTTTTGTCAACTTGGTCAGTTCATAGTCTTACAATTTCATTACAATACTACATCGACCACATTTAATGCCTACCTTCGGTATATTCATACATTATGTATTCGTTAATGGTTTGTCTTATCCTTTATAAAGAGAGATGTATTTGTTCAGTTTCGTTCATTAGCGTTCATTTGAACGATTCTAACGGGCCCATGGTGCTTTGGAGGTTACACACCTTTGAAACACTGGATATGATTCTACATGCTTTGATATCTCTCGAACAAAAACTAGAATCCCTTTCAAGGATAGACCAGCACGTCTGTAGTTTACAACAGGTATATTTAACGTGTATTATGTTTTAAGCGTTTTTATTCAAAAAACGATAATTTTGTTTATTTATTTGCCCGACATCGACAACACTTTTGGGAGCATGTTTTTCGGACATTCCTTGGTTAAGTCATTCTTCATTCTCCAAAAGTTCTTGCATTTTATGGTCACAACCTGGCACTGGGCTGTAGTCTCGTCATAGTGGTATTTGAACGATATCCTGAAAATATAAAATCAAATGTCGATAAATTACATTTGTACTGAAACAAATGCATAAAAAAGCTTGATTTTTTTTATTTTACTGTATATACTTATACAGGCGAACTGGCGGTGTAAGGTTAGTATTTGACCCGCATAATTATAGTTCTAAATTGTTACCGGGAAGTCGTTTTTATGTAGGGGGTAGAAATTTACCGTAAGGAAGTCGATATATTATGCTGTACTATATTATAATAATGACCAGGGGCTCATGATACTATGGGGATCAAAATGCTTCCTAACACCGGACATTTAAATATTCGTTTTTGTAATATTTACATACTTATATAAATATATGTGGAAGAGTGCTCCATCCAGTCAAACACTAAAACAGCACTTGCTTTAAAATAAGCTGAACTGACACCAGTGTCAACGACTCATAGCCTCATGTTGTTGTTTTAAATTGATAATTTGCATATCTTAAAAACTGCTCATTCAAATTTAATAATCCCGACATATAAGTTATTATTCGAGAAGACAATTAAAGGCACTAGCTCTTAACCTTGATGTATTCGTATCAAAATATGTGGGTTTAAAGCACATGGTTGTGAAATTAACCAGTCACCTTCTATTATATACTAGCTTGTGAGTGGTTTTTGTTTATTTGAGTTTATCAAGGTCTGCCTGCGCCCATTGGCTGCATTATGGCTTGACCCCGCCGTGACGCCATCACGACTTAAATTGTGTTTTAAATGCCATAAGTGACATGAGATGGAAGTGACAGCAATTCGCAGTCAAATCCAGACATTTGAAGACTTGAAGAAACCGAGTGAGATACAAGAGATCCGGGTGCGATACCCTAGCTCTTTGCGAAAAGATCTCTTGTTTCTTTAACGTGTTCGGTGTAAAGCACCGATACACGGGATACAACTTTCCAGGGGTTAACCAGTACTGAGTACACCACTTTTCCAAGCACTACCTTTTAAATGCCAAGCGCCAGGCTTGGGAGCTACTTGTACCAGCTTTTAACGTCTAATGCAAATGCTTGACGTACTATATCTGGCTTATCTTACTTTCGACCGCTCTCTCGATCTGCAATTTACTCGCCAACCATACCGGCTACAGGCTTACTATTTTCCGCGCTCTCGACCTGACAAATTTTATATTTGCTATTTTATAAATGCTTGGCCAACCTTGCCAGCTCGACATATTATTCCCCGCGCCATCGATCTGCCATAGCGTTGATCTTCGGCGAACAATACCAGCTCGACTTACGATAGCCAGCACTCTGGATCTGCCATATCGTGAATGTTCGGCCAACCATACCAGCTCAACTCTCGATCTGTTTTATTGTTAATGCTCTGCCAACCACACAAGTGACTTACTATTGCCAGCACTCTCGACCTGCTAAAGCGTAAATGTTTAGCCAATCATACCAGCTCGACTTACACATTCAACACTCTCGATCTGATGTAGCGTCAACATTCGGCCAACTATACAAGCACGACTCACATTTGCAAGCACTCTCGATCTACTATATCGTTAATGCAATGCCAACCATACCTGCTCGATTTACTATTGCCAGCGCTCTCGATCTGCTATATCGTTAATGTCATACCAGCAATCATGATCTGCTATAGCGTTAATGTTCGGCCAACCACATTGGCTCGGCATTATTGTCAGCACTCTCAATCTGCTTTATCGTTAATGTTCTGCCAACCATACCAGCTCGATTTATTATTTCCCGCGTTCTCGATCTGCTTTATCGTTAATATTCAGCCAACAATACCAGCTCGACTTACTATTGTCAGTACTCTCGATCTGCTTTATCGTTAATATTCAGCCAACAACACCAGCTCGACTTACTATTGTCATTACTCTCGGTCTGCTTTAGCATTAATATTCAGCCAACAATATCAGCTCGACTTACTATTGTCAGTACTCCCGATCTGCTTTAGCGTTAATATTCGGCAAATAACATCAGCTCGACTTACTATTGTCATTACTCTCGGTCTGCTTTAGCATTAATATTCAGCCAACAATATCAGCTCGACTTACTATTGTCAGTACACTCGGTCTGCTTTAGCGTTAATATTCAGCCAACAATACCAGCTCGACTTACTATTGTCAGTACTCTCGATCTGCTTTATCGTTAATATTCAGCCAACGATATCAGCTCGACTTACTATTGTCAGTACTCTCGATCTGCTTTATCGTTAATATTCAGCCAACAATACCAGCTCGACTTACTATTGTCAGTACTCTCGATCTGCTTAAGCGTTAATATTCAGCCAACAATACCAGCTCGACTTACTATTGTCAGTACTCTCGATCTGCTTTAGCGTTAATATTCGGCAAATAACATCGCTCGGCTTACCAGTACCAGCGTTCTACCGACCACCGGCGAGCGCACTTCTGGCGACCACAATCGCGCGATCAACCAACTTTATAAGCTTACTTACTCGAGTGTTCGACAGTTTAAGCTTAAGAATTAGCTCAATATTGCATGTTTGGTTAGTAACATATTATCGAGAAAAGAGTTTGAGAAACGCTACGTATACGTTATAATATTTATGAAGTGAATAATGTCGGGAGGAAAGCGAGCGTCAGTGATTCTACACGTACAAATTTGTACTTGTACGATCGACTTACAAACTATTTGAAATGATACGTCGCCGCAACAAAACATTGAATCAAACGGTAACAATGTTAGCACCCAAGATAGTATATTTAATATTGTTATAAGATTTAATTAGTATGTACTATATACAAGCTAAACAAACAGATAACGTACTGGAAACTATACAGACCGGCTCCGTACTGGAAGCCACACGTACAAATTCTATATGGGCAGCTCAACACACAGATTCCACACGGGCAGCTGAACAAACATATTCAAAACTGGCAGCTGAACGAACATATTTAGTACGGGCAGCTTAACATGCAGATTCCATACGGGCAGTTTAACATACAGATTCCATACGGGATTCCATACGGGCAGTTTAACATACAGATTCCATACGGGCAGCTCAACATACAGATTCCATACGGGCAGCTTAACAAACAGATTCTATACTGGCAGCTAAACATACAGATTACATACGGGCAGCTTAACAAACAGATTCCACACGGGCAGCTTAACCTACAGATTACATACGGGCAGCTTAACCTACAGATTACATACGGGCAGCTAAACATACAGATTCTATACGGGCAGCTTAACCTACAGATTACATACGGGCAGCTTAACATACAGATTCTATATGGGCAGCTTAACCTACAGTTTACATACGGGCAGTTTAACCTACATATTACATACGGGCAGCTAAACAAACAGATTACATACGGGCAGATTAACAAACAGATTCCACACGGGCAGCTCAACATACAGATTACATACATACAGATTCTATACGGGCAGCTTAACATACAGATTACACACGGGCAGCTAAACATACAGATTACATACGGGCAGTTTAACCTACAGATTACATACGGGCAGCTTAACAAACAGATTCTATACGGGCAGCTCAACATACAGATTCCACACGGGCAGCTTAACCTAGAGATTATATACGGGCAGCTTAACAAACAGATTCCATACGGGCAGCTTAACATACAGATTACATACGGGCAGCTTAACAAACAGATTCCATACGAGCAGCTCAACATACAGATTCCATACGGGCAGCTCAGCATACAGATTACATACGGGCAGCTTAACCTACAGATTACATACGGGCAGCTCAACATACAGAATCCGTACGGGCAGCTTAACATACAGATTCCACACGGGCAGCTCAACATACAGATTCCATACTGGCAGCTTAACATACAGATTACATACGGGCAGCTCAACAAACAGATTCCACACGGGCAGCTCAACATACAGATTACATACGGGCAGCTTAACCTACAGATTACATACGGGCAGCTCAACATACAGAATCCGTACGGGCAGCTTAACATACAGATTCCACACGGGCAGCTCAACATACAGATTCCATACTGGCAGCTTAACATACAGATTCCATTAGGGCAGCTCAACATACAGATTACATACGGGCAGCTTAACCTACAGATTACATACGGGCAGCTCAACATACAGAATCCGTACGGGCAGCTTAACATACAGATTCCACACGGGCAGCTCAACATACAGATTCCATACTGGCAGCTTAACATACAGATTCCATACGGGCAGCTCAACAAACAGATTCCGTACGGGCAGCTTAACATACAGATTCCACACGGGCAGCTCAACATACAGATTCCATACGGGCAGCTCAACAACAGATTCCATACGGGCAGCTAAACATACAGATTACATACGGGCAGCTCAACATACAGATTCCATACGGGCAGCTCAACATACAGATTACATACGGGCAGCTCAACATACAGATTACATACGGGCAGCTCAACATACAGATTACATACGGGCAGCTAAACAAACAGATTCCATACGTGCAGCTAAACATACAGATTCCGTACGGGCAGCTTAACATACAGATTACATACGGGCAGCTCAACATACAGATTCCATACGGGCAGCTCAACATACAGATTCCATACGGGCAGCTAAACATACAGATTACATACGGGCAGCTTAACCTACATATTACATACGGGCAGCTCAACATACAGATTCCGTACGGGCAGCTCAACATACAGATTCCACACGGGCAGCTCAACAGACAGATTCCATACGGGCAGCTTAACCTACATATTACATACGGGCAGCTCAACAAACAGATTCCGTACAGGCAGCTTAACATACAGATTCCACACGGGCAGCTAAACATACAGATTACATACGGGCAGCTCAACAAACAGATTCCGTACGGGCAGCTTATCCTACAGATTACATACGGGCAGCTCAACAACACATTCCGTATGGGCAGCTTAACATACAGATTCCATACGGGCAGCTCAACAACAGATTCCATACGGGCAGCTCAACAACAGATTCCATACGGGCAGCTAAACATACAGATTCCATACGGGCAGCTTAACAAACAGATTCCATACGGACAGCTCAACAGACTGATTCCACACGGGCAGCTTAACAAATAGATTCCACACGGGCAGCTTAACAAACAGATTCCAAACGGGCAGCTCAACATACAGATTCCACACGGGCAGCTAAACATACAGATTATATACGGGCAGCTAAACATACAGATTACATACGGGCAGCTTAACATACAGATTCCAAACGGGCAGCTCAACATACAGATTACACACGGGCAGCTAAACATACAGATTCCACACGGGCAGCTTAACAAACAGATTCCATACGGGCAGCTTAACAAACAGATTCCAAACGGGCAGCTTAACATACAGATTCCATACAGGCAGCTCAACATACAGATTCCATACAGGCAGCTTAACAAGCAGATTCCATACGGGCAGCTCAAAATACAGATTCCATACGGGCAGCTCAACATACAGATTCCACACGGGCAGCTTAACAAGCAGATTCCATACGGGCAGCTTAACCTACAGATTCCACACTCGCAGCTTAACATACAGATTACACACGGGCAGCTAAACATACAAATTCCAAACGGGCAGCTCAACATACAGATTCCATACGGGCAGCTTAACAAACAGATTCCACACGGGCAGCTCAACATACAGATTACATACGGGCAGCTTAACCTACAGATTACATACGGGCAGCTTAACAATCAGATTCCAAACGGGCAGCTCAACATACAGATTCTATATGGGCAGCTTAACCTACAGATTACATAAAGGCACCTCAACATACAGATTCCACACAGGCAGCTTAACATACTGATTCCATACAGGCAGCTTAACATACAGATTCCATTCGCCCAGCTCAACATAGAGATTCATACACGTATCGAATCCCTACGGACCGCTACATATATATGAACAGAATCCGTACGGGCCGCCACTCATACACGTACAGAATCCGTACGGGCCGCTTCTCATACGTGTACAGAATCCGTACGGGCCGCTTCTCATACGCGTACAGAATCCGTACGGGCCGCTTCTCATACGCGTACAGAATCCGTACGGGCCGCTTCTCATACGCGTACAGAATCCGTACGGGCCGCTTCTCATACGCGTACAGAATCCGTACGGGCCGCTTCTCTTACGCGTACAGAATCCGTACGGGCCGCTTCTCATACGCGTACAGAATCCGTACGGGCCGCTTCTCATATGCGTACAGAATCCGTACGGGCCGCTTCTCTTACAGGCACATAATCCGTACGGGCCGCTTCTTATACACGTACAGAATCCGTACGGGCCGCTTCTCTTACAGGTACATAATCCGTACGGGCCGTTTCTCATACGCGTACAGAATCCGTACGGGTCGCTTCTTATACACGTACAGAATCCGTACGGGCCGCTTCTCTTACAGGTACATAATCCGTACGATCCGCTTCTTATACACGTACAGAATCCGTACGGGCCGCTTCTCATGCACGTACATAATCCGTACGGGTCGCTTCTTATACACGTACAGAATCCGTACGGGCCGCTTCTCTTATAGGTCAATAATCCGTACGGACCGCTTCTTATACACGTACAGAATCCGTACGGGCCGCTACACATATACGTTCATAATTCGTACGGGCCGCTAAACATACGCTTACAGAATCCGTATTGGCTGCTTCTCATACACGTACAGAATCCGTATTGGTCGCTACTCATGCACGTACAGAATCCGTATTGGTCGCTACACATACACGTACAGAATCCGTATTGGTCGCTACACATACACGTACAGAATCCGTATTGGTCGCTACACATACACGTACAGAATCCGTATTGGTCGCTACACATACACGTACAGAATCCGTATTGGTCGCTACACATACACGAACAGAATCAGTACGGGCCTCTACACATACACGTTCAGATTTTGTAGGTGCCAGTCCACATGTACAGATATTTTACATATACAAGAACGGTTGCTTAACCTCTGTTTTATCATACTTCACTTACGAATGGCAACTGAGGCCCTTCTCGTTACATGTACATTTAACGCACGCCTTGTTGTCCGTGAAGTTTCCTGGCGGCGTATATTCTATCCCATCATATTCGCAATAGGTCGTTTTCTCTCCATTTACTGAAATGTAAGAGATAAAAACCTTCCCATGTGCTGAACAGACAATTTTTATTCTTTTATGTTTTGTGTGTTAAAGACGTCTTCTAAAATAATATACAATGCAAGAATATGACTTCATTCGAAACTTATGATCCCCACATAATTATGAGGGGCGGGTAGGTAGCATTATGTTATATAGAATTGCTGGTACTTAAAATGTAAAACATTATTCCCCGTAGAGAGTTTTGCCCCCAGTCCAAACCACCCCCTCGCTGACGATAAGTACATTTGTCATATTCTTATATCTCACCCTAGACGATAGGCCTTATCGGCTTGTTTTTTTAAAGAAGCTATAGCACTAATAGAAGATTCATTCAGGACGATTTTGATTTGGCAATTTTCATAAAAAAACATGTTTATGGTGATATCTTTCCAATAGAAATCATTGTAATAAAATATTTAGAGGAAGCTGTTGTCGTCGGTTTTGTTGTATTTGTTGTAGCATTAGAGGAAGTTTACGTTGAATATTTAGTTAGTGACATGTATTCGTATAATTATAAAGTAAGATACTGATTTCAAGACATGAGTGTTGATGAACATCTATATGGTATGTGACCGTATGTCAGTATTCAACGTTGAGGGAGACGTTTATATGGGGTGTCAGAATTCTACTTTGGGAGGGGCGGGTGACGTTTATATGGGTTGTCAGTATTCTACGTTGGGAGGGGAGGGGAGGGGAGGGGTGTCGTTTATATGGGGTGTCAGTATTCTACGTTGGGAGGGAATGGAGGGATGGCGTTAATATGGGTGTCAGTATTCTACATTGGGAGGGATTGGAGGGATGGCGTTTATATGGGGTGTCAGTATTCTACGTCGGGAGGGGAGGGGGTTGGCATTTATATGGTGTGTCAGTATTCTACATTGGGAGGGGAGGGGAGGGTGGCGTTTATATGGGGTGTTAGTATTCTACGTTGGGAATGGAGGGAGGGCGTTTATATGGAGTGTCAGTATTCTACGTTGGGAGGGAAGAGGAGGATGGCGTTTATATGGGGTGTCAGTATTCTACGTTGGGAACGGAGGGGGTGGCGTTAATATGGGGTGTCAGTATTCTATGTTGGGACGGGAGAGGGGCGTTTATATCGGGTGTCAGTATTCTACGTTGGGAGTGGAGGGTAGGGATTTGGGTGTCAGTATTCTAAATTGGGAGGCGAGGGAGGGGTGTCGTTTATATGGGGTGTCAGTATTCTACGTTGGGAGGGGGGGCGTTTATATGGGATGTCAGTATTCTATGTTGGGAGGGGAGGGGAGAAGATGGCGTTTATATGGGGTGTCAGTATTCTACGTTGGGAGGGGAGGGGGTTGGTGTTAATATGGGGTGTCAGTATTCTATGTTTGGAGTGGAGGGTAGGGGGTTGGGTGTCAGTACTCTACAATGGGAGGCGCGGGTGGCGTTTATATGGGGTGTCAGTATTCTACGTTGGGAGTGGAGGGTAGGGGGGGTGCGTTTATATGGGGTGTCAGTATTCTACGTTGGGAGGGGAGGGAGGGGTATCGTTTATATGGGTTGTCAGTATTCTACGTTGGGAGTGGAGGGTTGGGGCGTTTATATTGGGTGTCAGTATTCTACGTTGGGAGGGGAGGGAGGAGTGGCGTATATATGGGGTGTCAGTATTTTACGTTGGGATGGGAGGGAAGGGGGGGGGGGCGTTTATATGGGGTGTCAGTATTCTACGTTGGGTTGGGAGGGGGGCCTTTGTCTCCGTGTGGGTACTTGCTCGGTGTGTGCATGGGGGGGGGGCTTTATTTCTGTAAACCGGAAGATTTAGCACCGATCCTGCTGTAGTCATCATTTTTCAAATCTATGAAGACATTTATGAAGTTCTAACGAAGTACAACTCTCTGTTGAAGGATTGACATGAAAACGAATATAAATTAGAACATTATATTTTTTTATTACTATATAAAATATTCATTATATGCAAAAGCCTTATAACAGTAACTAGCCGAAAAAGTTGTGGCATATATATATATATGAGTGGTCACAAGAATGTTTCCCGACTGGTGATTGGACTTTTCACCTCTTTGTCTCTGAAAGCAGACACTCTAACTCTGCGCCGTCCCTCCTATTTTTATTGGTAATTGTCCGTAACATTTACAATGTCGCACCTTTGCAGTTTTGTGCGTGTGTGCGTTTACGTGTGTTTCTGCTTTAATTTGCGCGTAAGTGGGCGATACATTCTGTACAGGAAATTAATTACACACATTCATGTATTTTTTCGCATTACAGGTCAGAATAAGAATAAGTATATCGTGGGCTACTTCATGTGGAGAGTCATGACCGAACAGCACAGTACCATTGAGTATCTTATGCAAATACCAGGTTCGTCTTTCTAAGTCATTATAGTAAAAAAATATGCATATTTTTATACATAAACATATAACGATTTCTTGAATACGAATATATAGATGTATATTCACATTTGCTCATATTAAGATTTTATTCTCCTGCTGCTTTTACAACATCGTCTCCGTTTATTTATTAATGAAAATCGCTTGTTAATCAAGTGTCATGCATGATTAAATTTCAGGAAGTACCAGTACTTTCGATTTTCGTCCACTGAGCCTGGTGTCGTTGTAGTAAGAACGTCGCGAGATGCAGAGGAGGACACGCTGAACGTACTAAAGGATCCTGCCTTCCGGTTCGAGACCCAAGCCCGACCGGATGTTGTTCAAGCTGCAGGATTTAGCCATCCCCGACAAGAATCATTATATAAATGCGTCCGACCATACGTTCGGCCTCCGTACCAGGACATTTTATGTCCCGTACCAAACACTTTATAGCTGTGTATGCCTTGTCGCCGGTGATTGTTCTATTGTTAATGTAAATTCACGACATCTTTTGTAGATGCATATATATTTCAGACAATAACTCTAATAAAGTTATATTGAAAGCAAATGAAGTTGTTGATTTGTTTTTAAAAAGCAGTTTTTTTTGCATTCTGATGCTATGATTCATGTTATTCTTAATTGTTCTTATGTTGCTAAGCAACGAAATAAAAGTTGAAAATAAAACAATTAAAACGGTCTATGTCAGTAATATTCTTATAAATATATTTACTCATGAAGACAGGTGTTCGCTTCATTATCACAAAGTTTTTTACGTCAGTTGTTGGTATTTCACGTCATAACGTCACGCGTTTTCAAAAAATCGACGTTTACCCCTGTGCCACTTAAAGTGGAAAATCTCAAAAAGTTTACAAGATATCAAAAATAAAATTACATATTTTTTATTGTTATAAACACACGTTTATAAAAATGTAGAAAACTCAAAATCGATATTTTGGTCATTAAGACAGGTTTTGTCGCGACGCGGCCCATATATATGTATATTAAAGAGTCTGATAAAGATCTTGTTTTGATATCAAAGTTCAGAGAACATATAACAAAACGATAAAGAAATCGAACATAAAAGTTATTATATCTTTATTTCAATTAATGAAAACGTACGTTAGCGACATACACCAGCCTTAATACATGTAACATGAATAACAAAAAATGCAACAAATTAAAAAATGCCTAGAACAGACTATACTATAAGGTCTTCAACTCCGAAGATTGATAGTCACTCATAGTGAAGATGTTAAGTCTCCTTGTATATTGTTATAATACTTATTTTAAACTGCCCTTTATATTTCATGACTGTTATTATCATATGCTTACATTTTTATAGTGTTATACGTAATTTTTTTATGATTATATCTATATATTTATGTTTATTATTTACACTGAAACGTTTAATGTAATCAATTGATGTTGCAAATGTCAAGAAGACGCTAACCTGCTTTTGAAATCGACATAGATTATAAAATTTGAATTGAAAATAAACCCGTACGTTTCCGTTTTACTTACTTGTACGAACAATTGTCGGCGAGAAGAACGTTGCCCCATCACTTCCCCGAACAAGATAACCGACACAGACAAGAAGTACAGCCACATACATTGCAACGACGTTTTAACGAATGTTATCCGTACTATATTCACTAAATTCGTTGCACAACCCGTTCTGCATTAACTAGTTTTGATTTGTTTACGAGTTATATAACCGTGTAAATGACGAATTTGATAAATTGCTATGTTAAAATCAGATTTATCATTTACGCCAGCTGCAAGCCATGTCATGTTTCTTGTAATAAGGAGACTAGCGTCAGTTTAATTGTTTAAGGGCAAACTTAATTCATCATGGCGACGTAGATTTTTGACATTTTTTGTGGTCGGAATACCAATTGTAGTGGTTTAACTATTAAGATAAAACAGCGCGTTATCACACAAGGCGTATAATTAAACATAATTCTGAGTAACAACGTACCAGTTCCGTTGTAAAATTGAATGTAGATCTTTGTTATTAGAGGGTTTTAATTTCATTCGGTTCAATTAGGGTATTCCAAGACTAAGCTTATTTATTCTTTACATTTTATTGTACTTATTCAGGTACACATCAGACTGAAAGTTGGATTATTTTCCAACAGCAGTGTAATTATGCGAAATCTTGGCCTTTGGACATTTCTCAGTATTATAACTCAGCCCAACTGCGTTCATATCACGATAATGACGCCAATCGTGCAATTCGTTCCTTAATTTTTTTCATTAGTAGTTTTCATTAGTAGTTATAAAGGCACTGGAACCTTACGTGAACAGACTATGTAAATAGCACATCTTATCGCATGGTTAATTAAAAGATACCGCCGACCTTTAATCTACTTCCACGAAACCAAGACTCTCCAAGTCAGATTAAATAAAAGAAACAGTTTTACTCATGAGTACATAATATACAAAATCATAGAAATACACAGTTCTTACTATAAAATAAATAAGAACCCTACCTATTTCCGTTTGTATGTATGAACCAAATGCTGGGCCATAAATTTCTAAGGCAATGCGTGAAAAATAAACGAGCAAAACAAGTTGAGCTTTCATCTTGTCTCCGAATAATCACCCACGGCAGTACACTCACAGGAACGTATGTCTTATACTTCCTGGAAGTGGTGTGTGTGTGGGGTGGGGGGGGGGGGGGCGTCTGTTCCGGAACATAAAAAATAATCGTGTACTTATGTGATATGGGAAAATAAAGGACTAATTTATTAATAACTTATGTAACGTGAAGCAGGTGGTCAGGACAATAATGTTGCTTACGAATGTAATGATATAAACGTTGTGTTTTATTATAATTATGTAAGGTAATTTTAGTTTAAACAAAAGTCATTTGATTGGATAAGTCCAATCTTTGTTTTGCTTTTTTAAGCGGATATACACCAGGCCCCATTTTCTCGAAACTTGTTAAGCTTAACAAGCTTAAGTAGCGTATTTCATTAGCTTAACTACATATTTAAATTGGTTTTAGATAAATGAAAAATGGATAATTCTGATTGTCAGAAAGATAATTCCTATATTAAATATAAAAACTCCTTATGAAGTATATATTACGCATATAATTGAAAAACAAAAATAATGAGCTTAGCTCACGACTTCACAACTTTCGAGAAATAGGGGCCTTGTCCAAATATCGGCAAATACACTATTTTCTCAAAACAAGCCTAGAATTCTCGATCATGCGGCGAGCTCGTAGAGGCCTAATTATACATCTGTTTTCATAATAAAAAACACAAAATTTAAATTGCTGTCTCATCTGTGTGTCCCCATTTGAAAAGAGCCCATAATGGTTTCCAAGTTTAAATCATATATGTTTATGAGTACAGATATGTATTCCGACGCTATTTTCGAACTTACAGAGATTTACGTGGTAGAAAACCCAGGTTAATCTCGAAATGGAATAATGTGCAAAAACTGCGAGAGGTGCATGTGTTGTTAGCGGTGTGATACACAAGCCAATAAGATTAAATGAGTTTTCACAACAAGGTCATTTTAATGTAAGTTTTTGACAATTTTCCTTTTTTAAATGACACGATTTTGATTTTAAACCCAATCCTATGTGTCAACTTCCTGAGGCTTTTGTTGGCTCCGACATGCCTCACTAAGCAGAAGTCTGGAGAGAATACTAAATAAATAGAGATAATTTATTTAAATTTTCGTAAAAGATTTTTCGAAGTTCAAACTAATACTTGCAATGTATGTGTACGTGGGGATTTCGGCAGACACCCGTTATATTTGCATAGCTACATACGTACATTAAAACACGTGTTCAAGATTGTTACCACTGACAATATTATTATCAAAACAGCAATCCAAGCTGTATATTTTTGCATTAAAGAGGGTCGCAGTTAAGTTTTTAAATAACGTTATTGTGTGTGTAAGAGTGTGAATGAATTTATTGTTTGAGTTATGTTTTTAATTGGAAAGTTCGTGCGCCCGAAGTGGGCATCGATCGCTACAAAATGTCATACCTTTTTCCCTATAATGTTATTCTATTTTTCCTTTAGTTTATTGTTTTCAGTATGAAAAGGGTGTTTACATTTATAAGATATTTATGCGCTATTAACTGTTAGTCATTAACATATCTCTACGCAAAAGGGTCGGAGATGGTCGTGATGTACAGTTCAGTCCCAGCAAATACTATTTTCTGTTTTCTCTGCATGTTAGAGCAGTCATTGTATAATCACCCTTTAGAAAAGAATCCCAGCAACAGTTCCCGGAAAATACAATGATCGTGCGTTTTATATCTTTTGGATTTGTGTTCTGATTAGTGTTAGTTACCAACTCAAAACACTTTTCTAACAGAACATCTTATTTTGTGCGGTATAAGATTTATTTAGGTGTTTAATTTCCGTATGCAAATTCTGCTCCCATGTGATGTTACATTAAGTCTCAAATGTTCTATTTTCAGGTTTTCTCGTTATTAATGATATGATGTGAAAATGAAGAAAATGTGGAGGAATGTTTTTGACACCACATTTACATGTTTACATCAGTCAATTGCTTGTAGTTCTCAATAGGTATTTTTAACTCATCTTCAAAAAGGGAAATGTATTTTTTTAAACCTTCTATCCCGTGCCTGGCAAAAAGGAGAATCGAGTCTTTGCTTCCATCTGTGAAAACCTGCCATGAGTTTATTACGAACAGTTTCAAGTCTGAGTTCAGACTCAACTGACAAAACAGCAGATATTTATTTTATTGTTACTTCCCATCTAGTTGAATATTGATACGCAAAATTGATCAACTTATGATTCTTTGTAACGATATTTGAACGTTATTTTAGATAAACATTCAAAATGTACTAGACTCTAAAGAAAGAATATTCTCAAAACAAAAACTCCCGAATTGTGTACCTAATAGATAGAATGTCACTGCGTCAGAATTCTAATAAACAAGAAACCTAATGAATGGTCATAGCTAGCAACCACTTCCGCTTTATGTGAAAGTATTGTTCTTGGAAAATTACATAATTCATTTGACTTCAATGAATTATTAATTGGAACAATTTCTTTCCATTCTTCAGTTAGTTTTTTAAGGATTTTAAGGATGTAAGTCTAATGGAAGATTTAGCTTTGAAATGTGTATTGGTTAAACTATTGTGTTATTTGTTGCAGTTGTTTGCCTTTCACCTTCACTTAACTGGTCATTCTAACAGGTCGTTTAGGGGAAATTAAAAATAAGAGTGGACCCAGTGGTGATAGTCCATGTTAGCCATCATTTATCGAACAAATGCCTTGTATTTTGGTATAGTTTGTGAAATGTTTTCATTGTTTTTACAGATTGAGGTTAAAAACACAATACACTACTCGTTACGCTTAAGACATTCGCAAAATGATTTTAATAGCGAGAGCGAAAAAATGTGTTAACTCTTATAAGTGAAAGAGACTCTAAGAAACTTATAATTAGCTTCAAGCCGACGAGAAGCTTATGTTTTCCTTCCTTCAAGGGGCCCTAACCCAGATATCTAACATTGTTCCCAGGTCTTTGTTGACTATTGTTTTGATATCGTCTGTTTAATCCTCTCAATATATAAATTTACACATAGATGTACAAAACTTAATTCCATTCCCAATGTTATTTAGTGTACACAAAAAGTGCATATTGTATTTCATATGCGTTCTGTAGTAACAGAGGGCTAAACATTTGGTTCATGCAACTCATAAAAGTATTTCTGACTGAACATTACACTTTAGCACTTTCCGTCAGGATTTGACAATTTATGGCCGGCTTTTATTATTGAAGATATTTCATTGACCCTGTGACGTATTAACAACTTCAAGTAGTCCGCGTTGTTTTACATTTATAGCCTTTATTACAATTCCGATACCGGAGAGAAAATTGGCTTTCTGTCAGGTATTGGTTTGTTTGCCACAAATGAATTGAAATGATATACCTCTACTATTGTCCTTTACTTTCAAGCTTCCGTAAATATCTGAAAATTAAGTTTAGAATTATAAACCTTTCAAACATTGTGAAACCAGTTGTTACAACATTATATTCATCCCTTTCCGGCACGACGTTATGTTAGACTGCGGTAATGCGTTTGTTTGGGGGAAAGCCAAATTGCCTGGAGGATAGTCTCTTGTCCGGCTTTGTAGTCACATTTCGTATACAATAGCTATCGAAAGCCAATGTTTTCTGTTAAAAACTGCTTTCGACAAAACATGAAAAGTGAACCTTAACTTGCAAAACAACACGGAAAGTTATTATACAACATTATACACACACGACGAGTATTTAGTATTGGTAAGAGGAACTCATTTCAATTTATATAGAGGAGATTACTTATAACAGTGTAAGATTATATAAATATTGCATGGCTTCCAGTGTGACAGTACATATTGTCAACATGAGGGAAATACTGTTACCCGATGCGAAGCCAAGGGTAACAGTATTAACCCGAATGTTGACAATATGTAATGTCACACTGGAAGCCATGCAATATTTATTTTATTATACCTGTAACCGAACCTCAACGAGTGGTGGTAAGCCGCACGGGCGGTTACAAAAACCCTCAGGTTCGACACAGGGCAAAGGCAGGGAGGTTGGGCGTGAAAAACGACTGAGATGTTTTCATTTTTTTTTATACAATCTATTCAAGAATTTAAATTCAGTAATGATATTCTAATGGAAATAACACAGTAAAACAAAAACAACTATGAGAAACTAACAAATGTCCAAGCTACACCTAGCTGCTCAGGCAAGCCATAATGCAACTTTATGTTGTAAGGTTAAAACGATTCTGTAGAGTGACAAATATTGATAAACACAGTTAAACTCCAAGTAATTTATTATCAAAAATCAGAAAGCTTTCACATCTCAGTTACAATAATCAAGTTTTAAATTGAAAAACCTACATGAAAAAGTGAGTGGCCCACAGGGAAACCACACACTACCTGACACAGTCCAAGAATGTAAAAATGGTGAAGGTATCGTCAGAGGACAGTTAACTTCCTGAAACTGATTCAGTCAGTCTTTAAATAAAAAGAAAACAAATCCAAGTATGGTTTATAAAATATGAATATTAACACAAGTAGCATAGTTTAATTTGGTTATAAAATCAACCAAAAGACAAAGCTAAACAACTTTATAACAAGCCTATAGGTTGCTAATTATAAAACATTTTAATGATATACTTTATGCCAAACAAGCTACTTAAAGAAATCTATTTCATATTTAATTTAATAATAAACACACTTCCCAATGAATCATTTACGAACAAAATGGAACTAACCAGATTTGCATATACAGTTATTAATAGACAGCAGACGGTAAAATCTGAATATAAAATCATATGACAAAGTATGACTTAAACTTTTAATGAAATTGAAAGAAGTATACATTGTCAATCATACTTATCATAATCCAAATAAAAGTACTGAACTTCTTTAGCACGGGAAAATGTAGTTACATGTACACAACAGTCTACACTATAGACTTCCGTCATAGTGAATTGGTAGAACCCATTACATTCCGAACACAGTTACATTTATATATATTTATAAAAAAATCATCATAACATAACTTTCAAGTTTAATCATTTTTATTCTGTAATTGTTTCTGTAACAATAAATCCGAAAATGTAACAAAATACACAACATGTATTGTATTCCTCTGCAGAAACTGACACAAACTGTTTGTTTACACTAGCTGACATCATTCTGCAAATGTCCTTTGGAAATATTGCAAACACCGGAAGGTACCAGATTTACAACACATTTTAATAAGCGCTAACCACCTCAGACTTGGGAAACCTCACCTGCCTATTTTTAGACGCGCGTGCTATGTGACAGTAATAATGTCAATCGGTCATAACGGTACTGTCAGTGTGACAGTAAGAAATTGGCCATGATGGGTATATGAGAAATTAACATGGGCAGGTCACGTGAGGTATAATAATGAAACATATTTCACCGAGCGATCACAAAGAATGCCTCCGCGTGAAATTTTACTTTTGTCTTTTGTTCGTCATAATTATTTTTTTTATTATAGGCCCAGTCAGAACAGGTTTAAATATATATTATATATAGATATATTGACATTGGAAAATGAAAAAAAAATGTTTTAAATATATATTGACAAGGCATTGGCATTGGAAAATGAAAAAAAAAGTTTTATTTTTTGGTTAAATTGAAATATATGTTATATAATTTCCATGTTTTTAAATTATACAAATCATTTTTGAAAGTATGAAAACTGAGTTTTTTCAACTTCTTTTGTGTCGTTTCTCAAGCAATTAAACCGAATCATATATACAATGTACATATGTGCATACTGCTTCACAATATAAACGTGAGCTATTTTACTTTATACAAGTGGTTTGTGCAAGAATTGTCTTTGCTCAAACATTCATATTCTCATTTCAGCATGAACTTCAGACTTTAAAACGTTTATCAACATAATTTGCTACATTTTGATTAGGTCTACAAATCTGGGCAAATTGAAACAAAAGAATTTTGACATCCTGCTAATTTCATTGCTGCGGTGAAATTCACAGAATATAAAGTGCAGCACAGAATCAAATGCAAACACATGTTGTCTTCCGGTTAAATACTGACCAACAAACATCTTGTTCCAATAACTAATCGATGTACATAAACATCTCTGCACATTAGTGTCTAGCACACCTGATTTAAGAATGCAGAAGTGCTATATTAGGAAATTCATTGAATAGAGGTTTATCAAAACAAGCCCTGACAATACAGAGTTTGCACAATTATTAGATCAAGGACTCCCTAATTTAATAACTGGGGAAACTTTTGGTACGGCCAAAGCGATAGCCTATAACTGAGGATGTAAAACGTCTTACGTCGAAAAACGACCAACAGCGCACACTGCAGTCATAAATATAACACAACTTTTAAGACGTTTCAAGTAATATGATATATACTCGTGATAGCTATAAAGAGAATGTAAGAAATGCAGAAAGTCGGAGTCGTGGTCATTGAAATAGCGGTCTTCGGCGTCATTGACATAGCGATCGTCGGCGTCATTGACATAGCGGACGTCGGTGTCATTGACATATCGATCGTCGGCGTCATTGACATAGCGTTCTTCGGTGTCATTGACATAGCGGTCTTTGGCGTCATTGACATAGCGATCGTAGGCGTCATTGACATAACGGTCGTCGGCGTCATTGACATAGCGGTCTTCGGCGTCATTGACATAGCTGTCTTCCTCGTCATTGACATGGCGGTCGTCGGCGTCATTGACATAGCGGTCTTCGGCGTCATTGACATAGCGGTCGTCGGCGTCATTGACATAGCGGTCGTCGGCGTCATTGACATATCGATCGTCGGCGTCATTGACATAGCGGTCGTCGGCGTCATCGACACAGGAGTATTCGGCGTGTTGTCGAAGCCTTTGTATCGTCGGAGTCGGAGTCATTAACAAGGAGGTCGTCGGCGTCATTGACATAGCGGTCGTCGGCGTCTTTGGAACTTTGAACACTTGTATCCTGGCACGGACGAAAATGTGTAAAAAGGAATATATTTTTTTATCACAGAAATGTCAATTTTGAATGTTATGATTCTGTTGGCGGATATAAAGAGTATTAATAGAAATAAATATACCAATTCAGCTAACCATGAAAGGTTAGAAAAGCTCCAGGTTAAAAGCAAAGCGTTACTTTATTTCTTCGCGTGCCCAGTTTAAATTAATTTCGAACAACAACACAGACATATTTCTTTAAAATATGTTTCTTCAAGATAATACGACTACGGCAAAACTTGAATGATATAGCTCTCCCACTAGAACTTCAGATTATGGTAGATTGTGAGTTTTTCAAGAAACATTTTGCAGGAGGTAAGAACTTAATGAATGGGATACTGCTTGCCTAATTCAAGTACAGCCCAACATGAACCATATCGGCGGGGTGAAAGACAATCGTTCTAAGTGATATTTAATAAAGAACAATACATGATATTTAGCTTTCGCATCTCGATATTGACTAACATACAGTTTGAAACCTGGAGATATTGATTCCATTGAAATAATGCGACTAAATAAGCAATGCTTTTTGGTTTTAATACAATATTTAATGAGTCCATTTAACATAGATATATTTTATCTGACAGAAGTGAAGTGTGTCAATGACATCTTTCATCTGGTATTCATATATCAGTTGGCATTTGTTTTTCTGATTATTGACAATCCCCAAACGATTATTACAGCTTTGGTACAAGTTCCTAGACTTTGATTGAAGCCAGACTGTACAATAATCTCATAAGAAGACCAGGCATTCATTAGAATGAACATTACAAGTTAAGTGCATGCTACATACTTCCATTATACTGCAGAAACATGTCAAAATGTATGACACAATCACATCATAACGTGCGAGTATGATATTAAATAGTATTATACCTCAATATTCCCTGTGTTAAATTCCCTATACCCGAGCGGTCAGTATTTTTTTAATATTGCCCGGTAATGTTGAGTGGCAAAGTAATATCACATGCGCAGAAAAGATGCGCGTGCGCTATATAATTTTTAATGGCCGCATTAGTAATAAGAGCTGATGCCCCCACAGTAAATAAAATTGCATAACAAAACCGTTAAAGTTATCGACAACGATATGAAAAAAATTATAATAATATTTTTGTCAGGACATCAGATGCAGTGGAAACTGAATTCTTAACCTTTTGCTTCTCATACGGAGGTCGATGGAAATACATTAGTTGAATCTATAAAGATTCCAAAAGTACAAAAAGGTCTAAAAATAGGCATTTTTTGGTTTCCCAAGGCTGAGGTGGTAAGCGCTTATTAAAATGTGTTGTTAATCTGGTTACAACCGGTGTTTGCATTACTTCTAAACGTCATTTGCAACAAAATGACAGCTTATAATGTAAACAAACAATAATTATAGAATAAATTGATTAAAATTAAAAGTTGTGTAATGGTAAAAATATATATAAATGTAACTGTGTTCGGTATCAGTCTCGCCACGGGAAACAGTATTTCCCTCATGTTGACAATATATACTGTCACACTGGAAGCCATGCAATATTTATATACTGTCAAACATTTCCTCAATTAATCAAAATAAATTTATCTTAGAATAAAAAGGCTTATGTGAGGTGATTGGATGTACTGATATGATATCTCATAAAATTGTTGGCAATTTTTATTCTTGAAACTATAGATATACAAAAGAAAATAGAGACAACTCAAACGTGCATTTCTATGAGTATGACACGTTTTAAACAATAAAAAAATACATCTTAATAAATAGATAGCATAATGAAATAGTGATTTTTATTTAATTTATGTTCATGATGAATATGCTTATTCGTTATTTAGGCCTTTTTTCAAATAGGCCATAGCCTTCTGGACATTTTGATAATAAATCTTGAATCGTCATGTTTTAAATAACCCCCGCAAATATTTATCTTAATAAATAGGTAACATGATGATTTTTTTTCTGTTTTTTTAAACTCACTCATAAACGCCAAAACAAATCATAAACGCCAAAACAAAAACCTCACTCATAAACGCCAAAACAAAGAACCTCACTCATAAACGCCAAAACAAAGAACCTCACTCATAAACGCCAAAACAAAGAACCTCACTCTCAATCATTAACATCCTTAATAACAGAAGAACATTCTAAATAAATAAGACAATTACGCTCTAAATAAGACCAGTACGCCATAAATAAGGCAATTACGTCCTAAATAAGACAAGTACGCCATAAATAAGACAATAACGTCCTAAATAAGACAAGTACGCCCATAATGAGACAATTACGCTCTATATAAGGTAAGTACGCCTAAATATAAGACAATTGTGCTCTTAATAAGACAAATTACAAAGTCCAAAAATACTAAAATATCCCAATCCTCCCCCTACCCCTCCAAATGTGTGACTCAAAAACCTGTTTGATATATTGAAGTACATTATCCATTTATTGTCTGTGAAAAAATTGAAACCAATTAACAAAAAAATCTCAAATTTTCCAATTCTCAAAATCAACCCAAATCCATCAAAATTCATGTTTTATTTACTAAAAGAAACAGGTGAGACTCAGCATCTGTAGAGTCCAATGTGAAGACGGGTATTTGATGAACACTTTTCCCAAATTTCAAAGTGATAGCTTTGAAAGTTTTCATGCAATGCAAAATTAACCAACGACGACGACAATCAAGTGACGACAATAATCGTGTTTCTTTTTCAAAAAAATCGGACGGGCTAATAAGAAGCTAATACGGGGTAGTACTATTTCAATGAAACGGTTGACTAAACACTTTTTCAATATATGTCTACCTGCAATGTTATGGAAATATGCCTGTTATAAACGATCATCAGTTCAACATTGATCCAATATAAATAATCACTTTAAACGGAGCGAAAACAATTCAGTTTCCGTCGTCGAAGCAGAAAAATTCCAGTAAAATAGATATATGAAAAGAATTTGATATATGGTGATTATTTCAACTGCGGGTGGTTTGAAGGATTAATCAATACAATGTCAGTTGAATGAAATGGTGTTTTACATAGCCATTGGGGGATTTATTTCTGTGCCCATATTATCTAACGTCTTGAGTTTCAGTCTGAATTCTGACTTTGGGACTTCGGTTCAAAATGGCAAATGTATGAGGGTATTTAATATATTTGCTATTATTTGTATAGCCAAATGATATGTCATCCAGTAAAACAAGTATTTATACCGATTCAGCAATTTCTACAACTACTGCTGTTTTAATGGTAAGTTTACGATAAAATACAACGTTCTGTTTTAAGACTTGAGTCTCAAACTCAGTAGGAATATGTCAATAAATATATATCCTGTTCTGTGTGCAGCAGCTTGGGTTGTGGTTACTAAGCCTACGAAAAACCAATTGCACCTGACTAATATGAGTTTTTTACATAATTGTTAAATTTTCATTAACATACCATCTTGGAACATAACGTCGAGATGTGTGGCGCAAGATTACATTTCCCCAAATACGATTTCACCATGCGTATACAAAATAAAAGTCTATGTCGTGGTTTCAATTGTTGTAGCTTTATTTTAATTCACCCTTCTTTGAGGACATGTCGAATAATTTGTTGTTAACCGAATTGATAACGAAAATAGTTTAAACAGGCTGTCTTGTAAGATTTTTATCAAATGGAATGTAATTATTCTAAGCCAAAAGGAAACGCGTCTAAGGCGTCTAAGCTAAAGGGAAAACATGTTGACAGAAAATACGACAAATGCGTTTGCTATATAACAATGAGCTTCTCTCTTTCGCCCATCCTTGTTTTATTTTATTTTTTTCATTTATTTCTTATTCCTTTGGGAACGTTTATGCGATTTAAATGGCTGTGTATTTGTGGAAGGAGTTGGTTGTTACCGAGTTTCAATCTTATAACTGATGCAGCCAACTTATATAACATTTAGTTGTAATTGTTAACACAAAGTGAAGCATTTTCATAGAACTACAGGTATTTGTCGGAGGCATACCCTATAATTATCTGTATGAGCGCCAGCGCCTGCGACGGACTTATGTTTTACTGTAAAAAGTATTTCAATATATAATATTCGTCAAAAGGATATATAAACACTTACATTTAATAGTTTGTACGTACTTTTATTTCATTCATTTCACCGAAACGTGTGTTTACTACCAGTTAATTGAATTAAAAAAAATGACTTGATTAAACAATCGTGGTAAACAGCAATGTTTCGACAATAATAAAATGATAGGGGCCTTTTATCTATATATTATGTAAATGCAAACAATTAAAACAGATGAGTACAATTTGACGTCAACCACTCGCCGTGTGACTTCACCAGCTGTGTACACTCATATTTGTCCCATGACTACTATTTTCTTTTTATAAAGAGGGACAATAGCTTATCAATCTTAATTGGAATTAAAAATAAAGATATATTGGCAATGTCTAAAGAATATATGAGAGCTATTTTAACTGTTCCCGAAAATACAGATACTTTTTACTTCATCCAAAATTTCCACGAGGTGTCCGTTAATTAACCGTTGCTTTGCGAGTTGTCAATATGGACCTTTGACATTTGCAAAATATTAAGAATGATTTGATGGAAAGCATTAAATTCCACTTTTAATGTAATTTTACGTTGATTTTATGGACAATTCTATATAATTTATATGGACTTGTTCTAAAATTACAAATTAAAAAAAAGTTTAAAACAATAACTTAGTAAACGCTGTTTTCTTTTTTCCCCACAAAACACTATGAAACACTATTGAAGACGTTAACAGATGTTTAATGAGACAAGTTTAAAAATGATAAACATATAATTATTATATGTTTTTTTAGATTTTTTTTAAGATAATTTTATGGTTTTAAAGGTCATTATTTTTAAACTGTCCTCATTAAAACGGAATCAATTAATTACAAACAGTCTAAAGTCTGAGTTTAGTCTCAACTGACAAAACAGCAGATCTTCATTTTATTATAACTTTTCATCTAGTTGAGCATTAAAACGGAAAATCGATCAACCTTAATACTATTGAATTTTGTAAAATTATCGTCATTTCTTTACCAAACCAACGGAGTAAGGATGATTCTTTGTAAATTAATTTAAGTGTTTCTCTGAGTTTGAGTCTGGACTCGGAATTGAGAATGTTCGTAATCATTGTCCCAGGTCTCTTATTATTTCATTGGACATAAATTAAAATGGCAGTGAACTGTTTCATTTCGCGGAAATTGGATTTAACACCAACTTTCCTCGGCTGTCAACATCTTGTTTGTGTTCAACGATTGGAAACATGTGGACACGTTAATTGCGTGTCTAAATTCACCAACAAACGATATTTGTGTCATTTTGTTCTTAAACTCATTTGTGGAAATATATGTATATATAATAACTAAAATTCTCATTATTCCTCTGTTAATGGCTACATATTAACAAACCTTTTATATTATGTATTATTTTCACATAAGTAAGTAACTTCTGGAATTTGGAAAAAGACCTTTGCAAGAACGATGTATTACGGACCACGACAATTATTTTTGTCTAAGCCTTTAGGGAACATGCAATCTAAGAGTACTGTCAGCTGTTATAAATTCTCCAGGCTTCGGCGATGTACTGAATGATTCTCTGATTAGACAAAACATTCCGTGTTACGACGTACATTCGTATTGTTGTTTCTGGTATTGGTACTACGTCTAGTATTAAATACGTTTAAATAATATAGTATTTTTAGTATGTACATAAATCCATATATTGACATTCTTTGTATAGACAAAACTTGGCGCTCATATTAAAATGTTATTAATAAGGTATTTTATATATAAGCCGAGTTATTTATCCGAGGTCAGCAGTGTTGGCCTCAGCCAGAAGGGCAAAGACTAATACTGATGACTGAGCATGGGCAACATTAAAAGAGAACCGTTATGTAAAAAAATAATACTTTTTAACTATATTTTGTTTGACTCTATAAGAAGAAAACGCATCTACCATAGCTGCTCGTGTAAGATCCTAACTCGTGCGCATGTTGTTTTTCGCGAACTCGGCAAGACATCCTACGCTCGATTTGGGATGAACCTATCCTCTCTCTCAGTTATTAAAGATACTTATAATCTTCACTCTCGGTCATGGAAGATACTTATAATGTTGACCTTTACAAGGTTTCTAATATTCGATTACATTCTGCCTCTTCCAGTTTATTACAGTTAGTATTTAATTTATTTTATTCTTCGTGATTTCACATGGCAAATATATGTTTACAATGTTGGAAAACGATAGGGAAAGTTTATATTAATGAGTGGTTATTGTTATATTGTGTTGTTGTATTGTCTTTCTGTCTGTCCTAGTCTTGTTGCATTTGTTTAAAGAACATCCTGTATGTCAACCATGTGCAAAAACGCCATAATTTAACCAAATCCTAGTTGTTTACGTAATAATTCCAACAGATTTCAAAAAATAACTTCCTTCTTATTCATATGAGAATTTACTCAAATATAGATGTTTAATCTAAACTTAAGTTCTAGATAACAACGAACGATAGTAATTTTAAAAATACGATAACACATAAAATGACTTCCCGAAAGAAATTATTTAATAACATAATGGTGGATTGCTCTGCAACACACATATCTATAAGAAGTTATTTAAGAAAAACATTCCAATAGTATTAGACTCAAAAGAAAGATGATTCCCTAAGTAGAACAAAAACATTAAAAGTTTGTACTCAATAGATAGAAAGTCACTCATACAAGTGCTTCAGAATTCTTATACACAAGATAAGGTAAAAAGTTGTCAAAACGATCGTCTAATTGCTCTTAAAGACAGTCCCTTAATTTTCACTATTTCCTTCAGGACTTTTATCTCAGAAAACAAATTAAATCGATGTTTCTATTTGAAGCCACAATACTTTATTATTTGATAACCAGTATGCATCTCCACGAAGTAAAAAATTGTGTCGTTCTGTACAATGAGGAAATAGGACAAGATGTTATTTTATTTCAATATGTAGTATGTTTCATGACGAAAAACAAAACGTCAGGTACTAATATTGTGAAAACATTAGCGTCCATGTCTTCTAACGCGGCGAAAAGAAAAACAAACACATTTAGTACTAATTAAAATTTGTTGCAATTATGTCATCACCGCTCTCTAGTTAAAAGCGTAGCGTTTCGCAACCGCCTTTTTCTCAATCATTGTACTGGTTGACTGATGTTTGTTTAACCAAACCATTTGAGACAGACATACCTTATTAAATAGCAATTTCAAAGAATAAGCCATGCAGACAAATGCACTAAATTTCTGGGTTTTATTGGATGTTATTGGTAATGTATCACCAAAAAGGATTTTTAACAAGTAACATTCAACATCGAACAAAATGCTCAACTTTATTCACACTAAAGAATTAATAGAGTTTAACGTGATTGTACCTTCTCTATAAATTTTTTGTCAAAAGTCTTAAATGTATTTAACAAAGCTTATATCAGTTATGTCTCCCATTAATCAACAACGGTCTTGTTCGTCACCATTTCGTTAGAACATTTTACAACATTTGACAGCATGTTCCACGAAAATAATTTTCTCCCAACCAAGATAACCATAATATCAAAATATCTGGCCTTGCTGGAAATCCTTATTTTGCCTATGGACAAAAATACAAAAAGTAACCGTATGCAAAAAAAAAATCCTTTTTAGCTATATTTTGTTTGCATGAGGTGGGAAAAACATCTACCATAGCCGATTGTGTAAGATAGGTTCATCACAAGTCTCGTGTTGTTTGTACTGCGAAACCTCGGCAAAACATTCTACGCTATGTTGGAATGAACACATATCTTTATTCCCGGCCATTTACAATACTAATAATCTTCACTTTCGGCCATGGAAGATACTATAATGTTGACCTTTACATGGTTCCTAATACTCGATTTCATTTTTCCTCTTCGGATTCATTAGAGTAAGTGTTGAAATAATTTTGAACTATATGATTTCAAATGGAGCTTCCGCAAACATTCATGAACAATGCTTTTAAAGCGATAGGGAAAAGTCAATATAGATTTTTATGAATGAGTGATAATTATTATATTGCTCTTCTTTTTCTCTCTTTGTTGTTCTTGTTGCATTCATTTTAACAATAACCTGTATGTAAACCAAAGGTAAATACGCAATCATTTCATCAAGCCCTAGTTGTATACAAAGTTATTCGAAAAGTTTTTCTACACAAAACTTGCTTGTATTCCATATGTGAATTTACTCAAATACAAATGTTAATCTAAACTTATTTTTTGAAAACAACGCACGATTGTCGTTCTAAAGATTGGGATAACACCTTAAATGGCTTCCCGGAATTGCAACACACATATGTATTTAAAGTTATTCAGGAAAAAGCATTCCTATTGTATAAGAAAGAAAGAATAATCCCCAAACGAAACAAAAACGCTCAGAATTTGTAAAAAAAAACTTAATAGAATAGTCATGCAGTAAAAGTTTTCAATACGATCGTCCGACTGCTCTTAAAGACAGTTCCTTAATTTTCCCTATTGCAATTGAATGTTTTGCATGGCGGCAATTGACCAGAACTCGTCCTATTTCAAAATCACAAAGACTAGGTCATTTTATTCAGTACACAGTGCACTCTTATCTCATAAAACAAATTCAATTGCTTTAAAAGTAAGATTTTATAAGCTTTTTTCTTCTCTAGACAACGAAACCTAACCAATGGTAAAAAATAGCAACCACTTCCGCTTTATGTGAAAGTATTGCTCTTGGAAAATTACACAGCACAGATTTCTATGAATTATTAATTGGAGCAAATTTTCTCCATTAGTTTTTATTCAGGATTTTAACGGATGTAAGCCGTATGGATAATTTAGATTTGAAATGAATATGGGTTAAACTAATGTTTGTTGTTTGTTGTAGCTGATTGCCTTGTATCTTAACTTAATGGGTCATTCTAACAAATCGTTGATGAGTTCATTGTCAGCCATTAATATCGAACATTTCTAAAGGCCTTGTGTTTGTATAGTTTGTGAAATATTCACATTTTTTCAGTTTTGAGACTTAGGTAAACAACACAATAAACTACGATGTACGCTTAAGACATTTGAGAAATTGAGGCCATATAATTTTAACACATGTAACAGCAGCGAAGCATTGCTGCATGGTTTTAACTTACGTTAATAAACGAAACAAACTCTTGAGAAACTTTAAATTAGCTTCCAGCTGACGAGAAGCTTATGTTTCCCCTCCTCCAAGGGGCTCCAACCGAGACATCTAACATTGTTCCCAGGTGTCAGTAGAATATTTTTTTAATATCGTCTGTTGAAGCTAAATAAAATAAGACGCTTATTTTTCTTAAGATATTCCAGAAACATGAATGGGCCTTATAACCTAACTCCAAAAGAGAAGTACTATATTAGCTCGACGCCCATCTACAGCAGCGACGGTGCTACCGTGTATTCCAAAGACGGACGGACGTCAAATAACGAAAAGGGATGGAAACAGAAGCCAATGCCAATAGAAAACTGTGCAATTTTGTCGACATGGCTGAACATGTCTACCATATAATGACGGCAACGTAAATTAAGCGATAACACCACCGGTGGTTGAGATGTGCGTCCAGCATGTATGTTCAAATAACATAACAAATTAAAACAATGTCCAGAATGTTAAATGTTTGTTAATAAAAATCACAATGTAATAACCCTGAGTTTGTACTGTGTCAATTGTTCCAAATGCAAGAAAATACTTATTCTTTGATGGTATTGATAGTTCTATAGCGTCAAATGGTTTCTTTCAACAAATCAATCATGATGTGAATGAGCATAAACTATGGCTGTACATGGTGAATTAAACTACAGATGACCGTTTCATTAAGAATAAAGATTTCTAGGAGCGTTATCCTACTTATAAGGGATCTCCACCTATGCAGTACTACTGTTCAAAAGCTCTCGTAACGAAAAATTGCTAAAAGGATTCTTGGTGAAACGGGTCTCGAATGACAAAGCCAGTCTTAATTAAATGTTAGAGAGTGGCGTTGATCCCAGGAGAACTGTATACAAATGTACATATATATATATATATTGATATTGGAAAATTGACAATGCATTGACATTGGAAAATGAAAAAAAATGTTTTATTTTTTGGTAAAATTGAAATATATGTTATATAATTGCCAGGTTTTTAAATTATACAAATCGTTTTTGAAAGTGTGGAAACTGAGTTTTTTCAACTACTTTCGTGTCGTTTCTCAAGCAATTAAACCAAAACATAAACTTAATTTACATATGTGCATACTGCTTCACAATGTAAATGTGAGCGATTTGACTTTATACAAGTGGTTCGTGCAAGAATTGTCTTTGCTCAAACATTCATATTCTCATTTCAGCATTACCTTCAGACTTTAAAACGTTTATCAACATAATTTGCTAAATTTTACAGAGGTACAAGGGTTTTAATTAGGTCTATATATTTGGGCAAATTGAAACGAAACAATTTTGACATCTTGCTAATTTCCTTGCTGCGGTGAAAAAAGTGCAGCACAGAATCAAATGCAAACACATGTTGTATTCCGGTTAAATACTGACTAACCAATCATCTTTTTTTCAATAACTAATCGATGTACATAAATATATCAGCACATCTGGCTAGCAGACCTGATCTAAGAATTCAGAAGGGCTATTTTAGGAAATTCATTGAATAGAGAATATGGGTTTATCAAATAAAGCCCTGCTGATACAGAGCTTGCACAATTATTAGATCAGGACTCGATAAGAGAATAATTGTGAACACTCTTGTGATCATTTCGGTGTCTTGTTGACTGTTAGGATGTATGAAATGTCCAAAACACGACAGAAAATGATACTCTGATTTCTTCATTCGAAGTACGGCCAAAGCGATAGCCTACAGCCGAAAATGTTAAACGTCTTACTTCGAAGAACGACCAACAGCGCACACTGCAGTCATAAATATAACACAACTTTTAAAACGTTTCAAGTAATATGATATACTCGTGATAGCTATAAAGAAAACGTGAGAAATGCAGACAGTCGGAGTCGTGGTCATTGACATAGCGATCGTCGGCGTCGTGGGCATAGCGGTCATCGGTGTCATTGACAAAGCTGTCGTCGGTGTCATTGACAAAGCTGTTGCCGGCGTCATTGACCTATCGGTCGTCGAAGTCATCATACATGTCAAGTGCTTGCTACATACTTCAAATATACTGCAGAACTTGTCAAAATGATATATGATACAATCACATCATAGTTTGTGAGGGTGATATAAAACACGGTCAAACATCTCCTCAATTCATTAAACAAATCTGGAATCTGGAATCAATCATGTATCATGCAGGACAGTGTAACTTTTGCAGGTATAGCAGAGTCTGTCACTAATCGTTTACTGAATTGGTTCGGCCAAGAAGAAGTTCTTCCGCATGCGCATAACCATTGAAAATACGTATACAAATATCGCTGAATTAGCCGAGCTTTGGTAGCTAATAGACTGTTGCAGTGGGTACTCGACACTCGAATTGGATCAAGTCGGTGTACTTCTACAATACAGGAGTTTGCAGCTGGGTCTCCACTCGTGACCCTCACGGTTTGCAGCTTGGGGTATTTGGTAATCAAATTGGGTGTAAAAAGTAGTTGACCCAAAATGAATGTTATTTTGTGAGGGTGAAATAAAACACTGTCAAACATTCCCTCCGTTCATCAAAATAAATTTATCTTAGAATAAAAAGGCTTATGTGAGGTGATTGGATGTACGTACTGATATGATATCTCATAAAATTATTGGCGATTTTTATTCTTGAAACTATAGATATACAGAAGAAAATAGAGACAACTCAAACGTGCATTTCTATCAGTATGACACGTTAACATCGTCAGGATTTAAACAACCAAACAATAAATTTGAATGAATAGATAACATTATGGAATATTTATGTTTTCTGAATTAATGTTGTTGATGTATGTGCTTATTCGATATTAAGGCTTTTTTAAAGGTATATGTTTATTTTTGTAAGATGTATGCGTGCGTTCGTCTTAAAACACTCTATTTTCTATACACATAGGCGATAGCCTTCTGGACATTTTGTAGTAAATTTGGAATCTGGAATCTGGAATCAATCTTGTATTATGCAGGACAGTGTAACTGCCGCAGGTTTAGTCGAGGCTGCCACTAATCGTTTAACGAACCGGTTCGGCCAGTACCAAGTAAACCCGTATGCGCATAACTATTGAAGACACGTTTACAATTATCGCCGAAGTAGCCGAGCTTTGGTAGCTAAAAGATTGTTGTAGTGGATACTAGACGATCAAATTGGATCAAATCGGGTGTACCTCTACAATACAGGCGTTTGTGACTGGGCGTCCACGCGTGTCCCTCATGGTTGGCAACTTGGTGTATCTGGTAATCAAATGGGGTGCAAATAAAGTAGTTGAAGAATTTTATTCATCAAAAATATAATACATGAATATTAGAATAAACAAGTACAAATCAATTAAAGAAATGAGGCTATCATTTAATAAATAAAAATAGTTTAAGGAAGAAAATAAATTAGATTAAATGAAAAATAGATATCGATAGTCTAAAAAATGAATAAAGTAGAATAAATGAAAATGGTGAAATTTACATGAATGTCAAAACGCGTTAAATATCAGAAAATGTTTGTGTTACCTGACGTGACGTCTTTCCCGTTGTACGCTTTGGTGAAATAGATATAAACGACCGGAAATAGACGTCAATTTGTGAAAGCAACATTTGTTTTTGCAATAAAACCTTTACGTTTTGTTTTCCATTTCTGTTTCTGGAAGATTATTATTTAAAGGATATACTTAAACACAAACTAGTGATTTCGATTCATATCACGTATTTTTGTTGAACATTGGTCATTGACGCAATGTGTAAAAAAGTGGACGTCCTTTAATTATTTGTGAAAAACCTAATGTTAGTAAATTATTTTTTTAATATTGGACATTAAATTAGTTTTTTTTGCATCGAACACTAGTATATTGATTGTTTAACATGGCACATTGAAACTGTGTGAAGTGATTGATTTATTAACCTTGATTCAAGTCACCCCATATATTTGCATTCGTAACTTTGCCTATTGTGTACTGCTTTTCATATTAGTGACATATCCATTGAACTAACCTAGATTTTAGTTGCATAATCTTTAATATTGGATACAGTTATACTGTTTGTTTGACATAATAAACTTTCTCTAACATTTGGATAGTGTTAGTTTTAATAATGGGTTCGAGTACTTCACAAATACAAACAAATCCCTTTACTAAAAGCATTGTCGGGGAATCGCAATACTATATTTAGAATAAAGTAAATGCTTAATAGCTAGCAATAAATAAGTATTGACTACACAAACAAATCCTATAGTGAAATACAATGTATAATCGATCGCGCAGGAATTTTTACCGATCTTGTTGATAACGTTCAGTTTCCTGGCCCAGTAATAAGACATCAACAATTGTTATTCTGTGTAACAGTAAGTTTAAGATAAGTAGGTAATAAGGGGTAGCACTATTTTAATGAACCGGTTGATTAAACACTTTTTTCAATTTATCATATGTCCTACCCGCTATGTTATTGAAATAGACCAATCTGTAATAAACTATCAACAGTTGAATATTGATCCACTGTAGATCATCACTTGAAACGGAGCGAAAACAATGCAATGTGTGTCATCGAGGCCAAAATAATTAGTATTTATGATATATGGTGATTGATTCAACGGCGGGTGGTTGGAAGGATAAATCAATAGTTTCTAACGTCTTGAGCTTCTATCTGAATTCTGAGTTTAGGAGGCTGGCTCAAAATAGCAAATTTATAATGGTATAAACTTTTTTTGTTATAATATGTTTAACCAAATGATATATAACCCAGGAAAAACAAGTCATTTAAACTGATACAGCAATTTCTACCACCTCTGCTCTTTTAATGACAAGCTAACAATAAGAAAAAATGTTCCATATTAAAACTTCAGTCTTGAACACAGCAGCAATACGTCATTAAATGTAGGTCATGACCTGTGGGCAGCAGCACGGTTGGTGGTTATAAAGCCTATAAATACCTATTAATCAGACTCATGTTTGTTTTTTATGTACGTGATTGTTAAATTCCATCCTGGAACATAACGTCGAGATGTGAGGCGAAAGACTACATTTCCCCGAATACGCTTTCATCATCCCCATACAAAATTAAAATGTCGCGGCTTGAATTGTTGTACCTTTATTTCCATGTATCCTTCCTTAGAACATGTCGAAGCATGTGTTGCTAACCGAAATGATAGCGGAAATGGTTTATACAGGCTGTCTGGTAAAACTATATAATTATCAAATTGAATGTAATTACTCAAAGCCAAATGGAAACGCACATTCTAGTATGTTGATACAATCCTAATCCATTATGGAACATTTTCGTGATTTGATTTGGTAGTGTATTTTGGGACGTTGTTGTTAGTTATGTAGTTTCAATCTTGTAAATGATACAGCCAATGTATCATATGACCGGTGGTAGTCACTTATAGAACAGATATGTGTCGAAGGCATACCCTATTATTATCTGTAGTTGTGAGCAGCGGACCTATGTTTCACTGTAAAACGTGTTTCGATATCGGATGTAAAAATGATTATCTCATACTCAATTGGTGATCTATTGCAAAATTTCTAATAGTATTTATGGTATTTTTAAGGCCGACTCATTTCTGTCTTCGGTTTGTTGCAGATGTGGATGCGGATGGAGTGCAGCCTCCTGCAAAGTAAACATAAACACAGTGAAAGATATTTCACAAGACAAGGAAACCCTACATAATATTCGCCATAAGGATAAACAGACACTTACAACAGATAGTTTGTACATTCTTTTAGTCCATTTCATTCATTTCACCGAAATATGTGTTATCTACCAGTTATTTCATTTGAAATAATGACGTTATTAAAAAAAATCAAGGTAAACAGCAATGTTTCGACAATAATAAGATGACTAGGGCCTTTTATATTTATAGTATGTGGACAAATGCACATATATTAAATATCTACCACGTGACGTATGAAGTCACCAACTGTGTACACTGATATTTGTCGAATGACTACTATGTTCTTCTTAATAAAGAGAGGTCATTCCTTAAATGATCTTAATTTCAACTTAAAAATAAAGATATTTTGGAAATGGCTGAAGAATATACGATAGCTGTAAACGTTTCCGAAAATCTCATAATTTTTACCTCATCCTAAATTTTCTCTAGGCTTTCGTTTATTACACTTTGTAGGCTGTCAATATGGATCATTGACATTTACAAAATTTGGACTCATTTGTGGGAAGACATTTGAGTTCCACTTTTAATATAATTCTACGTTGCTTTTACGGAAAATTCAATAAATGTTACATGGGCTTGTTCTAAAGCAACATGAACACATATAATTTAAATTTAACAAAAACAATTATTTGTAAGTATCGTCACGGACCTTTATAGTGTATAGGTCCGCGGTATCGTTTAAAACAATAACTCAGTTAACGCTTTTTCTTATTTCCTCGCAAAACACTTCGGCAGACTTTAAAAACATCATTAATTAGTCAAGTTTAAAAATTATTAACATGAAATTATCATATGTTTTTTAAGGGGCTGCACTCCGTATGATGAAACAGCGAAAAAAAAAATGAAAATTGTCGAAAACTGACATAAACTTGATATCATTGTGTTCAATGCATTGAAACTTACTAACTGAAGTACCACAAAGTTTACAATTAATTTTGGTGACAATCTGGTGTATAGTCCCTTTAAGGTAATTAATTTCTTAAAACTTCATTCAACCAGAAACAATTACGAACAGGCAAGTGACAAAACAGCAGATCTTCCTTTTATTGTAACTTTCCATCTAGGTTTGTATTGATGAAGAAAATTGATCAACGTTGCTATTATTTGAAATTGCACAATTATTTACATTTACTTTTTTATAAAACCAATGGAGTAAGGATAATTCTTTGTAATTTAATGTAAGTGTTTCTCTGAGTCTTTGTCTAGACTCGGAATTGAGAATGTTAGAAATCATTGTCCCAGGTCTCTTATTAATTCATTGGACTTAGATCTATATCGCCTTATACTGTTTCATTTCGCGGAAATTGGATTAAGGACCAACTTTCCTCGGCTGTAAACATCTTGTTTGTGTTTAATGATTGGTCATATGTGGACACGTAATTTGCGTGTCTGAATACACCCACCTACGTTATTATGTGTTCTTCTTTAATTAACATCAATTGTCGGGAATATTGCCGAATTTTAATTTCTCATTATTGACGATTTCTGAGAAAATAATTACCTCTTTACGATCACTTCGGGGTGTAGATTTATAAGTCGCTCATAAGAGAGTAACTTCTGGTATTTTACGTCAATGTTCTGAATAATTCTCTCAGGTTATCTCTGTAATTATATAATAGAGTTTAAGTAAATAAATATGGGATATTAGCGGATATTATGACAGGACGCTTTTCTTTAGCCCTGTTTCGTGTCGAGCTCAGTTTAAACGCAAATATATGTGGTGGCGTCGAATATTCGTCCAATATCTTTATATTTGATTTTGATCAAAAGGCAACACTACTTTATTGATTTGAAAGCCTTTCGACAAAGCTTGTATTCCGTAATGTACCCAAATGTGTCGTAAACTTAACAAAATGTTACACTCTTTCAATTTTGAGTAAGTTTCTGTTTTCTTTTGTTTCCTCAAGAGTTTTCCATTAGGTAAGAGAGGTTGTGAATATATTTTTGTACTTGGCTCTTTAAGTCGTTGGCGAAGTTTCTCTGACCTGTTCCGGATATCAGACGACATGTGACTTAAACGCTTACTCTACTAGTTTAAGAAGATGAAAAAAGGTTTTATATATTCACATGAATACGTGTCATAAATGACTACATGCAAGCACCTATGTAGCAAGGTTCATATCTCATGCTCTAAAATGTTTGAGCTATGCCAATTAGTCGACGGAAGGCAAACGGACCAGCGTTCGAGTCCGCTTGAGATGATCTAGCTATTTGGTATATTTCCTTATCGCATCCCTCACTCAAAACCAGTATCATGAAGATCACAATTTTATATCTCTTAGGGAAATCTAATTTACTCTTTTAACATTACCAAGGTTCACATTGGTAGCACTCATTAAATAGTTCACACGTGCTTGTGTATGTAGCGCTTCGCAGCTCTTTGTTTACACGCTCATTGTTCTAGTTGACTTATATTTGTTCAATACAATCGTTTGGCTTTCGACTAGACAGACCTAATTTCACAGAAATAGCCATGAATTGGCCTTTTATTCGATACAAAGTAGACGAACGCACTCAAAGACGGGCTTTTATTGGTAATTTATCACTGGAAAAGATTGTTAACAAAACTATTGAACATTTCTGTCGCTCACCAAAAATAATCACATTGCATTGTTTTTGTCAGTTTATATTTTTCAGATAACAATGATGTTACCAACTTAGTAGATGTACTATGTTGTGAGTTTTCTTTTCTTTATCTTTTGTTTTATTTGGTTAAAACGTTATTTAATTGGCAGTTTATTTAAAAAAACAAAAGCGTTCTTGAAAAATATAATATAATGATGATTTAGTGGTCAACATTTCCTTTTGTCCAATGAGATGGCAGAAGTTCATATGTCCAATATATTTATTTCAGTAAAAAACAGTGAGCCATTATGGATTCAAACCAGGTAAGGTGATATACATATAAAAACAGTGACAGCCCATTTAGAAGGTAGTTTGTACAAGGAAAGGTGTACCATTTAAACGGTAAAAGGTTGATAATATTCACTTTCACAACGTAAATGGTTATTCGACGTCGCTGTAAACTAATTATTATTGTAAGTACATACTAACAACCTTTGAACATTACTCAATTGTTTATACTAAACGTGTTATATTAAATGTATTTGTAAGCGACAGCCCATTAATATGGACAATATCACAGTTTCCTATTGTTTCTTTTACAACTTAGTTTAGTTCGTTTAACGTATTTACCATCTGCCCATTGGTATCATTTACCTTGTGGGCAAATAATGTTTGCATACACACCCAAATACCAATGGGGTTAATTAAAATCAAGGGAAGTCAAGAGGTGGGATAAATTTGTCCCGGTAGCAAATACGTGCATCATATAAACGCCATTACTAATTGCCTTCTTGGATATTTCATCTTTTGATGTTAAGTTTTAAGTGAAGTTCTAAACGAGTAATGCTATCAAAGGAGCACAAGTTGGTCATTTAAACGTAGTCTTTGGACAGACATTACCGATCACATTTTGTGAACATTTTACTTACAGCTTGTTCCCTTGTTGGTCACGAAATACGTTTGGACAAACAGGGCGCGAATATTAAAATCAAATACGGAGCTACACTAGAATGTCACTCTGCCTGTAAGTGCTATAATATAAAATTTCAATATGTTTGAAATGAGACATTTACATCAGTTATTTACACAATACTCAGTGTATGTGAACTGATGACTTGTTTATTAATGGAGACCCCTATTAATATCATTTGTATTTACAAAATAAAGAAATAAAACGCCCTATGAAATGGAACATTGTAAAATACTTTCTGGTAGTACATTCTTGTGCTTGTTTCAAAAGACAATTCTAAATTAACTTTCTTTTTATTCACAACGGCGAGTGTGGACATTTATAAATACATTTATTATAAACTACTGTCCACTATTAAATCATATATACACAATTATAATAGTCCTCAAATTATTGCTGGTGGAATGTTATACGTTTGTATGTCGTATTGACGCGAAGTAACAACGTGAGGTGTGTCATTTAGCACGACATTTACACACAATGCTAAGTGAATACTGTCCACCGCCATAGGGTTATTGCTACATGAGGTGCTTTTGAGACATTTGACACTTCAGCGTAATGACTACATAAGCTGAACATTACGAAGCCATCAATGAGCGCCTAGACCTTCGATGATATCTAAGAATAAAACAGGAATGACTTATTCCGAACAAAATGTATTGCAGGTTTATTTTCAAAAGAATAAATATATTCATGACATGTTGTTGATTCAATATACGATCATTACAAAAATGGTTTAATGATTGATAATATTTTACGTAAGCCTTAGGTGTAAGATTGAAAACCAGTCTTTTAAATTATACATATTTTACTATTGTTTGGCAGGCTACCGTTGTACCCTATCAAGAAGTTGTAAGTTCACAGCTGATACACACATAACGCAGTAATTATATGCAAGAATGGACCTGGTTCGAGTAAATGAACTCAATTGCTCCTTCGTACTGGATGCTGTATAATACAATCTCTGCATGTGTTTACGGACTTACCATTCTGTTTGATCTTTATTGTCTTCACATACTACTCTTTGATTTTTGAACTTGCATTACATTCAATACAGTTCTACCCCTGCTAAAATCAACTCAAATTTCTAACTGTAGTATCCGCTTACCTCACTATTTGATGTCAAAGTAGCCCAAGGCTCTACACATTTAATAAGCACGGATTAATTACCATCGTCATCACATATTTCATATACTCAAGGTCACAGGCTTACCACTATCACATATCACTGCACTTGATGTCCTCAAAGTTTCCATTCTTGTTGACTTATTTATATCTTTATCATGTTTTGCTAAAGTCTAAAAAAAATACGTATAATAAGGGGTTTTTTACTCACCGCTAAAGTCGATGCTATCAAATTGCAGTGTTTCTTCATGTAGACCGTCTGTAACATGTCTTCCACTTCTTTGTCATAACCGGATGTCACCGACAGAGCTCTTCCCGTCGCAATCACCGTCAATTACCTAGACAAATTAACGTCATTTCGCTTATCCAATCTGTTTCTTTTTTATCATAATCCGGCCTTGATGAGAAATATACGTGTGAGAATCATAAAGCAAACTAAATTTACGCTACAACAGAATCGAGGTAAAACTATTTTACGCCCTAACAATAGTCAAAACATGTTATGTAATTTCTCAATGATTGAGAAGGACGGAGTGTTAGCCATTTGTTCCAACTGGAATCAAACTATGACGTCATGTCTATTTCGTTGTAAAATGCAAATCTTAACGATTATGAAAATGTTAGTTGTAATCTCATTCGACGTATATATCGAGGGCAAAGGTGGAAATAATAACTAAAAGCACGCATTTAAAACGGTTAACTAGGCCATGATGACAGCAACTCGTACTAATCATTCGATATAAGACAAACTCTGGATTATCATCATCAGATTTCTATACGCTTTAGATAGGCGTGGATAAGAATAAAGTTTGGTTAGCTAAAATGTGAATATATCAATTATACATTTACACCTAGATGTTTTAATTGACAATACTTGGTAACGGCACAACTTGAATTTCGGATATTTTCTAAACTTACATAAATACAGAAGGTGATGGAATGTGATCATTCTGCGAAGAGTGCGTGTTGTATATATTTTTTTTTTTCAAACAAATTACCTCACAAAATAAAAAGGTAATATTGGCCTAAAATTTAACCTTCCCTAGAATATACGTTCTATCAAAGTGATTCATTTTGTTTTTGACAAATAACCTTTGTTCTTGGATAACTAAGGAAGGTCATTCTAAACATTTGAGAAAACAAATGGCTTCCTTGGAATTTTGACACGAACAAACTTCTTTATTGAAATAATGACGGATTTTTTCTCAACAGATATCTGTATCAGACGTTAAATAAGTAATGAAAACTTTCAAATTGTATAAATGTATGAACACTTTAAAAATAGAACGACCCCCATACATTTGCGTCAGAATATAAACTCACAATATAAGGTAATAGTAGTTTAGTGGTTCTCCTAATACGAATGTCTGATTGCTCTTAATGACAGTCAGTCAATTTTCCCTTCCGCTGTTCTTTTTCAGAGTAAATGAAGTCACGTGAGACAAGTAAGTACCTAAGCCAAGATGATGCAACAAAAAATATATATCAAATAAAGGGCAGAGTAATCAAATTCACAGAAATGAGGAAGATTAATGGCTGTAGGTACGGAATCACATATATTTAGGCAAAACTAGATTTGTACCTAATAATCACTTTATTTGGTATTTACCCTTGTCAGGAAATGTACGATGTTCATCAATCCAAATTCCATAGTTGAAGTTTTCTTGAGTATCCATGATGGTGCTTAAAACTTGTTTAGAATTCTGAGCTCTCAATCTTTTATTTAAAGGTGAACTATGAGGTACTCTGGCACATAATGGTAAATAGTAAGAAATGTATAATTTTAGGGCCAGGCAAGAATATTTTAAACTTGATTATGTTAACTGATGTTTTCCCATACAATGATAATACATGTAAATACTGTTCATGATTCAGAATATATAGAGTCACTGAATATTCTGCTAAAAGTCGAAAAAAGTCATAGCCAGTACCATGCAGTCAAATGAAGAAAGCCGAAGCTGTATTCAACCAAAAGTTCAAAAGGTACTCTTCGTCTGACCCTAGGAAGTGCTAGATTTGTATTCTACAGCCATCGGCACGGATCTACTTTTTGGGCAAATCAGCTCGCTGTATATTTAAATAAGCTTGCATTTGGAACATAAACCTAGTAGGCTTACAATAAACGAAATCTTCCAAAGTAAAACATTGTGGTGAAGAACATTTGTTCTGCTTACATCTTTTGCTAAAACGCATACAGTAATTATAGCTTTGCTTAATTGCCGTGGGCTCAGTTTCCAAAGGCTTTTCACTTAGGTTTTGGGTTCGATGTTTGTATGTCTTCTTTTGATTCTGGCCCACCGTATCTTTGCAGATATCTAAGAAAATATACTGGTATAAGGATTCATGACAGAATGATATAAAATGTATAATGCTGATTTGTTGACATAAATGTTTGTGAAATAACAGTCTGAGAATATTTGGACCATTGCATCAATTTAAAGCAATAAACGAAAAACGTTTTACATTCGTATATCTTGCCCCGGCAACATTGTATCTTATTTTTAATAAAGGTTTTAAGACTGGGCCCTGAAACACCGGTTGTATATAGTACAAATACGATGCAAACAAGATCGAATTTTTACCAGCAGTTCTTTGAATCCATTTATGAGTCTATCATTATTTGACGCTTTAATAATGTATTGTCTATTATATTGGTTATCTGTTAATGCGAGAGATAAAGTTAAATAAAATGGTGTCTTCTGAACATTTGAGATAATCATATATGAAAACATTAGTCATTAGATTGTATCATTACTTGACGCCTAAAAAGGTATTGTTTCTTAAATTGGTTTACTCTTGGTAAGAATGAAAAGGTATATTAAAATGGTGTCTGGTGAACATCTAAGATAATAATAAATGAAATCATTTGTCATCTTTGTCTTCGCACTAAATCTTCACGGTATTTCCATTTAATGTATTTGCATTGTGACATTGGACCTACATTCGTTCTTTTTTAAAACCACAAAGAGGCCCTTTCATAAAGTACACAGTGTACTTAAAAACAACAAATTCAATAGACAGAATTGATGGTTCATTCTTCTGTTAAAAATATAGACACAATAATCTTTGAACTGCTTTAGTCAACAAAACCTAATCAATATCTTGGGTCAAAAATAGCAACCACTTTCGCTCAGTATGCAATTATTTCTCTTCCAAAATTACAGGACTCGGGAGACTTCCATGAATTATTAATTGGAACAAATTTCCCCAATTCTTTAGTTAGTTTATTTCCAGGTCTTAAAGAATGCACGCCTAATGGATAATTTAGGTTTGAATTGTATATGGGTTTAAGTATATTCATATATATTATTTCATTTTTGTCGCTGTTTGCTTTGTCCATGCATATAAGTGGGCATTTTAACAAAGTGTTGATGTCAAATATAAAATGAATATTGTAAGTTGCCTTTCCTCTCTGTAGAAACGATACTTCTATCCATGCAGTTGCTTACACAGTCGTCAAACTCTATTTTCAACATTTATCGAACATTCTTAAGTTCCTTACAACAGTATGAAGCTATGTAGACCATTATTTGAATAAAGTTTGTATAATACTCGCAATATTCTCAGTTTTGCTAGGAGATAAAAAAATCTCGATACACTACTTAAGATGTGGAATCCAGTTTTATGAGTGAAAGTGAACTAAAGGTGCAGATTTGCAAGTAACATTGAGTTATCTTATAAACGTAATAGACATAATAGAAACTTTTCTATTTACAGCTCACAGGTGCATCACTTCCTCCACTTCCCTCCGAGGGGTCCCTAAGGAGTCGTCGCAACATTTCTCCTAGATCTCTCCATCTTGTTTGCCCTACCCTTTGTGAACATCAGTTAAGCGTTTCGTAATTCTGGAAGAGACATTGCCGATATATCTCGCCACACACATTAAGCACCGACCATGGTACCGTATGTTTAAAAGATGGACGGACGTACGATAACGAAAAATGTCGGAAACAGAAGCCAACGCCTACGATAACGGCGCAAATTTGACAAAAACCTCATTTGACAACCTTATCTAAATAGTAACACAGTCGATGTTGGTGATGTTCGACGAGCAGGAATGTTAAAGTAATATTTAATCCGACAAAAATAAGAAAACCTCGCCAAATGTTTCGTTTGTACAAATCATGTTGAAATTAACTTGCGATATGTCTAAACATAATTTTATAGTTTTTAAATGTAAGAAAGATTAATTAATATTTTAATGACATTTTTTATGAATTCTGTGTCTTATAAGGGTTTCTTTCAATTTGTTTTTGCAGAATATGCTCTACACTTAGGTAACAAAAACATTTGTTGTTGTTGTTTCTTTGCAAACAAATGAACTCATCTGACCACGCACTCTACATTGGAGTACTTTTATACAAACGAAGTTTCCGTCTGGAGTTGACACTTCCTGGTGAGCTTTTATCATTGAAGAGATTTCATCGACACTGGGACTAATTGACTACTCAAACTAATCCGCGAGTTATTTTCATAACAATTCCAATACCGGAGAGAACATTGGCGTTTTTAAAGGCATGCTGCAGGTCAGGTTTTTCCCCTGGTTTGTAGCCGGTAAAATATTAAAAGGATAGATTTTTTATTCTTGTTATTTAGCTTTCATGCTTTAACTTGCGAAATAACACGGTAAGCTCTTATACAAAATGATATATAGACAAAGGGTATTTATGATGTTATTTTTGTTACTTAGCAAGTTGAAATTATGACTGTACAATAATAAACCGGAAGGTACTTATAGTCCGAAAACCTCGTGGGGTTAATTGCAAGTTTTAAAACCAAATTATGTTTTACTTTTTACCGTGAATCCCTGATATATGAAGTGTTAACGAGGTGCCTATATCTTTAGTTTGCATTTTCAATACTTTAAGTGCCCAATTAAGTATCAATGCAAGGCTCTTGCATATGTGAGTTCTGTTGGTTTTTCTTCTCTGAACTGCGTTTTGTCCCAACAAAACATCACCCCATAATTCATTACACGTTTTAATGGTAATATATGCATACACGCCTGACGGTATGTTGTCATAACGTTTTTCACATAATGTTGTAAACAGAGTATATCTATAGAATTTTAATTGGGAAACCTAGGAAAAGAGCCCCATGTTATGATAACTGAAACTTAAATAAAACCATAGTAACTGCATTTCTACATGTTAGCCCACTGGCGATTCTAAACCTATGTCATGATAACAATCTAAACACTATTAATGCTACGTTTTCCGTAGCAAAACGGTTGTTGATAGACCGCTATTGATTAAACGCTGAAACCATCATGGGATACGAAACCAATGGAAAGATGTACAAATGACGTCATGATCCTTGCAAAACAAATATGCTTAGACTCAATTTAAAGAGGTAATTAACGGTGAGGTGACGACACCAAGACAATACCAATACATAGACTATGAATTTGATCTGTTTTCTTTGCAGTGGATGTGGGTTTATTTTAAGACGCTAAATGGATATCGGCCCCAGTGACAGTTTCAATCATGTTAAGTAGTGGGGCGTAATGGGCACAAACAGGATGTTTACCTATTCATGGGTCAGCGACAGTATCAGACATATTAAGTTGTGGGGATTTAAGTGCACAGACAGGATGTTACCCTCTGTAGTTGTACATGGTTCTGTAACGTGCACAAGTGTATAACATTGTCATTTTCCCATTTAAATCTCCCTCTCGGAAGACAGTCAGTTGTATTTGCGGGAAATCAAACCTGCAACCCCTTGATCGACAGTGAAGATTCTAAACACCACCAGACCATCGATCTACTACCGTGTTCGTCCATTTTGAATTGTGGAGCAATGTTTTTTATGCCGGTATACAAGGCATTTGCGTGTGTTTGTATTTAAATTACGACGTTGTTTGTCCCTCGTTAATGGATTGCTTGTTGTTGATCCCTGGGTCTCTAAACAGGACAATGGTGATATTTTGATACTATTTACGTGCGTAAGCAATCCTTGACGACACTTCTTTCTCGGATTTATGCAAACATGAACGATGACCAAAACACGGGTCGAAATACTAAATTTAGACATTTGGGCAGTGATTATTTTCCTTTGTCTAAGGAAAGCACTAAGCTTGGGAACCGCTACATTTTCACGCGCATGCCTGTCGTAAGGTTTAATGAAACACAGTGTACCAGTCTTGGGTTCCCAGCAATGATAATAATACTGAAATAGGTAAACATTTTTAAACTCAAAGAAGCCGATAACGCACACTAATATCGACATAACGTTACTTGTTTCGCAGACATTTTATGCGGAATGACTTATTGGGTACCAAACGGGTGGTATGGAATACATATATTTATATATTTATAAGATGCTTCCGACAACATGGCACTCGCTTGATTTAATACGTTCTACCGGTGTTTACTCATTTATGTAAACCGTGTCTGATTTAAACACACATGTATAAGTTAAACGTTTACCTTAAACACGAGCAAAGTAATTGTTCAGCTAATGTTCTTGTCTCCCTGGGTGTTACTGTACTTTTGAATATTTTAAAGATATATCCACCAAAGTCCTTGCTCATAGATTTATCTATAAACTTCAACATTTTGTAGATTGCCTAAAATACCTCATATATTGTCTAGCAAACCTGATCTTAGCAAGCAGAGAGGCTATTTTAGGAAATTCAATGGAAAGAGGATATGGGTTTATCAACTTAAGCTCCGATTTAATACAGGGCAAGCTCGATAATAAGACCAGGAGTCTCTAATGAAATAACTGTGAAAACCTTTGTGACCATTTCGGTTTTTGTTTTGTTTTTGCTATTTTGATGTTTAAACGTCCTTAACATGACAGAAATGATACTTCGATGTATTCTATCGGAGGGTGCGGTCAAAGCGATAGCCTGAAACCGAGCATTTAAAACGCCTTACAACGTACCTTGCAGCAGTGAATATCAACAAGTCTTACCTCAGCGAAAACACTTTTCAATGTACTAACTACTCGTATGTTGTATCTGATAATCCATTATACACATAAACAATGTTAATAACCCTTTCAGTAATATCATTATTATACTTTTGATACCATTATCTAGTACGTTACGTATGAAGATGAAAGAATTTTTCATAACGCAAATCATATTATATCAAGAAACTCAAAATAAATATTGGTACACATATTGCCAGAAACGGTATACACTTGTGTAGAACGACCCAAAATATTGAAAATAAAAGAGAACATCTGAACATGTCTTTGAACGAAAATGTTGATCGTTAGTTTTGCAGAGATTTGTTAGTTTTTTTTAATTGTTGTGATTTTCTTGGCGGACACAAACATTATCTAAAGAAATATTTCTCCAATGCCGTCAAAGCAAAGCGTTAGCTCATTTCCTCGCGCGCACAGTCAGTGTATTGTGAAACGACGGCATCAGAACTTGAAAGAAATAACTGTCCCAAGGGAACTTTAAAATATGGCTGGGTGTGAGTTTGTGGCTATTTTAAGTAACATTTTGCAGAAGGCGAGAATTCAATGACACAATGAGTCTTAGGAAATACTGTTTCCCTAATTCAATCAAGTACAATTTTACCAGGCCTTCCTCGCGATGTTAAAGGAAAAATGTTATAAGTGATATTAAAAAGGAAATATATAGAACTTTACAGCGTTTGCACCTCGATATTTACGAACGTTCTGAGTATGAGAAGCAGGACTTTTTCAAACCTGAATTCCTTAATAGATCTTTATCTAAATGCGACTAGACGAGCATTGCTAAGTTAATTAAAGCAATATTTTGATTTCTTCCCGGTTACAAATATTTAATCGGACAAAAGTGTTTATTTCAGTGTTCATTTGATCATTTCATTTGCTAGTCACATATCAGATGACATTCGTATTTCTGATTATAAACTCAAAACAATAATTTCAACTTTGGAACATAGTTCCTTCTCCTGTAATCTCATTAGAAGTCCATTACTTTATCAGAATGAACTTTGCAAGTAAAGTGCTAGCAAGATACTTTATTGTATTGAATTATATTGGAGAAACATGTAAAAAATGATGTATGACACTATTACATGATTACGTGCAAGGGTGATATAAACAATGTCATATTTCCCCTCAATTCATCAAATAGATTTATCATATGGTAAACACGCACCGTGGAGTCCATGAAGACACTGACATGCTATACCATGAAATTATGATAGTGAAAAGAGCTTAAAAGATTGTGCACGACAAGTTAGCTGTTGCAGGTGTAGTCGAAATGTCCATTTATCGGTTGGGTTGTCTATGGTAACTGAATGAAGTCCTTATATTAATGTTGAGGCACAGGATGCACACTACTGCACACTAGTGCACAGTAAAACACGTGTCCCGATCTGAATTCACCAACAAACGGTAGTTTGCGACATTCTATTCTAAACCACAAGTTGTTCGACAATGGCGAATTTAATTTCAACTTCTCAGAAAAATACCTTAGCCTTATGAAACATGCAATCGTAGATTCCTGTCAGTTTCTATAAGTTGTTGGGTCACGAAAATGTACAGAATGATTATTTCATTAGTTACATTCTTTGGTCCAATGGTTTCCTACGTCCTGTATCATGTCAGGTGTAAACCAGTATCCATAGAGACCGCTTCCAAATGCAACGTTCATGTCTAATACCCTAATAACATATAGGAATGGCCACAATGCAGGGTAAAGGTTTGAGAGCTTTGCAATATACTTGTATTGTTCTAACGAGGAAGAAAAATTAAGTTACATACTACCATACGTCCCATTTTGTTGCCCGGCGCATGAAATAGTAGATCTGACGATACGTGATTTTGATTCCCGGCGCATGAAATAGTAGATCAGACGATACGTGATTTTGATTCCCGGCGCATGAAATAGTAGATCTGACGATACGTGATTTTGATTACCGGCGCATGAAATAGTAGCTCTGACGATACGTGATTTTGATTCCCGGCGCATGAAATAGTAGATCTGACGATACGTGATTTTGATTCCCGGCGCATGAAATAGTAGATCAGACGATACGTGATTTTGATTCCCGGCGCATGAAATAGTAGATCTGACGATACGTGATTTTGATTCCCGGCGCATGAAATAGTAGATCTGACGATACGTGATTTTGATTTACGGTACTTAAGTCGGAAAATCGTGCAATGTTTTTATTTGGAACATTAAATACATGTCACCAATGTCAAAGTACATCTATGTAGGTCCATATCTCATGAAGCTTGAGTATTGCCCTCCATACTACTTGGGAAAATTAGACTTTCGATGGTATTAGCTTGTGTTTCTATTGTTTATTGGTATATATTATTACCGTGTTCCTTATCATAACTTGTATGACGTAAATCTCAATTTAACATATATCATAAAATTCTGATTCACCCTCAAATATAAACAGAGTACATATTTTTTCACAGACGTAGCTCTCATAAAAAAAGTCCCCGCGTACTCGTGTATGTAATGCTTCGCAACTCTTTGTTTTCACGATCATTGTGCTGCTTGACTGATATGTGTTCAACCCTCACCGAGACAGACATGATTACATAGAAATATCATAGAAGTGGCTATTTATTCGACACAAAGGAGACAAATACACTCCAAGACGGGGTTTTATTTATCACCGAAAACGATTGTCAAACAACAGCATTGAACATTTCTGAGGCTCACCAAAATATGGCCATGCAATATTCTAGCTAGTTCAGATGTCAGATGACAATTATGTTACAAAATAAGTAATGATCTCTGTTGTTTGATAGCGAGTGCATTTCTTCGCTTATGTTTGGTTAACGAATTGCAATTTCTTTAAAAGAGAAAAGTTTATGAAACAAACAATAAAATGTCTATATTATTTAAGGGACAGCACATTATATATAATTATATTAACAATATCATAGTTTCTTCTTATTTCTCTTGTAAAAGATGTAAAAGAAATTATTATGCCCATGGACATTTTTATCTTGTGAGCAAATAATGTTTGCATTAAAACCCAAATACCAATAGCGCTAATTAGCTCTATGAAAATGAAAAGGTGAGTTAAACGTTCCCACGGGAACAAATATGCGCATCATATAAACGCAATTACTGGTTTGTCCTTTTTGGTATTTCAACTATTCGTTTTAAGAAAAATCGACATAAGTAATGTTATAGAACGGGCAAAGGTTGGCCATATAAACGTAACAATATTCTCTGGACGGACATAACCGATCACATGGGCTAACACTACAAACGGTTGGCTTATGAGTAATGTAATACGTTTGTGTAAATAGTGTGCAAATATTAATATCATCTACTGAGCCTCTTCAAGAGATCACAAGTGAATGTGCATTTTTTTTAAAATTTCAACATATATGAAGTGAAATACTTACATCAGTGATAAACTCTATAAGCAATAAACATTGACAAACATTTATGTATAGTATGATCATTGATTAGTTAAAACACAAATTCAGAGAATTTAAACTCAGGAATCGTTTATGAATGAATACACAATTATGTTATATTGTTTGTATTTGCCAATTTAAAAAATAAAAACAAGAAAACAATGCACTATGAAAATAAATATACATCTGTTAAGTATTTTCTTGAGGTACCTTAATGCACTTGTAACAAAAGGCAATTTTAAATAATATTTATATGATGCACAAAGCCGAGTGAACACATATATAATAACATTAAGTATACACTAATTAGACTGGTCCTGAAACTATTGCTGATGGAATGTTATATGTTCACATGTAATTTTGACGTGTAGCAAGAGTATGTGGTGCGTCAATTAGCGTGGCAATCACACACGTTGCTAGGTGACGACTGTCTGCTGCAATTATGTTATTGTTATATGAGGTGATCTAGAAACATTTGACACGGAATGTAAAATGAGCTGTACATTATGACTTCATCGGTGACATTACTTCATGTGTCCAAAGGCTTGCCTCGTGTAGACCGTCGTTGATATCTGACAATAGAAACTTCAGACTGCATTTATTGTTGGGTTCACCTTAAAACAAAATTGGTGCTTGCCACCTTACTGTTGCACCCTTTTATGATCATAAACACACATATAGCACATACCTTAAAAACGGTTAGATGCTATAAAGAAAAAATCGCCGAGTGCGAGTATTAACAAAATCAATCAAGCACTATTACACTAAAAACTAGTACAGACAAAATCAAGTTATATTTGAATACTTACGAAACTAACCTGACCAATCTATGAGAATACCTAGATATTTTGAACACCAAACCGTTGTGACGGGAAAGGAAGCAAGTATACAACTGATACACAAAGATAGCAATAGTTCTATGCAAAACTGAAATAGTCCCAGAATTTACCTTGCCCGAGTAAATAAACTCAATTACATCTTTGTACTGGGGCTTGCAACAGACCGACTAACCTATCTGCTGAATCATTAGATTATGCACTAAAATGCGCTCTATACATTTTTTAAATGATGCCACACTTAGGAGTGCTTTTTAACAAACATTAACTCAACTGTCACAGTAACTGTGATATCCGCTTACTTCTGATTTTTTTTGTGAATTTTTCATAGTGGCATTGCTTGTAGACATAATATATATCAAATTCGCACTGATTCCTTATCATCAACAACAGGCAACATTGTCAAAGTCGCGGAGTTTTATCTTGTAGATAAACTGCCATATGCCCTCCATATTTCCATCAGATATATTTAACCTCACAGTCTGCTTGTAAATACATGTTAAAGTAATGTTTCACCACTGCTTCTCTCCAAGTACTTACCGCAGTAGTCGATGTTATTAAGAGTTCACTTGTAGTCAAACAGAGGAATGTCCTACGCACAAGTAGTATGTAGTGAAATTTTCATGACCTTTTCCGGTTACTCGATTCTCCTAAAATTACAGTGTTTTCTCATGTCTAGAATGCAACGTAATTTTATATCTTTGTCACTCATGCTTTAGTTAGTCAAAGTTTTATATTTCCAATATTTCCTCTTGTCAACATTCAGTCATCTTCTCGCCCATGGTGGTCATGAAGTACCGGAAGTTACCGACAGAGATCTTTCTGTCGCCATAACTGTCAAGAACCAGGTCGAAAATAAAGGTAAGGTTAGAAAGCAAATAAATTCTTATTCGAGAATAATCCGTCCAGGGCGAGAACATATAAAGTGAACTCTTAATAATTGAAAAGGGAGAAGTGAGCTCCAGTGTCAGTCATGTGTTCCTTCTGCTTTAGTTATAATGCGTTTAATCAGACCACAGGGGCAGGTTGCGTTGTTTTGACACACCACGCTCCGTCCGTTTTTTATCAAAATTTTAGTAAGAATATGATGTGGTAACTGTAACTTGTGAAAATTGGCAAAAAAAAATATGTTTTTATTTTTTTTTATTTTATTATCTTTGTAAAGGGTGACGACTTGACCCTGAATTTCCATGTATTTGCCGACATGACCCTGTTTAAGAGGCCATAACTTTAGCAAATCTTAACCAAACTCTACATTTTTGGACTTTCCTTGTAGAGTTAGTGTCAATCTTTAGGAAAATGTACAGTTTTAACGAAAACAAATGCAATTTAAAACCCGAATTTCCTAAAACATGTTACTCGACGAACCAATTACCCACAAATTTCACCGAAATTTTCCAGACTAAAATGCATTATCCCGGTATTCCATCATAAATTCAACACGTGTGCTTAAGAGAAACAAAATATCTATCACGATAAAGGTGAAATGGAAGTCAAATATCGTTCCGACTATATTTGATATTACTTTTGAAATATTCTAACTAAGGGACTAGTTCATAAATTGCAGAACAATGCTTTCAATAGTGTCCACGTTGCATGATACAATATGAAGTTTAGTATGTTTTATAAAACTAAACACTTTAATTAATAATGAAACATTAAATTATAAAAGCTCTGCTTATTATTTTGAAATTTTGATTTTAAATACCAACTTAATCATAACAACTCGGCCATCTCCGAGATAGATACAGGCCGAGATGTTCCGATTGATACAAATTCAATAGATGAAGGTTACACAGTACAATTATAATATCCTTCATGTTTGTAAACCTTCTACGCAGTAATCTCCCTTGGCGACAGCAAAAATGCCGAGTTTTGAAGAATTAACATTGAGCCTAATTGTTTGTTTTGAAAATGTCATTCGAAGGAACGAACTCCAGATAATTCCCTCTTGTTGTATAGTATTTTTATCCCCGTTCTATATACTCGTATGAGTGAAATGTGTTACGAAATCTTATACAATATATAAAGCAAGGAATTCACATAACATGCCGGTACAAATAAAATGTGAATTTCATGCTATTGAAATCTATGTATTAGCCCAATGACTCTATTTCTTCCGAAGAAAAGTATGTATATTTTTGGTATAATTTAGTTTTAATTGGAGGTTTAGCTTGGAAAAAACAACAGAATATCTATAATTCCGGGCTTAAACTATTGTAACAATATTTATTAATGTCATATGTACACCCAACATAAAAAAAAACATTATCATTGAAATAATAACCATTTTTGGTTATCTGCATGCACGTGTTTCTTCTAATTTTATTGCGCCGACTTGATGCTATGCATCAACTTTTTTCTTGTATCCTCTGTATAAACTTAAATTCAACACTTACTAAAGTGTACTTGTCATATCATTATCATTCTCGTTTTAAGAAAGAAACGATTTAAATTGGATCACAATATGAATACCAGGCTAAAATATCAATTTGGCAGGCAAAGACCGAGAAAGCTCAGAATATTGGAAATTGAACTATATGAAGACCATTCTCGTAAGTTGAGATGTAATCCTAACCAAATAAATTGGGCTTCGAAAGTGCAAGTATTACTTTCCCAGTTAGGGTTTTACGAAGCTTGGTTAAATCAAGGAGTAGGGAGTACTAAACTATTTTTACTGCTAGTTAAACAAAGATTGCAAGACAATTTCGTCCAAAATCTAAATGCAACTATACATGAATCATCTAGGTCAATGTTTTACAGAAACATTTTCAATTTTAAGTTTAGCGAGTACCTCAACCTTGTAAACATACCAAAATACAGAAAAGCTTTATCTAGATTACGTTTGTCGTCACACAGGTTAGCTGTGGAAACTGGAAGGTGGCGTAGACCAGAAAGTTTACCATATCACGAACGCAAATGTATGAAATGCGGGGTATTGGAAGATGAATTTCATTTTGTTCTGCAATGCGATAGTTATAAAGATATCAGAAAAAAATATAAACAACTACTTTTGGCGTAATCCAAGTTTCTTCAAGTTTATGCAATTGATAAATAGTGAAAGTTCAGTCAAATTAAAAAATCTTGCCACATTTACTTTTAAGGCCTTTGAAATATGACGCCATTTAGTATACGACTGACGTGCTTTTACCTAATACAAATTGAATCGAATACATGTTGTCTCTCCCGACATGAATTTTTTTTTCCTTCAAGTATATAAGTTTCATATTGCTATTTTGAATATATTATGTAAACTTACTATGCCAGATGACATCTGTACCAGTATATTATTATTATACGTTGTTGTTAATTCTGCTATGCTATGGATCTTGTCAGATTTGTTTGCATAATAAAGTCTTCTTCTTCTTCTTCTTCTTCTGTAATCATTAAATACAATTTTCAAAGCTCTTTATCTATATTGATGTAATATTAGTTCTTATTTCGATACCAGCTTTTGAACAGAAACCAAATTTCCTTTATTTTCTTTAAATATGTTTTGGTTGTCCTATTTGTGTGTAGGTTTCTGTTTTTCTATAAAGGCATCCAAAAGTTTTTAGATTTGGATCCTCTAGCTATAGATTTTCGTTTGACACCCTGTTTATTCTTTATTACAGTACACTTACTCTGTTCTTTATGTTCTGGTTATTCGTTTTTTAAAACCTCAGATCATAATCTGTTGAATAATAAATCAGTTGAAATTCTAAACCAGAATATAACCAGATTATCCAACATAAAAATGTAAACCAAACTTTACATGCATGAGTTTTATAAGCCATACGTTTTAAATTCCGTCTTTCCATTTTCTTGTATCGTATTATATTGCAGTAAACATTAATTATTATCATTTAAGTGATTTTTTTTATTTTCCATTTCAACATAGAGGTATATCCATCCGTTTATCTATTAACTAAAACACGAGCAAAATAATTGCTTCGCTGATTTGCTTGTGTATGTGGTTGCCATTGTACTTAAATACTTAAGATCCAGCCTACAAATTTTCTTGCTTATAGTCTTATCTTTAAACATAAACATCTCTGCACATTGTCTATAATACCTCATACATTGTCTAGCAGACTTGATCTAAGATTGCGCAGGGACTATTTTAAGATGTTCAATGGAAAGAGGATATGGGTATATCAAATTAAGCTCCGACCTAATACAGAGCTTGCTCAATTATTAGATAAGGACTCCCTTATGATGTAGTTTGGAAAACATTTGCGACATTTTCGGTCTCTTGTTGGCTTTCAGGATGTATATAATGATCTAAGCACAACAACAAATGATACTTACAATTCATCTAACACAAACCCTGCAACCGAGCATGCACAACATCTTACAACGCACACTGCAGCAGTGAATGTCAGCAACAAATCCGGCCTCAACGGTAACACTTTTCAAGGTACTTATTACTCGTATCATATATATGGTAATTTGTTATAAATATAAAAACGTCTATGATATTTATCAGTAACATAGATATACTCGTGACACCTATAACATTGCACAAACGTAATTAGTTTTAGAGTTATACGATTTTAGCGCGTCTATTCATCCAATAAAAAAAAGATTTTGTGAAAGCCTTTCTATGGCTTTCGTTGGCGTGCATATTTTAAAAACATTTTCCATAACTCAAAAACATATTGTATTAAGATATTCAAATGGAACTTGGTGGACATGTGCCAGAAACAATATACAATTGTGAAGAACGACCCATTATTTTGAAAAAAGCAGTATATCAATATATGTCTTAATACAGATTTGTAAATCGTTAAAACAGACGTTTGCTTCCGTTGGCAGCAGGATTCTCGTGTCGGATATGAACATTACTATTTGAAGAAATTCTCCATTCTGTTTTACAATGAAAGGTAAAAAATCCACCACAATGCTGCCAAAGCAAAGCGTAAACTCATTTCCTAGCATGCCCAGTTAAATTAGTTTCAAACCAAAAAACTAGCTTATGGGGAAAAGACAGCAACAGAACCTTAATGAATGAACTTTCCAATGGGAACTTAAGAAAATGGAATGGTGTGAGTTTGGTGCTATCTTAAGCAATATTTTGCAAGAAGATGTGAACTCAATGACACAATGAGTTTGAGTTGTGTTTCAGGAAATGCTGCTTCCATAATTCGATCAGGTACCCTCTTACCAGGGCCTTCATTGAGAGGTAAAAGGGAAAATGTTATAAGTGCTTTTAAAAATTAAAACAGATAAAACCTTACCGAGTTTGCATCTCGGTATTTACGAACGTTCATAGTTTGAGAAATAGAACTTTTTGAAACCTGACGGTCGTTACAGTTCTTTATTTAATTCCGACTAGATGAGCAATTCTTAGTTGATTTAAGTAGTATTTTGAATACGTCCCGGTTACACGATTTTATCGGCCAAAAGGTTAGTTTTTATCTTCATCCTTTTATTTGCTGTCCATATCTCAGATCGCATTTGTGTGTCTGGTTATAAACAAACTCAAAATGGTGGGACATGTCTCCAAGACTCTACAATATTCTTGTTAAAAGACCATTAATATATCAAAATGATCACAACATGTAAAGTTCTGGCAACCTACTTCAATTATTGTGAAGAAGCATGTCAAACATGATGCATGGCACAATTACATGATTACGTGCCATGGTGATGTATAAACAACGCAACACATCCACTCAATTCATCAAATAAATGTATCATATGGTGAAACGCCAACGCGGATTCATTGGATATACTGACGTGCTATTTCCGGAAAATATTATTGCGAAAAGTATAAGTATGCGTGACAGGTTCGCTGTTGCAGGTGTATTGAGGCGTCTACTAATCGATTACTGAATCAGTTTGGCCGAGACCTAGTCCTTAAGATTAACGTCACACATGCTCACAGCTTACTATGTCTTAATTTTGAACAGTCGTATACGAATATCCCAGAAAAGACGAGCTTTGCAAGCTAGAAGATTGTTGCGAGAGCCATTTGACTCTCAAATTGTTTTAATAGAGCGTGCTTCGACAAGACTGGGTATTTGAACGTGTTCCTGTGAATCTCACGGCTAGCAAATTGGGTGGTCTATGGTAATTAAATAAATTCCTAATATATATGTTAAGGCCCAGGGGTACACACGATGCACAGTTAGATCAAAATACGTGTTATTGTTGTTGTTGTTTGTTTTTGTTTTTTTAATTGCGTCAGAAGCCCTTTTTGTTTGCATCCCTGCTGTTGACAAACACCGTTTGCCGCACAGAAACATTCTCATTCACACACTGATTCATGAATAAAAAATAACTGAAATAAGCATATCAATCAATAAGTAAGAAAGGCAGGCAAAAATGCACAGGAAAGGCAAAAGAAAGGTAGAAAGTAATAAAAAAAGAAAAAGAATGCATAATTACAAAATAATTAGATATAACTGTTTAAATTAAATGTAAAACACTTGTTTGTACTTATGTTTTCTGTACAATGGTGTACATATTATTTCTGTACAAATCAATCCTTTATAAGTGATTCTAAAACAACAATGTTTTTTATTAGTAATTTTGTGAAGGATGCTTGTCAAATAGTTAAACAATGCATGTTCAGATTGCGCAGTTGCACCGATAACAAGGTCATGATATTCCGCCCAGACTATACGGTCAGATTCAAAATTCGATGTCGTAGTCGCATTGGCATTCGTAAATGAGTCAAGTCAGTCAAGTAAAAGATTTCGAACTACTGCTGCTCTATAATAGTTTCAGCAAGCATTGTGGGTATTGTAAAAACATTGATATATATAAATATAATATAATAACATATATTTTAATATTTGTTCTAGAATAATTTGAGATTAAATTAGTATGGAAAGAATGGATGAAATTACATTGATAAAACAACGGTTTAAATCATACCCCCTGGCATGACCTGATTTGTATTATCATAGACATCATACACCTGGCATGACCTGATTTGTATTATCATAGACATCATACACCTGGCATGACCTAATTTGTATTATCATAGACATTGCACATTTCATCAGTAGGGTTTACTTAAATCTCATGGGTCTTTAACCATGCAAAATTACAATGACACGAACGAAGCAAGCAAATTGCAAATGATAACAAAACAAATCTAAGTAGCATGTTGCCTGTCAATCATAGTAGTGACAATACATATATCACACTTAAGTGCAGTCTGGTAGTTTAAATTAAGCCACGTGGTATAATACATCCATAACTGGTGGTGGTATAATGCTCTCGAAACCTTCTGCAATTAATTTGTTAACTGACGCCATGTAATATAATGCATTGTGAATAACACAACAGTTGCCAAGTATGATATGGGTTCTTAAAGGGTTAATTGAAAGTTCCAGCGCAGTAGTAATCGGATTCGTCACACGATATGTTTGAATCCATTAATGGCGACGGTGTTTTCATTGTCAGGACATTTAAATGATTCAGTAGGCAATCGAGAATGGGGACGGAAATAACTATTTAATGCGTTAAAACATTTAAAAAAAAACTCCACTTGCAAACAGAAATATGTATTGTTATAATTATTGGACATTGATAGCTTTTTTAAGATTTGTAAAGTGTGCGTTTAACATTACAATATTCTTTGTCTAACCTTTGGATAGTGTTTGTTTTATTTTGGGTTTCGAGTAGCTCACGATAACAAACAAATCCTACAATGCGTTTTCGGGGAATTACAATACTTCACAAATTAATACTATAGTTAATATGCAGTAACAACTTATAAACAAGTATTCATTTTACACACTTATCCTCAAAGTGAAAAATAGTGGTGTTGGATTGTCCGAGAGCATTCACCAACATGTAGTTTATGATCATTTTTCCCAGCCAAATCAACAAACATCAAAGCAATGAAATGTAAAGAACAACTGTTGAACAGTTAATTTAAAATAAGATATGTGGGATCATAAATTTTCAATCTAACAGTTGATATAACACTGAGATGTAACTTGATCTTCTTTACTTGAAATATGATTATGATAGATCAATCAAGTATAAACGATTATCAGTTAATTGCTAACTGATACCCTGTAGATCATCGCTAAATGAAAACGGATCGGAAATAACCACTGGTTCTGCATTCAGCTCAAAGTTGTTTCTTGTGAATTGATGGATGGTGAGTATCTCAACTGCGGTTGGATAGAGGGGTTAATGAATAGAATGGCGTTTTAAGTAGGCATGGAATGGTTTCTTTATGGGTACACATTACCTTACGTCGACAGTCCGAGCTTCAATCTAAATTCTGAGTTGATATAAAAAGCAATTTTATAATGGTACAGACTATTTTTATTAGAATTAGTTTCGCCAAAAGATGTAAATAATTGTAAAAATAATATTTTATCCCATACAGTAGTTTCTACCATTATTGTTCTTCTAATTAGCAATTATTTAATAAAATAATGTCTCAAACCGCATTTCGGTGTGAATGGCAACTTGGTTGATGGTTATTTTTTATTAAGCCTACCAAGGGGCTATCCACCGGGTTTGAGTTTATAACACAAGTAGATGTTGAATTGATTATCACAACCAATAAAACATACTTTTACAAGTTTAAGCTATTTTTGAACTCTTTAAGTCGTAATCTAGCATGTTAATTACTCCAATCTCATAACCAAATGCACAAAAACATGTGCGGCACATAACGTCGAAATGTGCGGCGTGGAACATTACGTCTTGGTGCGTGACGTTGAACATTGGGTCTAAATGTATGGCGCTTTCACCATGCGCCAACGTCAAATGATTTTTTGTCGCAACTTTAATTGTTACAACTTTATTTGTACTTATTTATGTTCAAGCACATGTCTTAGCGTGTGCGTAAACGGAAATAATAGCGTTCCCGTTTAAACAGGCTGTCCCGTAAGATTTATATCTAATTTAATTATAACTCTAAGCCAAAAGAAAACGCATCTTACTATTGCTAAATGGAAAACATGTTGACAGAACGTACGATATAGCCTTGCGTTTGTCGCATACAAATGTGTTTTTCTCTCTCGCTCATCCTGGTTATAGTTTTAAAATGTTAATACAATCTTTATCCCTTTAGGAACGTTTTTGTGCTTTAAATGCTAGTGTATTTTAGGAAGTAGTGGTGTGTGGTGTGTAATTTCAATCTTGTTAATTATGAAACCTATGTATTATACGACCTGTGGTAGTCATTCATAGAACTACAGATATGTGTTGGAGGCATTTAATTATCTCGATGGGCGTCGGCAGCTTGTGAGCAGCGGACTTATGTTTTATTGAAAAAAGGTGTTTTGATATATCATGCAAAAAAATAATTTTATACTCAATCGTTTTTATATTACATGTTTTACAAAATTATAAAAGTTTTTTGAATGCAAACGCCTGTATCAGTATCTGGTTTGTTTTGGGTGTGAGTGCGGGATGGTTGTACCGATCTGCAAAGAAAACGAATTTATTAATAGGGAACTTTGTTGCGTTTCAGTTCCCTTCTACTAGACAGGGAAACGACAAAAAAGATAAACAGACACTTGCAATAAATATTATGTACATAATTTTTCATTTCTTCAAAATATGTGTTTCTCGCCACTTACTTTAGATTAAAAAATAACTTGATCAAACATTTGTGGTAAATTGCAATGTTTCGGCAATACTAAGACGATAGCGGCTATTTATCTACATAGTTTGTTGATGCATCAACACATTAGAGTATATATGAACAAGTTGACCTTAATCATGAGACCTGACCCATGACTACAAGGTTGTTGGTGTTTTTATTAAGAGTGACAATCTCTCCGCCAGACTAGTTTGACTATGTTTTAAAGTATCGTTGAAAACATCTCAGTAAACACGTTTTAACTCTTTTCCTCGGAAAAGATTTTTGTAGTCATAAAATACATTTTTAATTAGACACTCTAAAAAAATACATGTAATAAGTATGCCTTTTAAGGTGACTGGCGTCATTCAAAAAGAAGCAAGTAATAGCGAACACTCTTAAGTGACAAAACTGCAGGTCTTCCTTTCAGTGTGACTTTCCATCTAGGTGAGTAGTGTTAGTGAAATTTAATCAAGGACAATAATTTCCATTTATTTCTTATAAAAACAATCGAATTAACATGAATTTCTGTGATTTAATAAAATATTTGAATGAATCTAGCCTCAGAATTGAAACTGTTCGAAAATAAGTGTCTTATTAATTCATTGAACAAATATCTAAATCGCCTTTTAAAAACTGTTTTATATCGCGGAGGTGGATCTAGCACAAAAATTCCTGTAAACATCGTGTTTGTGTTTAGTGTTTGGTAACATGTGGACACGTAAATTATCCAACCAACGTTATTTTGTGTCATATTATTCTTAAACTTAATTGCCGGGAATTTTCTATGACAATGCCGAATTTAAGCTCTCATTAATATCAATTACCTGTTTACGATCACTTGGGGGCGTAGATTTATTATTCTCTCATTATAGAGTAACTTCTGATATTTATACCTAAACGAGAACGATAAATTACGGACCACGACAACTAGTTATGTCATAAACTTTAGGGAATATGCAATTTTCGAGTCCTATCAGTGGGTTTAAATTCTCGGTTCTACGTCAATGTACTGACTGATTCTCTCATTAGACAACAATCTTGGGTAATATGGATGTAACATTTATGGTAGATTCGTATTGTGTCAAATGAAATTAAAGACCTCAGGACTTCACTGTTACCATATATAATATGTTTTATTAAGTATATAAAGCCATGTATTGCAATTGGTGTCCATAATTATTATGGTATTTCAAAACCTGCCCATTTACAAACTAATAATAGAAATCGTGTGGCTTTCTTTCCAAGGATGGCGGTAGTCGTGTAAACAGCTTTTGAAGTTTTCTAATTTGGTAGGTTGTTATACATTTTAAACTACCAAATAAGGTTTGACCTTAATCTAAGTCTGTCTCTGATTACTATTCAATTACATGATTGTGTAAATATTATTTTCTTGCTTTCCTTTCCAAATGAAATGTGTATGTCGTATACCCGTGTGCAATTTATGTGTGTATTGTTTCAAATATCTTATTGATTTATAAAATATTAAGGAATGGCCACGGAGCAAACACTAGTTTTTCAGAAGCCTAAACAAAAATTGTTAGTTTCGATCTTTGGCAAGCCCACGGTTCCCTTTAGATTTGTCCGATAAAAAAATGTCAATTTGAATTCCAACGTAAAAACTGAAAATGCAAACCTGTCTAGATGTTATATTCTTTAAGTCTTGTGCAAGGTTTGGTTTTCCATTGCTCAAGAGTTTCCCACTAATAAAGGTATTGTGAATTACAACTTGTACGTGGCTCTTAAATAAGGCAAACTTTCTCTCGCCAACTGTACTGGAAATCTCGCCGACATGCAACTAAAACGCTTTAAGCTCGTCTTTTTTACAAACAAAGAACCGAGTTGTTAAAAATGTGATGGCCTCGTCGAGTTTGTTGTCGAAATCCACGTTTAAATTAAAAACCAAACTTAACTAAAAACCGTTCAATATATTCAATTGATACTTTGAATACATGTAAGCAATGTCAATGTGCATATATATCGCAAGGTCCATATATCATGCTCTAAAACGTTTAAGTTATGCTGGTAATTAGACTAAGGAAAACGGACTAGCGTTGGCGTCCGTTAGTGATGCTCCTCTTATTTTGGTTATGGTCATTACCTATTCCCCTACTAATACCCTTTATGACGTAGATCACATTTTTTTTTATTTCTCAGGGAAATGCACGCAATTACACATTTTTCGATGACGTAGCACCCATAAAATAGTTCATACGTTCTTGTGAATGTAGCGCTTCGCAGTCACATTGTTTTCTCGATCACTGCGCTGGTTGACTCATAGTTGTTCAACCCAACCGTTTGCCTTTAACCAGTCAGACCTAATTACACATAAAAACTCAAGAATTGGTCATTTATTCGACCGAAAGCAGACAATTGCACTCAAAGACGGGTTTTTTATTGGTAATTTTTCATCGAAACAGGTTTTTTGAACATTTATGTCGCTCACCATAAATTAATTATAGTGCATTCTTCTGTACAGTTCATATTTCAGATAAATATATAATAATTGTGCATTTTTTCTTTCTTTTTGTCACGTTTGGTAAAACGTTAATAATTGTGCAGTTTAAAAGAAGGAGGACAGCACATTAATAAAGACAATATCCCAGTTATAGTTGGCGTAACGAATATTACATGGTCACGAAAATCACGCTGCATATATATGACGAGATTTGCCCTTTGTTTTTTTTAACCTTGTGGGCAAATTATGTTTGCATAAAAGAGTCGCACCTTGTGGGTAAATAATGTTTGCATAAAAACTCAAATACCAACGGGGTTAGTTCACTCTAGGGACGTCTAAATGTGGGCTATTTTGCCCCCGGTAGCTAATATGTGCACCATTTACACGCAATTACTGATTTCTTTTCTTGCGTATTTCGACTTTTGATTAATTTTATCGAACCGGCACAAGTTGGTCATAATAAACGTAAAGCAATATCTTCTGGACGGACATTACCGATCACTTGTATAAACATAACTTACAGCCGGTTGGCTTATAAGTAATGTAAGACGTTTGTGCAAACAGTGTGCAAATATAAAGAACATTTACTGAGCTACTCTAAGAGATCACTCGGTGTGAAGTGCAAAAATATAAAATTTCAATATAATATGAAATGAAATACATCAGTCACTGACTCTATGAAATACATCAGTCAATATGACTCTAAATGAAATACTCATTGACAAATATCTATATACAGATTTATCATTGATGAGTTGAAACACAAATGTCAGAGAATGTAAACTCAGGAATGGTTAATGAATACACTTATGTGTTATTGTCATTTGTACTTGCAAATATAAGAAACAAGAAAACAAGAAGCTGAATGTACATATATCGAGTGGATCTACACAAATATGTTGCTGAATGTTTAGTTCATTGCGAAACGAAATGCGAGATTCTTTGGATATTTTGATATTGTAAGTAAGTTTATATAACTATAATCGAAATATAAATACGCCTACCGTAGGTCAAACGTGTAAGCTTCTCTCGGTTTTTAAGGCTATGTTTGTAAATGCATTTACAATAAGGTTAAAGAATGGATAAGCTAAAATATCATTGGTTTAGTGAAAATAGAAAATTGAAAAATCTCGAAACTATGTTTTATGTCACAATATACCGTTCTCAGACCTATTTTAGATTAGTTATTTATTAGAGATTTTGTATATATTTCATTACGGCGGCTTGTGCATTTAACATTGGTACTATATGGCCATTGTATGTATAATTACCTTACACCCGCTCATGCGCGTTGATATGAGTGTAAGCTGACACAAACTGTAATAAATGTTAATAATACTCACAAAAGGCAAATGTCAACATTAAGTATATGCTTATTAAACTTGTCCTCAAATTATTGCTGATGGAATGTTATATGCTCGTTCACATGCCGTTTTGAAGCGTAGTAACAGTACGGTGGTGCGTCAATTTGCACGGCATTCACACACGTTGCTAGGTTACTATTGTCCACTGCAATAGGGTTATTGCTATATGAGGTGCTCTGGAGACATTTGACACGTGAGCGGAATGTATGCATGAGCTGTACATTATGTCGTCATCATTGACAACACTTCATGTATCCGAGAGGCTCGCCTCGTCTAGACCTTCGATGATATCTGAGAATAGAAAACATGACTCTACATTTTGAGCATTGAGTGTTACCCAATTTAACTGAACCATTCCATAAAATATTACATATTTTACTTTCTAAAAACAACACCTATGTTTGCACCTAGAGGAAGTAGTAGGTATATATCAACAACACACATATAATAAATACCTTAAAAATTGTTATATGCTAAAAAGAAATCATACCAGTTTGGGCCTCGTATGAGTATGAATATAAAAACACAATCACACCCTATTGTACTGGATAGTGCTCAAAACAAAATCTACATGTTTAGTCGGACTTACAGACGCCACGGCGACACCGATCCAGTGACAAAACCTCGAGTATTTTCTCAAAAGGAAAACGGAATTGATAAAAGATATTTTTCGACACTCTACTGTAAAACCCTAATTGCATAAGCATGTACACTAATGATACACACTTTTCGCAATGTCTGTATGATATAAATGAATGGAAAGGTCTTCATCCGAGTAAATAAATAAAAAAAACACCTTTTTACTGGATATCGCAAAAGAGAGTTTTTACCTGTATATACTGATTTTCCATCTGCTTGATCGTTAGATATTGTACTTCAATGCACTCAATGCAGTGCTCCCCAAGCTGCCACCACCCAGGAGAGGGTTCGTTTCGCAAAAGTCAACTCAAATATCAAAGTAATTGTCATATCCACTTACCTCTGAAATAATTAATGTCAAAGTGGCACAGCGTGCAGTATTTAGACATATATAATAAGCAGGGATTTAATTTCATCACCGCCACATAGCATTGTACTTCATGTCCTTGAAGTCGCAGAAATTTATCGAGTAGATAAACTGCCATATGCACTCCACTTTTCCATCAATACTGTTTTACCTCACATTCTGATTGTAAGTATAAGTGAATGTAATGTTTCACCTCTGCTTCACCCCAATCACTTACCCTAGTAGTTGATATTTACAGGTCACAGTGTATTCTCTTGTAGTCAAACATGGACATGTCCTAGGCGCAAGTAGTATTTAGTGAGTTTTTTATGACCTTAGTTTTTCGGTATACTCGATATTCCTATAATTAAAGTGTTTTCTCGTGTCTACACTGCAACGTATACTTGATCTTTTTGTCAGTCATATTTTGCTATAAGCTAATAATACTCTTACAAGTAGTGTTTTGTTATTTACTCACCGCTATACTCGATGCTTTCAAAGTTGCAGTGTTTTCTCTTATAGACCGACTTTAACATGTCTTCCACTTCTGCGTCAGTCATCTTCTCGCCCATGGTGGTCATAAAGTACCGGAAGTCACCGACAGAGATCTTCCCGTCGCCATCACCATCAAGTACCTTGTCAGAAAATAAAAGTAAGGCTAAAAAACAAATCAATCTCATTTCCGCAGAACCAATCTGTTTTCCTTTTTTTGATAATAATCTAAATGAAAATCTAAACAGCCTGAATTTATGCTGCAGCAAAGTCAAAGTAAAACTATTATACGCTTTTTTGTTATTAAAAGTCGGCACATATTATGTAAAATCTTCACGACCGGGAAGGGCTTAGCGAGCGAGGTAGTGTTGTCATGTTTTTAAGAGTGCCTTAATAATAATGCGATTCAGCAGACAGGGAGCCAAACTATGACGTTAGGTTTTGAACTACAATTCTTAAAGATAATGAAATGTAGGATATCTAATTCGACGTTTATATCGAAATCAAGAGCAGAAATGACAACTATGAACATGCATTTAGAGCGGTGAACAAGCTTCGCCATGTTAGCAACAACTCGTACTAATCATCCGATCGAAGACGACCTGGGGATCCTCTAATTCTTGACAATGACAAAGTTTATTTGCGATAAGGCCACCGGCCCATTACAATATACAGGCATACAGTATATATTTACAATGTTGTGCAACAGTACATTGAAACACATTGAAACAAATATACAGTAAGGCCACTACTTTTATATAAATTGGTTTACAAAACCGGCGGGTCTAATTTTCCGAAAAGTACAAAAAAAATAAAAAATGAATTTCACTTTTTTTCAAAATTATTTTCCCGACCGTATTGATTTTGGTGCGAAACAAAAGAAAAACAAACAAATAAGAGTACGAATGCAGTTGATCTCGACTGGTTTGTTGTTCCGTAGCCGTATTCTCCAATTTATAGTGATAGCATGTGAGCCAGTCAACTGTTATGGCAGCGCCGTTGGAAATGGCGGAATTGACGATAGCAGTCATTCTTTGTATGAAATAATTTATCAAAATATGCAGGAGTTGTTAAAATAACAATAGCAATAACTATTTGCAAATGTAACAACCGACACAAACAATAACTGTCACGTGATTTTGTTTTTCACCACCAATTTAGGTCATCAAAATATTGTTGTTTATAGATAAAAAAAGTGTCAGCGACTGCCATCGAATTAGTAGACACAAATATCTGTAAATTATGTGTAAGAAAAACATTTTATAGCATTTTATGGTAAAATATCAAACAACAGTGCACTAAGTGTGAGCAGTGAAATCGAAAGTAAAATTTCTAAGTTGACACCGGTGACCTAGTTTCGCAATTTCGGTCGGTGGTGTTTATGGATTTTAAATCACAGAATAGTTTGGAAATACTTGTCATTGAGTCAATTTAAAGCTTGTGTTTATTCTAGATTACATGTTTATTCATGTTTGGGTTAAAAGTAGAGTAAAAACAATGAAAGAGTTGAACACATGTGTCAATGACATTTACTATTTAAATGCCGGGAGTTGTAACCGTGCAAAACATTTAGATAAAACAACACGGAAAACTAAGTCCATTTCAATTCGTAAAGAACTTGACATTTCACTATTAATGAGATTTGTTGTTGTAACCAAGGAATACTTTTTAAAATGAAAAATAAACAATCAAGTATAGATGCCCTGTGAACACAAAATAGCGGAGTTGGGAGAAGATGAAAATATCCGATACATAATTATGGATTTCTCTGTCAGTTTACTATCATTGGCACATAAAGTTAAGTCACATGCTAGATTTATTATTTTGGTATGTGATTTTTATGTACTGATGTGGTAATTTGCTGCAAGATTTGAATTTGAAATGGATTTGGTGAACATCCCATGGTAAATATCCCGGTCCGAAAATATCCGGACTTAGCTAAGTTAGCATGGACCGGGTTACACACAACTAGGACCCCGCATGGTAAGGGTTATTAAAACTCAAATCTAGGTCAATTTAGTACCAATATTGAAATAACTGAAACAACGTCTAGAAAATGTAATGTATTGTTTTAATACGGTGCAATTTTTGTGTATTTTAATGCGTAAAATTCGCCTACTTTTTTCAATTTAATATTGGTCAGTTTTTAAATGTTCTGCATTCACTTTTGCATTAGCAATACTGCATACCCTAAGCTAAAGCTAAACAAATGTCTTGCTGAGTGATATTCAATGTATCTTTGATAAAAAGTGTAGTTTATACATGTAAACATGTTTTATATTCAATTTCATTGATGTTTTATATGCACAGTATGTAAGATTTAAACTGTGTGTTTAATGAGACCTTTGAAACTTTGAGTGTATTAAAGCATGCACTAATAGCAGTTTTAAAATGTCAAGTAAATGATATAAATTTTCAATGTTTATGTTGTTCTCTGATTTTCACCTTTAAAGAGTATGTTTTGTGACTTTTTCCCTTTTTTTTCGACCACCCGGTGGACATTTTTTCCAAAAAATCTTGTAAACCAAAAAATAAAAAAGTAGTGGCCTAATATTGTTTTTATATAGGTATTGATTTTTAGAATTTCATTCTTCAAGTCGAACTTTTCTTTTATTAAATGCATGGTACAAATACGTAGAGACACTTTTAACTATATTAACATTAGATGATGCCATGAGTATTCTAAACTTGTTAATGCTAGGAGTAACATAATATTTCTGTGGTATATATTGGGATCGCAGATCCTCGTAGATATCACAAACAAGTAGAAAGAAGTTTTGGTTGTCCCAAATGTAACCAAAACCTATTGATTGTAGACATACACGTAATTTTGTTACCCAGTTATTTCTACCATGTAAGTCATCATTACACATCATGATATAGCATTTCTTAACAAATCTATGATCAGGCATTTTTAGTATTGTAAGCCAATATTTAACACAACGTTTATAAGATTCTATATACATTGGATATCTACCACATTTCCCTAAAACAGTGTCATTTGTTGTATGTAACTTAGCACACATAAACCTTTTACATGCATAAATATGAACCCTTTCGAGGTCATCATATTTTCCGAGACCCCATACTTCTGCTCCATATACATTTGTAGGAGTTGTGAGCATATTTTTGTATCAAAAAGTTTGAAGAATACTCCATTTGACAGTTGACCGCATTTATATAAAGAACATAACAATGATACCAGCACACGTTTACCCTTTATGCAAAGTTCATGTACCATACAATTAAATGAAAGTTGTGGTGTAAACGTAAGTCCTACATAACAAAATTAATTGACCACTTCTAGAGGAGTAGTGTTGTAGAACCATTTCTCAGTTCTTGAGAGTCTTCCACCTTTTTAAAGACAACAATTTTGGTTTTAGTTTCGTTAACCTTTAACTGTTTTTGCAAACCGTACACAGTATCTGACAATAACGCTATATCATCGGCAAACATAAGTAAAAACAGATTAACAGTCCCTGGATGCAACTGTATTCAATTCAATTTCACATATTTTCAAAACATAAAACCAGAAGGCAATAATGGAATATCATCATTCTTAAAGTAGTGCCTTTTGTTTATATGTTTGTGCATACATTTCCAAACAAAAAAAACCTCACATAAAGGGAAGCTAAAAATTGTTTAAAAGTTTATTTTTCCCTAAAACCATTAGTATTTAATAAAAGACTTCTGTCCTTAGCAATAAAGAAGGAGGGTCATTCTAAAAATAACGATAACACTTAAAATGGCTTAATTGGAATGTTGACACGAACGAAGTTCTTTAATGAAATGAGGATGGATTTCTCGGCAACAGAGATCTGTTTTAGAAATTAATGAAGAAAAAAAACATTCCAATTGTATTGGATTCGATAGAACCCTTTTTTCTCATACAAACAAAAATTCTGTAAATGTATCAAAACTTAATTACAAGAACATCCCCGTACATGTTTGTCAGAATTCAATACACAATATAAGGTTATAGTAGTTAAGTAGTTCTCTTAATACGATTGTCTGATTGCTCTTAATAACAGTCAGTCAATTTTCCCTTCCACTGCCCTTTACCAGAATTAACGAAGCTACCCTTTTCTAGAGTTAATGAAGTCACGTAAGACAAGAAAGTACTTAAGCCAAGATGATGCAACAGAAAACATATTTCAAATAAAGGGCAAAGTAATCGAATTCAAGGAAATGAGGAAGATTAGTAGCTGAAGGAACGGAATTACATGTATTTAGGCCAAATTAGATTTGTACCTAATAATCATTTTATTAGGGATCTATTCTTGTCAGGAAATGGTATATGCGTGACCACTTTTTCGTTTAATGAAGTTCATACAATTACAATACATTGTTGAAGTATTCATTATTTCGAAATATATCGAAACTTGAGTATCACTTATGATGGTAAAAGCTTGGTTAGAATTTTGAGGTTCTGGGGGAATTTATTCTGTACTAAACCATGGAATGCTCTTTGACGTTCTTAAACCACCAGTAATGATAAAATGTTAAGGAATTTGAGATTTGTATTTATTCAATGAACAAGAAAATATTTTTATATCATCAAAAAAAGTTTTTTTTATCATACTATGTTACTATATAATTAAATAATTTGAGATGACATAAGTATTTTGAAATATCGGGGCCAGGCAGGAATAATTCGAACCGGATGATGCAAACTGATATTGATTTTTCCAAATCTCACACAATGAAAATAAATGTAAATATCATTCAAGATCAGTAAAAATATTATTTGTTGACCGAATACCTTAAATGCATCTTGGATGTCCTCTTTGTCACGACAGCCGTAGAAAATGCCGCCACGTTTGGCCATGAAGCGCTCAATCTCCATAAACGTCACAGAGCCTCGCGCTGAAAACCGAAAACAAGTTGCTTTATTTTGTACCGATACATTTGCACAATCAGTACCAGAGAAGACATTCACCGTCTCCTTGGCCTTGTGGTTAAGGCGTCCGCCTACGGAGCGGGAGGTCGAAGATTCGAGTCTAACAAGGGGCTTGTTCGGACATGGCCGGTTGCCGACCCAGCAGCTAGTTAAATCGAGGGGTACCGATTACCTTCCTGCCAGGCGCCCGGCATTTGGGATAAGGATTCGGGGTAAAGATGTTCACGAATGTAGGTGTCTCATAAGCCCAAAGGGCTGGCCCTTAACTAAGAGGGGTGACACTATAATAAGCAAACACTTTACATAGTCAATTCCGTACTGTCATATAAGCAAAACATAGCGGGACTGAACTGTGTATTCACCCAGAAGGTCGTATGTGCTCGTCGTCTGATCAAAGTTTAAGGGAAATAAGACAAACCCGCTAGCGGATCTTGTGTTCCAATGCCATTGGCTGAAGTGAACTGTCTGCTTGGAAATATGTTCATACAGTTATGTGTGTTAAAGCAGAATAGACAATAACGGAAGCATGCGTATATAATAACAGTACTAAATGTAGTGCATTAACAAATATTTCTTCACTTTTTGAGTCAGGTTTGATTTAAATTAGTCTTGTACATTTGTTTGCACTACGAGTCTCGTAACGATATAACGTATATGATTCAGTATTTCTTGTTCGTAATTTCCAATTATTTTGATTAAACACATGTTTTGCTTGGTCTGTGAGTTAAGCGTGTCTTAGCATTTAGATGCACACATTGTGATGTTCGGTTAAATTTGAAGAGGGAATATGCCCAAATATGTGCGGTAGTTTCTCATTTTTAAGCACTGCAGCGACCGGTACTGATCTTATTTTTCGGCAACCAAGTTCGATGTTTTTTAAATGTTTTTGTATAAGGAAACTTTTAAAGAACACAATCAGCCCGAGTCAAACATTGGGATAAAAAAACCTTTGTTCTGCTTTACATCTATTGCTAAAAGACATAATTGTATTTTTTCTTTGGTGCCTTCAGTTCAGTTTTCCATAGCTTTTTACCCTTGGATTTAAGAGTTGAGGTTGTATCTCTGGTTTTAACTCTGCCCAATCGTATCTTTGCAGATATCTTGGAAAATTGCCAGTTCTCTCGACAATAGTTTAACAGTAGAATAATGCTAATTCGTTGTTCGTAATAATGTTTGTGAAATGTTTCTATAGACAATCTGAGAACATATGTATCATTGCCTTGCTTATTTCACAGAGTGTCAACCAATAAATGATTCCATTGGGTTGCCCTGGCAAAATGTGTTTGATATTTGTGATGGAAGTATTCAGACTGGGGTTTAAAGAATGAATCTCCGGATGACTGATTGTTAGGATTCCATGACAAAACTTTAAGCACGTGTACATAACATGCAAACCAGACCAACTTTAATCGAACAGTTTCTTGAATCCGTTTATAAACCGAATCCTCATTTTGACGCTTACGGTATTGTTTCTCGACTGGCTTACTATTGTTGCCAAGTTTTAAGTCCTTTAACAAAATGGTGTTTTGTGCACTTTTGAGAAGATAATAATAAATGCATACATTAGCCATCTATGTGTTTGTCTTTGCACTGAATATGCACGGTATTATAATTAAATGTAATTGCATTGTGACTTTGAACATCCTATTTCAAAACCACAAAGACAACGTCATGTCATAGAGTACAAACTGTACTGTCAATGTTTTAAAACAGAACAAATTCAATAGAAAGAATTGATAGTTCATTTTATTGTTTAAAATACTGATTGTATTAGCTTTTACTGCTCTAGAGAACAAAGCCTAATCAATACCTATGGTAAAAATAGCAACCACTTTCGGTCAATATGTAGTTATTGCTCTTGGAAAATTACAGTATTTAGTAGACTTCTATGCATTATAAATTGGAACAAATATTCCCTATTCTTTATCGTTGTTTGCTTTATCCTTTCACTTAAGTGGGCATTTTAACAAATCGTTGATGTGAAATTCTAAATAATGCTTGTCCGTTCTGAATAATAGATTATTCTATAAATGTAAGTGCTAACGCAGCTGTTAAAGTTCAACGACAATTTCTCGAATAATCATTGGTCCCTTACAACAGCATCACACTTAGTAGACTATAATATTGATATAGTTTTTTTCAATATTCTACATATTTCAAATTACCTGAGAACAATGCCTTTAATTTTATAAAATTATGTTTAAGTAATGAATTAAGCTAAATGAAATAAGATACTTAAGTGTGTCACGCCTAAAATATTCCAAAAATGGGAGCCAGAGGGTTATGAGCGAAATCGAATTTGCTGCATGTTTGCAAATATCGTTTAGTTATCTTTTAAAAGAAAGACACTTTGAAGAAACTGGTCATCTACTTACAGCTGACGACAAGTTCATGTTTCACCTCCTCGAGTTCCCTCTCCGAGGGGTTCCAACCAAGGCATCGCAACATTTCTCCCAGGTCCCTCGCCGCCATCTTATTTTTCCCGCCCTTTTCGAACATCAGAAAGGCCTTGCGTAACTCTGAAGGGGACAACACGGATATGTCATACTAAATTAACCTGCTCCACGCACATCTTCTGCATCAACGATGCTACCATGTGTGCAAAAGCTGGACAAGCGTAAGATAACTAATGGATGGGATAAACGCCAATGCCCTATATCATAGAAAACGGCGCATATTTGACACACACCTCTACCATCGGAAGATGCCATCATCGTCAAAGTCGGTGCTGGTGATGTCCATCGAGCAAGTATGTAAAGGTAATAATTCATTCGAACGAATAAAACTAAAAAATCCTGTCAAAATTGGAAATGTTTCGTTGAAATAAACGAGCGATATGTCTTAACATAAGTTCAATAGTTTTAAATGTAAGAAAGATTTACCATTTGTTAAATGACATTGTTTGCAAGAGTTCGTTGGCTTTTAACGGTCATTTGCAATGCGGTTTTCCTTGGACAGAATATGTTATACGCGTAAGCAACACAAGCAATCATGAGTTAAGATACATTAATATGTCAATTTGTAGATACAGCTCCAATACCGGAGAGAAAATTGGCTTTCTGAAAGGCATGGTGATCACCAGTTGTTTCCTCTGGTGGGTAAGTCGTGCCGGAATTAGGTTGAAATGATAAACTTCTACTTTTGTAACTTCCGTTTGTGGTTTGCAAAATGTCGGTCAATTTGGTTTAAAAGTAATAATCTTAATATAGCAAAGGTGCCACAAGTTGTTACAACATTATATTTATCACTTTCGTCACCATGTGATCTAACACTGTGATCTTGTGCAGTGGTGGAAACCGTAGTACCCTAAGAAAATCCACTTTACCACACTTCGGATTCATAATAGATTTTTAAGCTAAAGTTTGCTGTTATAATATAATTCCGACAATAATTAAAGTTTTAATTTGAATTGCATCTATAAGTGTAATATTTATAAATTAACCTTTATTAAGCAAGTAAACTTCAGGACAATACAAAACAAGAAGTCAGGAGGGCCCGGTGTTATTTGCAATGATGCTCATGCATTATTCAGAATCTCTGATGTATAGCATCAATGAAATTATATTTCTCAAGTCTTCACGCGGTTCCTATGTGTATTTTTCTGCATTTCAATACACTAAATACTCTAAAATTAAATCTACATGCCCTCGGGCTGTTATGAAATGATTTTGTAAGGGCCCTTATATAGCTCAATGTCCGAGATAAGGCAATTCCGCAGTAGGTTTTGTTCAGTTTCTTCCGTCCGAGCAGCATATATCGCACTCTTTACGCTTCTTTTGCATGCTTCTTTTGCATACGTGTTAAACTGTGTTTTTTATGACGTTGGTCGCAGTCGTTTTGTGAATAGAGTATATTTATAGAGTATAAAATTGGAAAACTTATGAAATTAGCCCCATGTAAAGGTAACTGAAACAAAAGTATAGCCATGGGAATAGCTACACGTTTGCGTACTGCCAATTCATTTCATGATAACAATTTAAACGGCAATCAAAATATGTCTTATTCTAGCACTTAAGTTTTTTTGTTTTCCTTTTTTTTCATCTATTGATGCTACACTGCAACCATCCTGGAATATGAAACCAATGGGGAGATGTACATATGGCGTGAAAAACCTTGTAAACACATGCGCCTAGACTTGGATTTAATATAAACTAGAAACGCCGCAATGCAACGAAACTATGTTTTTCATATGGGAAACACGAAATTATAGCCATGATCATATATCGTCATATATTAAGCTACCTACACACCAAGTTTCATTACTTTTCATCAATTCTAACTCTAGTTATTTGGCGGAAACTATTTTTCTAGTTTGGTAAAAGTGACCATGGCCTTGACCCCCACCCCATCAAAAGCAATCCTAAGCTAGTTGTTAACATAAGCTCCCTACACACGAAGTTTCATCAATCACTATCCATTAATCCTTACTAAAGTTATTGGACAAACACCAATGTTTGATGCACAACCACGCCCGCCCGACTCCTATTTAAGCGACATATCAAGTTGGCAAAATACGACACCAAAGATATTTATATCAATATATACCATGAACTTGATCTGATTTTGTACAGTAAGCGAACGTTTATTTTAGGACGACATCGGTCAATACATTGACGTTGGCTTAATTGACAGTATCACTCATGTTAAATAAAGGTACGTATAGTGCACAGATAGGATGTTACCCTTATGAAGTGGTTCTGTAACGTGCACCAGTGTATATCACTGTTAGTTTACCGCATTTTAACGTTCCTCCCTGAAGTCTATTAGTTGTTAATAACTTGTGTGGAAAATCAAACTCTCAGAAGTCCGTGTTTTGTAAAAGGTCTTAATCATCCTTTTTTTGTTGCGAGTTCGTGCTTGTCATATTACGTTGCGATTCTCTCGTTTAGTGTTTGTTCTTAATCCATGTGCCTCGAAACACGATCAGGGGTTTATTTCAGGGCCATGTTTATTTCATCGTTTTATGAGAAGACCTTAATGTAAGAAGGATTTGTATTCCCAATAGTCGCACATATTGCATCGTTGTTGTTTGTTGCGCTTTTACCGGAAATTTTGGACATGGTCGTCAGAGGATGAGGATATAAAATGTTTCCTCTGGTCCTATTTTAACATATTAAATTGGACAAAAATGCGGACTTAAAGAGTTATCAAGTATATGTACCTCTTCGTTGTTCTTCTGTGAGTTCGTTGTCCTCTGATGAGATGGAGTTTGAGGGCTGTAACAAAAGAAACATACCTGCATCAAAATTCAACCCCATTCAAATCAATTTAAGTTTGCATACAGTAAAACTGTAGGATTATTTTGTATTTATTCACTCCTTTTGTATTATATATTGATTATTTCCAATGCGATATGAGAAAATGGTACTGGTATGATAAGATGAAGTATCACGTTTAAAAACAGATGAAGATAACAATACACAATTGTGATTTTTGTTGTTGTTTTTTGCTTTTTGACCAAATTAATGGTAAGCATTCAAAGAACATAACATAACCATCTGATATCTTCAGCATAAAAACCTCAGAAAAATACTGTTTCGACTGCATATTTGTTTTTATCTCAAATTATTATTTTTGTTTGGTTCAGCTTGTGACAACAAAAAATGAACAATTTACGCAAGGCGAAACACAAGTGAAATATAACTTATATTGGTCACTCGATGAAAAATACTTGTATCTTAAACTGAAATAAAGCATTTACCTTTATATAAACGTTAAGGCGCAAAATATAGGTTGATGCCATTTTTGTTATTCATTTTAATACACTCTCCTGTTTAACTCATTTGACTTGAATGATCCAAACAAAAAAAGCATTTGATTTAGGTCAGATAAAAAGAGATATTATGGCTCTTCTTAACTGGTATATATGGCTATGTAGCTATGAATCAAAACAAACATTTTTAAAGGCTATTATTCTTTTAACTATACCTTTAATTGAACTCATATTAAAGTGTAGTTGTCATATCATTATTAAATTCGTTTTTTAAATTATTACCCTTTAAAAGGACTATTTCAAAACAGGTTGAAATACCAATTTGAAATGCATAGACATAGATAGAGAAGCTAAAAAGATTTTTCTTCTTTGCAAAACTGAATTATATCTGCCAATTATGCGATAAAATTATTCTTCTGTTTCATTTTTAATGTGTTATTGAAAGTAAAAAAGTGTAATGATAAAGTACACAAATTGAGTTTTTCAACTCCTTTTTTGTCTTAATTTACAAATTTAGACCAATTATTTTTATGTTCAACATTTTGATTGGCGATTTAAAATTTAGCATTTTTTATTGATTTGTAATATACTTAAAGCGGTCTTTGCCCATAAAAACGCATTTTCCTTTCAATTTGCAATTTGAATTAAAACACTCTCGACGTTCTTTTTATTTCTTTATTGCATTAAAATTCACAGAAAATAGAGTTTTGTACCGTTTCAAATACAGAAACTCTACAATGATTCTGTGCTTTAGATTCACGAATTATTATATGATACAATAACATGATTGGAATGTAATTTAATACGTATGACTTATAAAAATTGAACTTGAAAACTTGGTTTACATTCTGATGTTGATTTTTCGGGTAATGTATTGTTTAAGATTTCAACACACGTATTTGGATTGTGTGGTCTAAGGTTTAAAAACAGAATAACCAGACATTCAAATGTAATGATTTAAGTGCATAAATGTATACTTTTAACATGCAATCAGCTCAACGATTACCTTAAACTGTTTAGCTGATTTATTTGTCTCCGCTGGTGCCAAGGTACAATTTGAAGATACCCAAGATCGATCTTACAGAAATGCTTGCTCATAGACTAATCTTTAAACATAAACATCTCTGCACATTGTCTATTAGACCTCATATATTGTCTAGCAGACCTGATTTAAGAATGCAGAAAGGCTATTCTAGGAGAGAGGATATGGGTTTAACAAATTAAGCCCTGACAATACAGACCTTGCACAGTTATTAGATCAGGACTGCCTAATGAAATAACAGGGAAAACTTTTGTGACCATTTCAGTCTCTTGTTGGTTATTAGGACGTATTTAATGTCCTAAACACAAGATAAACTGATACTTAAATTACTTCTTTCGAAAGATGGCCAAAGCGATAGCCTGTAACCGAACATGTTTAACGTCTTACTTCGAAGAACGACCAACAACGATGCAGTTATAAATATAATACAAATTGTATGACGTTTTGAGTATTATGATGTACTCGTGGTATATAGAGAGAGTACGTTATACATGGAGACAATCGATGGTACAAATGTACTTCTAAATTCGTTTTAAAGTCATTCATTTTTAGCTCGTCTTTAATAAATCGAAGAAAAAGAGTCGAGGTGTTGTGGAAGCCGTTTTATCGCCGTCGTATGCGTCATCGATATATGGTGTACTCGGCGTGTAGTTTTTAACATTTGCCATAACTCTAAAACATTAAAGATATTCAAATGGAAATTGTACAGATGATGCCAGAAACGAAACACAATTGTGTGGAACGACCAATATGTAGAAAATTAAGAACTATGTTTGTATACGTCTTAAAAAAGAAATAATTTTCGATAGATGTGCAAAACCGGACGTTTGCTAACATTGTTATAATTCGCTTGACAGACATAAACATTATCAAGAGAAGTATTTCTAAACTCTGTTTTACCATAAAATTTAAGAATACGGTTGCTGTCAAAGCAAAGCGTTTCCTATCGTGCCCATTTTAATTAGATTAAAACAAAAATGGCATATGATGAAACAACAGAACTTTAACGAAAGAACTCTCCGTATGGATCTTTAGATTATTGAGGGTGTGAGTTTTGGGCTTTCTTAAGTAACACTTTACAAGAAGGCGAGAACTCAATGACACAGTGAGTTTATGACGTTACAAGGAGGTAGTTGGTAGTTTGGGGTTCGAATATTCAAATATCTGTTGGTTGCCAGTTGGGGATTCGAATAATCAAATATATAGTTGTGAGATGTTGATGTTAATATTAATCTATTAGACCATTTCCAGTTGGTTATTTGCGAATATTCTACGACCAACCAGATGGTAGTTGGGTATTCAGATTGTGTCTTGTTTATGGTTGAAGGGTACACATGTGAGCATATCACGCGTCAAATGTATGTGTATGCGTGTTCACATATGTATCTTCGTGACAAACACTGTTCAATTACGTATATTTGCTACATTCGCAAGTTGGTTATTTGCGAATATCTAGTTGGTACTTTGGGATTCAGATTTTGTCTATTTGAAAATGGTCTAAAGGTATTCATTTAAAGAAATCACACTCTTAGTGAGCTTTTATGCATGTACACATATTTACCTTCGTAACAAACACTGTTTTAAATCATTATCGCTCGTGCATTCGCCAGAAGTATATTTGGTTATTCGCGAATATGCAACTACCAATCACATGTTAGATTGGGATTCAGAGTGCGTCTTGTTTGTTTTTTATTTAAAGGTACACATGCTAAGAAATCATACCTTTAAGTCTTTTTATGCATAAACACGCATGTATCATCGTGAAAAAAAACAAGTTTTATTTGAACATTTTTTCTACATTTGACAGCTGGTTACGCGAACATTTCCAGTTGGTTATTCGCGAATACCCAACTACCAACCAATTATGTCTTTTTAGCCATGTACACATATGTATATCATATCAATCACTTCTAAATGATTCCAAAAACAAAAAGGTGTCACCAAGTATCTAAAACTCGCATAAGTTTAACGAAGTACATGTTATTACTCATAGAAAACGTGCGTATATACCCAGACAGAACCCATTCCAAACGTTAAAACCTTAGTATTCATAATTGCGTAACTTAAGATCTAGTAAGACTACAGAAATGTTTTAAACCACTCTGGCTTTGGCATGACTCTGGCTTTCAGAAGATCATTGATATACCCTAAAATGTTTGCCAAAACATAATACAGTATAAAATAGACATTGGCTGTATTTCAGTTATTATGGTATTACTGTTGCGACGGATGCTCGCCAATCAGTTAAACAAAGTATGTTCAGATTGCAATGTTGCAGCGATAACGAGGTCATGATATTCCGCCCAGATTATACGGTCAGACTCAAAATTAAAAACAGATGTCGATGTGGTCTTCGCATTGCCATTCGCAAATGAGTTAAGTCACTCAGGTAAATATTATTTGTGAGTCGGTACATACAACAAAGCCTCTGCAATTGCATTGATATTAAACATATACAAATAATCCTGAAAAAGCATTAAAATGACAATAAGATTAATACAGATTTCGGAATAATGCTTCTATCTTATAGTTTCAGCTAGCATTGTAAAACATTGATATATACTAGAATAATATGAGATCAAATTAGTATGGAGAGATTGAATGAATTTACATTAATAAAACAACGGTAACAGTAATACACCTGGCATGACATGATTTGTAATATCATAGACATTGTACACATATTAAAAAAATGTAAGGGTTCTTTAGTCCTGCAAATTAAAACTGACACAAAACAAAGCAAGCAGGTAGCAAATTATAATAAAGCAGATCAAAGTCTGGTGTGGACTGTCTATCAAAGAAGTGGCAACCCATATATCTCACGATTTAGTTTAATGCACCAGTCAATTGTAACCACGGCCCCCAAGGTCCAGGGGTATACCGGGGATAGCCGGGGAAATGGGCCGTGTTTTTACCTTCCCGGTGGCCCCGCAGTGCCGGGTGAATGCGGTGGTTTTGTATTCGCGCCAAATATAGCGGGGAATGTGCCTTACTTAGGGTCCCTGGGGTGCGGGGGCATTTGGCGGGGATTTTACCATTAGTTCATCCCCGCAGGGCGGGGATTTTACCCGGGCTTTGCTGGACCGAAAGTCAAAGTCCCCGCTATTCCCCAGAGGTGGAGAGGCAGTGGTTACAATTGACTGGTGCATAATAGCAGTCTGGTAGTTTGAATTGAACAGGTTCAGGTGAAATTATTCACCCATAACTGGAGGTGGTTTAATGCACTGAAACCTTATGCAATTTGTTCCATAAATGACGGCATGTAATATATGTATTGTGTATAAAACCACATTTGCCATCAATAATGGTGTGAGTAAATAAAGGGTGTTTGAATTTCACCGCTTTCGTTATTCGACACGTTAAAATCCATAATTATTGGCGATCCTTTGGTGTTATCGACAGGTAAAACAATCCGTTTAAATTGGGCGGAAACAAATATTTAATGCTGCGTGAAATATTAAGTAAATTTTATATGACATGAAGTTAGTTTTTAATGAATAAGAATGGAAGGAGTGAGCGAAGCAAGCGAGCCCTTCTTAAGCATTAAAATATTACTTCAAGTCATGTAAATGACCAAGAATGCAACCTCATTTGCTGACACATTGTAAACGCAAAATCTGACGCCGGGGGACTGTGTATTGGATGATTGGCAGTAGGCGGACCTTTTAATCATCCGCGAAAGTTGACATTCTTAATGATTAAGCGTAGTACTTAATGAAAGTCTATCTGTAATTTTATTGACAAGAATGTAGGCTGTATTTTAAGTAAAAAAAGTGAGACGCCATATTACAATTACATCTTCACGCATGCGCTTTTGTCATGTGCCAACGCAAAATCGAAATTTATGCCGCAGCGTTATTTTTTTCAGCTTTTTTTGCACTGCCAATTTCTCAAGCACATGTGGAGCTAAAACGGAAATAATAACGGAGTCTTTTGAAAACTTTTAGTTGAAAGATTCATATCAAATTGAATGTAATTACGCTTAGCAATAAAAAAATACATCTAAAGCATCTCAGCTTTTCCTTTGACAGAAAATACGACATGGCTTTGCGTTCGCTGCATTTCCGTTTTTTTATGGTTTAAATTAATCCTTATCCGCTGGAGTACTGTTTGTGATTCAAATATTTTTTTTATTTACCTACCTAAATGAGTAGTGTTGTTTGTTGTTTGTTTGATTTCGAGTTTCAATCTTTTTAATCATACAGTATTATATGTCCATTTCTAGTGACTATTCGCACAAAGTAAAGCGTTTTGGCGCCACTCAAAAGTTCATAGAAGTACAGATATCGGATGGAGGCTTACAACTACTATATTAATAGCTTGAGAACATTAAACCGCGGACCTCTGTTCTACTGTAAAGTGTATTTTGATATTACATATAAACATATTATTAAAGTGTTGAAGTCCAAGGGTCAGGTAGAAAATTGTTATAATCTATCGTTTTACTGATTCATTATTCGAAACAAATACGATACATTAAAGGCAAACGCATGTCTGTGGTCTAGTTGTTGCGAGTGTTGGTGCAGGAGGGGTGCCCCCTTATGCAAAGAAAATAATTATAAGAAAGAAACAAACATTTATTAGAGAATTGCGGTGCAGTATAGCGCATACATATGGAAACCCAACTGAAATATTCGCCATATAGATCAACAGATTCCTTTTGTAATATGTTTAAAACAATGGTCTACTTTAATTCATCCAAGACAGGAAAACCAAACTAATGTGATATTTATATACAAAAAAAAAGAAAAAAAGAAAATGTACCGACGTTTATTTCATTCATTTCACTTTATGTATGTACTAATTACTTAGAAAATAGTGGCTTAATAACAATGTCCGTGGTAATAGCACGCACCCACCCACACACACACACGCACGCACGCACACACAATTAAAACATATATTAACAGCTGACAACAATTACGCGGCGTGTGACGTCACACACTTTGTACACGCATTTTCGTCCCATGACTAATAGTGTAGGTTTTTTTCTATAAAGAGTGGCTGAACCTAAAAACAGTCTGACTTTTAATGAAGAAATGCAAATAATACTTCAGAGCTCATTAAACTGCGCCTGCAAAGAATTAAGCTGTCAAAATAGACTTTTGACATTTGAAGAATACAGAAATAGACTCATTAGAATGAAAACATCCGAGCTCTTCTTTAATTGTAATTTTACGTTCCTTTCAAGGAAAATTGCGTAAAGGCACTAAGATCATGTTCAATATCACATGAAAAACACATTGAAGAAAACAAGTATAATTAGTTTGTCCATACGCCAGACTTGTTTCGTAATGTGTAACCCTTTCGACTTCTTTCCTAACAAAGCATTGTAGTGCACCACTGTAGTAATAAAACACATCTAAAATTAAACCAGTTTTTAAAAAAGCAAAACAAATGTTATTATTGTATGTTTTTTAAGGTGCTTCAACTCCTAAAAGCTCACTGTATTTAAGATATTTTACAAGGATACAAACATGACTTAACATCGACAAATAGCTGCTGTTGTTGTTGTTGTAGTTGCTGTTGTTGTTGTTGTTGTTGTTGTTGTTTAGTATGACGTCTTCACTTTTTTTCTTTTGCAGATATTGTCATTAATTCCGTATTGTTCCTTAGAGACATGATCCACTTAAGACATATTGTGTTACCATCGGGACAAATCAGGGTTTTGTAATATCGCCAGGAATATTTGCAGCATTTGCAAATGATCTTGTTTATTTCCTAGGGGCACGTTCTCCATACAGGTATCTGATGTTTGCCGACAATATATCTAGTTTCGCCAACACAGATGTAACTTATAGGGACGGATCATCCTTATGGACGAAGTGTGTTTAAAGTTTATTTATTTTGCAACGATTGTAAAATAATAATTAAAGGGAATAAGACACCTGATGGTCCAAACATTCGCAAATACAGTATTTACTCAAACCAAGCTTAGATTCGGCTAGTATGAGGCCGATAGTACATCCCTTTACATGACTAAAATAATATTTCGTCGCTGTCCCAGCGGAGTTTATCCGTTTAAAAATAGCGCATATTGGCTTCCCAGTATATGGCGTGAATATTTAGCATGTGAAAGACACGTGGTTAGTACAGATACATATACCGACGCTATTTTTAAATTGACTGGGATCTACGTGGTAAGAAGACACGGCAATTTCAATTTGAAAATACTCAAACACTGTTTAAGATGCATGTGTCGCTAGCGATATGATACATCAGTAAGTAAGATTCAACGCGTTGTACACAACGATATCAATTTTATGCAAGTTTCCTTCATTTCTTGTATTTTTTCATCTGGTGTATAGTCCCTTTAAGTCGCTCTTGTTAGCACGATTTTGCGCGAGTGTGGTTTTGCATTGTTGACCACCAACCGAACTCACTACGAAGTTAAATAAATATATATAAGTTGTTCGTGTTAAGTGTCATGCCTCCTCGAATATGATGACCAGACAGATTCACATTTGATCATTGAGAAGATCTTTGACAACCAACAATCTATTGAGCAGGCAACCGCCAAATTTCCATTTAGTAACGAAAACGTCCGCCAGATTTCAATTCAGTTTTATTAAGCGAGTAATTCACAATAGGCATTTCGATCTGAACACGAAGAAGATTAAATGATTAGTCGGTGCGGAACGTTACCAAGCCTGCCGACTTGATGGTTTAGAAAACCTGAAATGAACACATACTATAACTTAGAAACTGCGAAGCTAGAAGTCGTACCTGGTGTTTACTAAGGGTCGGCAGCGATGAAAAAGTATATTGACCAAAATTTTAAATGTTTCAAAAAGTCAACTTCTATTTAGTTTTGAGTTTCAATAGTTGACAAGCATGACTCCGATGCAGCGTGAAAAACTGTCATTAGAAGTTGAACATTTTTTACGAAAAAATATTATATCAGCTTTTCAATCAAATAACATACGTTTTCCCGGAAATGTCTTAATACAAAAAGAATATGTTTGTGAGTCAAATTTATCGGAACTGCCCAATCAACAATGTATTGTGGCTTTGTGTTGATTGCAGCTATTTTAAAAAAAAGATATCTGCATTTTTGTAACCCGGAAATGAATTTAATCCACGAAATTTCATTATTTTTCTGAATAACTTTCGTATTTGAAAATATATCATCACGATCTCTCACGACATTGTTGTATAGGTAGTCTGGGGCATTTTGACATAAAAAAAATACTAATGTCGACAGACCTTTCCGTAATAATATGAATGCTTTTTTATCCTAAATCTGGTAAAATCTTTTTTTTTGTAATATTTGGTTAGCTCCTTACTATTCCAAAACATGTCCACGGGTGCGAAACAGTGGCTCCAGGTCTTTAAGGAGCTGTGTATAAAAAAGAGCCAATGACACTTCCGAGCTAGAGCAAAAGAACGGATATCATCATAAAACGTAGGGTTTCAATAGTTTCGACAACCAGTTTCGGTTTTCGTTAAAAAAAACGATAAAACTGGTTTTGGTTTTATTTAAAACTGTAACAACAAATGCACAGTTTGTGAAACCGAAATAAAACCGAAACCAGTTTATAACCGACAAAAACGCCCTTAATAAGACAATTATCAAACTTAAGATGCTAAGGTCACTCACTTTTAATTGAAATTGCCACGGCACTTGAATTTCGACATCGACGGCAGTCACAGAACTTTCTTCCGTTACACTTCATACATACCGTGGGTTAATTGACTGACAAAATCTCGTTTTAATGAATATGCAAGAGGCAGGAAAGGCAACTCTTCTTCCAATGAATGTGCATGTTACGCTCAAATAGTGTTCAATAACTATACAATGTAAGTAGCCTCCGTGGCCGTGTGGTCATGATTACTGCCAAATATTGTTGTACTAAGAAGGCGAATATTTTTCAGCCGTAAAGCATCTGGTACTTTGCGGAACCAATGAAACTGCTTTATTAATTATTCATGATTACGAGATTTTCCTGGCCAAACTGCCCACGGTATACAATGAAGCAACGATGGCATTTCGAGTAATACCACAGAATTTGCTCTTATCGTTTGTCTAAATATATAAGTAAAGTAAAAAGTAAAGTGTTTGTTTATTATAGTGTCACCCATCTTAGTTAAGGGCCAGTCCGTTGGGCTTATGAGACACCTACATTCGTGAACATCTTTACCCCGATTCCTTATCCCAAATGCCAGGCGCCTGGCAGAAAGGCAATCGGTACCCGTCGATTTAACTAGCTGCTGGGTCGGCAACCGGCCATTTCAGAACAAGCCCCTTGTGAGACTCGAACATTCGACCTCCCGCTCCGTAGGCGGACGCCTTTACCACAAGGCCACGGAGACGGTATAACATAACTTAATATATGTATATATCGTTGAAGACCGAATCCACATGTTTATGATATGCTCTTTGAATTCAGTCTTGCGAAATGAGTATTTTGATCTCAAGTGGATTACGGAACGAAGCGTTATTTTACATGATGTCATATTATTCAGAAACCAGTATTATATTTATTGCAAAGTTCACTTTTAATTATTTTGAATCAAGAGAAAGTTTCTTAACCCTTCTAGTGACATTTAGAACATATATGTTTCCTTTATTGTAACTATGTTATATATATCATAATCATATTAAATCTTGTCAAAGCAACTGTTTTATGGTTTGTAAAATGCACTTAAAATGGGAAAAGAAAATACGAAATTAAGAGTGCAAATCATAAGGAGTGTTTTACTAAGATACTGACGGCTGGAACCCTTTAATCGTGTTGATAAAAACTGTAGCAGGAATGGTTTGTTGATAGTATCATGTGATGCTCCCAATGTATTCAATAAAGGATAAACTATCCGTCCGCTTAAAAACTAGTCCTAGTGGGCGAGTGGATAAGGTTTCGGTTTTTGTTTTTGTTTTTAAATCTTGGGCGGCGTGGGTTCATTCCCCATTACAACCAGGTTTATTTGTAAAATGTTCTTGTTTTTTCTGCAATGTCGGTATCAAAGAGTAAAATAACAATATAAGTGCTTTCAGATGCATTACCGGTAAACCTTTTTTGTGGTGCCAAAACATAAGCGAGTCCTGAACTGTATTGTTCACAATCGCAGGTACCCAAATTCTACACATTATGCTTTTTTTATGCAATATCGGTGTACAAGCTTAGTACAACGAAACATTATCTTGTGGAATGATTCAACTACAAGTATTGTATATATATATATATGTATACATTTCTGAAAACTACAAACTGAAAAACTACAACCTCATTTTATATCATTTATATGCAGGTAGTAGAACATAATCATTGTTTGTTTCAGTGTGAGATCACACTAAATTCACTTAGTTACCACCAATATTAACACCACTTGTGAGATACAACATTTGGTGGTCACTCCATGAAAAATATGGAGGACTTAAACTGAAACAAACAAGTATTCTTTCTTTATATGTCTGAATAACTGACTGATGGAACACAGACCATATATAGCAACTAACTATATGGTACGTTGGGTTACGTTACGTTGCGATTTTTTTGTGTTATGTTATGTTGTGTTGTGTTGTGATGTGTTGAGCTGTGTAATGTTATGTTATGTCATGTCATGTTATATGTTATTTTATGTTATGTTATCTTATGTAATGGTATGTTACTATATCTTATTTTATATGATATTTTATGTTATGGTATGCAATGTTATGTTATGTTATGTTATGTTATGTTATGTTATGTTATGTTATGTTATGTTATGTTATTTTATGTTATGTTATGTTATGTTATGTTATGTTATGTTATGTTATGTTATGTTATGTTATTTTATGTTATGTTATGTTATGTTATGTTATGTTATGTTATGCTATGTTATGTTCTGGTATGTTCTGGTATTTTATGTTATGTTATGTTATGTTATGTTATGTTATGTTATGTTATGTTATGTTATGTTATGTTATGTTATGTTATGTTATGTTATGTTATGTTATGTCATGTTATGTGTTGTTATGTTATAATAAGCTATGCTATGATATGTTATGCTATGTTATGCTATGCTATTTTATGCTATGTTATGTCATGTTATTTTATTTGTTTAAATTTGCTTAGAAATGTTTGTGGTCACTACATATACGGTTCTTTACAACCAAATACAAACTATCGTCACGCTATTTCATTACCATTTGAATCAATAAAAATGACTCCAATTGTTGTGTTTAACTAGCCCCTTAAACAAAAATACCACATTTCAATAACTAAACAAATTGACACATGTTCATGTCTTAAATTCAGCACTTTCATTATCTTTAATTTAGACGCAGCTGTTCACGGTGTATTTTACCGCATCTTAAACAATTTCATTAGAAAAACCAACCCGATTTGGTGTGAACATTTAACGTTATGGATGTATTGCTAAATTTAGCAGCTGAACAACAGCGACATTTCCCTGTAAAGTATTGTTCTATCATAATAACATATTCTGTCAATGTTAGATGGCACAAACCAAAGAAAAACACATGATTATATTTCTAAATAAATCGTCTTAAACAATACGAGTTACATATCTCTTATAATTATTATATTTGTAAAAATGAGATGAGCTAAAGATGTTTGAGAAAAGAGCAGTCACTAAGTACTTTAGTTTTATCATTAATTTATCACACAATGCCACAGCTCAATTAGAGATATTTAATTTATTAATTTATTATAATAATTTTAAAAATCTTCAGTGGTATTAGTTTTCGTAAGCTAGGTTTAAATTTTGATTACAACACAGATCAGTGTGTTTTTTATAATATACAAAAAATGAAATTTTTCCTCAATAGCATTAGTCGAATAAAAAAACATTTTCGTTTACATTCATATCTTTATATGAGCGATGCAACTAAATGTTTAATTTGATTATTTATTAAATTTCTTTAAAACAATTTCATTTTCATCCCTCAAAATCGACATACCGATGGGACCTCGCTGCTTCCAAGTTTCATCATCTGTAAGGACTTTAGAGAAGGCTTCCGGTCGCCCCTTGCCTGCATTTCCATCGCCAACGGCATGGCACAAGGCGCCGAGCACCTCCGCCGCCCAATCCGGCCCCGCCGCAGCTCTTCCGGTGTGGGGGATGCCTCGGAGGAGCGATCCACTGTCCGCCAGTTGGCGGTTTCTTCTTTCACTGACTTTTGCCAGCATAGGGAGCGCGCCTTTGCCGAGGAAGATTTAAGGTTGGATTTGAATGGAGAAAACGAAAGGAAAGATGATTTAGAGTTGGACTTCTCCATCACTGAAATTGTATTTCGCGATCTATGGGTTCATCATTATTAAACTATTTTGCTGTTTAAATGATGGTTATCTGGTTTATTTTAGTCAAAATCACTGATTGAGCAAAGTGCGTTTATTATACATAGACCGACTTCATAATGTGCAAAAGTTTGAGCAAAATTTTATTCCAACAATCTATGAACGTTGTAATCTCCTTTGATTTGAAAATATGTATCCACTCAAAGTCAACAAATATTTAAAAGCCAAAACGGCAGACGGTTTATGCCAATCCGTGTATGCATCTAACATAGATCAGTAATTTCATAGTGTCTCTCATTCACAAGACTAATACGGAGTCTGTAAGAAAATAAACCATGACAGCAAAAGCACGGTCGTTTTCCGTGCTATAAATTATTCAGAGCTTATTATTGCTGCTGAACGTCGTCGGAGAAATTTCCCGCCCAAATTGGTAAATGATGTCGTAAAATGGTATGTTGTCAGACGTCATACATGGGAGTTTCGCTTTAGACAGCAATGTCGCTTTAGACAGCAATGTCGTTTTCACGTTTGATTTAATCATTCCAAGCATGTAATTCACTATTTCAGCACACACTAGTGATTTCTGCGATCCGTAATTCCCGTTTAACAAATCTTTGCAAAATCCATAACCTTAAAATTATTTAAAAAAAAATAGTCCCCACTGTAAACGCTAATCGATTTTGTTAATTTAATCCGTCGAGAGTTCCATTAAATATTCAATTAAAACATTAAATCTCGCTCATCTGTGTTGAAATGGCTTTTCTATTTGTAGAAGTTTCTGATTTCCCTCCCAAGATATTTACCAATACCTTATAGTGAGTTCGAGTTGGCTGCTTATTTAAACACTGTGGCAATCAATACATTGTCTATACAGAGAGATGAAAGCCAAGATGGTCTAAGGGCCAGTTAAATAGACGGAGTTAAATGTTTTTCCCTTCAACCCCCTGATACCATTAATTTCAAGAGATGACGAGATGCAATGAGGCGGAGGCACCAATCTCCTATTTTAATCTCCACTATCCTGTATCGTGAGCCAGCTTTGTTTTGCCTAAGACATATTTTGTTTTATCTATAACCAGCTTTGTTCATCTTGATTAATTTCCATTGCGGATACTTCAGATGGACAAAATGAATACGATAGGAATCTATTTAATCTGCATGTAACAAATATTAGTAGCATTTCCAAAGATGATTTGATTATGAGATTGTATCTTATTTGTGATTGTTGAATTGCATACATCAGACGGATAGTTGTTTATATGTGTGCCAGAGCTGAGATGGTAAACTCACCTTGTCTACCAGAGTAACAAAGATACAATCTCCTTGTATACCATAGTTACAATGGTAGGATCTCCTGGTGTGCCAGAGTTACAATGGTAGGATCTCCTGGTGTGCCAGAGTTACAATGGTAGAATCTCCTTGTGTGCCAGAGTTACAATCATGGTAGAATCTCCTTGTGTGCCTAAGTTGCGATGGTAGAATCTCCTTGTGTGCCAGAGTTACAATGGTAGAATCTCTTTGTGTGTCAGAGTTACAATCATGGTAGAATCTCCTTGTGTGCCTAAGTTGCGATGGTAGAATCTCCTTGTGTGTCAGTGTTACAATGGTAGAATCTCCTTGTGTGCCAGTGTTACAATGGTAGAATCTCTTTGTGTGTCAGTGTTACAATGGTAGGATCTCCTTGTGTGTCAGTGTTACAATGGTAGAATCTCCTTGTGTGCCAGTGTTACAATGGTAGAATCTCCTTGTGTGCCAGTGTTACAATGGTAGAATCTCCTTGTGTGTCAGTGTTACAATGGTAGAATCTCCTTGTGTGCCAGTGTTACAATGGTAGAATCTCCTTGTGTGCCAGTGTTACAATGGTAGAATCTCCTTGTGTGTCAGTGTTACAATGGTAGAATCTCTTTGTGTGCCAGTGTTACAATGGTAGGATCTCCTTGTGTGTCAGTGTTACAATGGTAGAATCTCCTTGTGTGTCAGTGTTACAATGGTAGAATCTCCTTGTGTGCCAGTGTTACAATGGTAGAATCTCCTTGTGTGCCAGTGTTACAATGGTAGAATCTCCTTGTGTGCCAGTGTTACAATGGTAGAATCTCCTTGTGTGCCAGTGTTACAATGGTAGAATCTCCTTGTGTGCCAGTGTTACAATGGTAGAATCTCTTTGTGTGCCAGTGTTACAATGGTAGGATCTCCTTGTGTGTCAGTGTTACAATGGTAGAATCTCCTTGTGTGCCAGTGTTACAATGGTAGGATCTCCTTGTGTGTCAGTGTTACAATGGTAGGATCTCTTTGTGTGTCAGTGTTACAATGGTAGGATCTCCTGGTGTGCCAGAGTTACAATGGTAGAATCTCCTTGTGTGCCAGAGTTACAATGGTAGAATCTCCTTGTGTGCCAGAGTTACAATGGTAGAATCTCCTTGTGTGCCAGAGTTACAATGGTAGAATCTCCTGGTGTGCCAGAGTTACAATGGTAGAATCTCCTTGTGTGCCAGAGTTACAATCATGGTAGAATCTCCTTGTGTGCCTAAGTTGCGATGGTAGAATCTCCTTGTGTGCCAGAGTTACAATGGTAGAATCTCTTTGTGTGTCAGTGTTACAATGGTAGAATCTCCTTGTGTGCCAGGGTTACAATGGTAGAATCTCCTTGTGTGTCAGTGTTACAATGGTAGAATCTCCTTGTGTGTCAGTGTTACAATGGTAGAATCTCCTTGTGTGTCAGTGTTACAATGGTAGGATCTCCTTGTGTGTCAGAGTTACAATGGTAGAATCTCCTGGTGTGTCAGAGATACAATGGTAGAATCTCCTTGTGTGCCAGAGTTACAATGGTAGAATCTCCTTGTGTGTCAGTGTTACAATGGTAGGATCTCCTTGTGTGTCAGTGTTACAATGGTAGAATCTCCTTGTGTGCCAGTGTTACAATGGTAGAATCTCTTTGTGTGTCAGTGTTACAATGGTAGGATCTCCTTGTGTGTCAGAGTTACAATGGTAGAATCTCCTTGTGTGCCAGTGTTACAATGGTAGAATCTCCTTGTGTGCCAGTGTTACAATGGTAGAATCTCTTTGTGTGTCAGTGTTACAATGGTAGAATCTCCTTGTGTGTCAGTGTTACAATGGTAGGATCTCCTTGTGTGTCAGTGTTACAATGGTAGAATCTCCTTGTGTGCCAGTGTTACAATGGTAGAATCTCTTTGTGTGTCAGAGTTACAATGGTAGAATCTCTTTGTGTGCCAGTGTTACAATGGTAGAATCTCCTTGTGTGCCAGTGTTACAATGGTAGAATCTCTTTGTGTGCCAGAGTTACAATGGTAGAATCTCCTTGTGTGTCAGAGTTACAATGGTAGAATCTCCTGGTGTGTCAGTGTTACAATGGTAGAATCTCCTTGTGTGCCAGTGTTACAATGGTAGAATCTCCTTGTGTGTCAGTGTTACAATGGTAGAATCTCCTTGTGTGCCAGTGTTACAATGGTAGAATCTCCTTGTGTGCCAGTGTTACAATGGTAGAATCTCCTTGTGTGTCAGTGTTACAATGGTAGAATCTCCTTGTGTGTCAGTGTTACAATGGTAGAATCTCCTTGTGTGTCAGTGTTACAATGGTAGAATCTCCTTGTGTGTCAGTGTTACAATGGTAGAATCTCCTTGTGTGCCAGTGTTACAATGGTAGAATCTCCTTGTGTGCCAGTGTTACAATGGCAGAATCTCCTTGTGTGCCAGTGTTACAATGGTAGAATCTCCTTGTGTGTCAGTGTTACAATGGTAGAATCTCCTTGTGTGCCAGTGTTACAATGGTAGAATCTCCTTGTGTGCCAGTGTTACAATGGTAGGATCTCCTTGTGTGTCAGTGTTACAATGGTAGGATCTCCTTGTGTGTCAGTGTTACAATGGTAGGATCTCCTTGTGTGTCAGTGTTACAATGGTAGGATCTCCTTGTGTGTCAGTGTTACAATGGTAGGATCTCCTGGTGTGTCAGAGTTACAATGGTAGAATCTCCTGGTGTGTCAGAGTTACAATGGTAGAATCTCCTTGTGTGCCAGTGTTACAATGGTAGAATCTCCTTGTGTGTCAGTGTTACAATGGTAGAATCTCCTTGTGTGTCAGTGTTACAATGGTAGAATCTCCTTGTGTGTCAGTGTTACAATGGTAGAATCTCCTTGTGTGCCAGTGTTACAATGGTAGAATCTCCTGGTGTGTCAGTGTTACAATGGTAGAATCTCCTGGTGTGTCAGTGTTACAATGGTAGAATCTCCTTGTGTGCCAGTGTTACAATGGTAGAATCTCTTTGTGTGTCAGTGTTACAATGGTAGAATCTCCTTGTGTGTCAGAGTTACAATGGTAGAATCTCTTTGTGTGTCAGTGTTACAATGGTAGAATCTCCTTGTGTGCCAGTGTTACAATGGTAGAATCTCCTTGTGTGCCAGTGTTACAATGGTAGAATCTCCTTGTGTGCCAGTGTTACAATGGTAGAATCTCCTTGTGTGCCAGTGTTACAATGGTAGGATCTCCTTGTGTGTCAGTGTTGCAATGGTAGAATCTCCTTGTGTGTCAGTGTTACAATGGTAGAATCTCCTTGTGTGTCAGTGTTACAATGGTAGAATCTCCTTGTGTGTCAGTGTTACAATGGTAGGATCTCCTGGTGTGTCAGTGTTACAATGGTAGAATCTCCTTGTGTGTCAGTGTTACAATGGTAGAATCTCCTTGTGTGTCAGAGTTACAATGGTAGAATCTCCTTGTGTGTCAGAGTTACAATGGTAGAATCTCCTTGTGTGTCAGTGTTACAATGGTAGAATCTCCTTGTGTGTCAGTGTTACAATGGTAGAATCTCCTTGTGTGTCAGAGTTACAATGGTAGAATCTCCTTGTGTGCCAGTGTTACAATGGTAGAATCTCCTTGTGTGCCAGTGTTACAATGGTAGAATCTCCTTGTGTGCCATTGTTAAAATGGTAGAAACTCCTTGTGTGCCAGTGTTACGATGGTAGAATCTCCTTGTGTGTCAGTGTTACAATGGTAGAATCTCCTGGTGTGCCAGAGTTACAATGGTAGAATCTCCTTGTGTGCCAGTGTTACAATGGTAGGATCTCCTTGTGTGTCAGTGTTACAATGGTAGGATCTCCTTGTGTGTCAGTGTTACAATGGTAGGATCTCTTTGTGTGCCAGTGTTACAATGGTAGAATCTCCTTGTGTGCCAGTGTTACAATGGTAGAATCTCCTTGTGTGTCAGAGTTACAATGGTAGAATCTCCTTGTGTGTCAGTGTTACAATGGTAGAATCTCCTTGTGTGTCAGTGTTACAATGGTAGAATCTCCTTGTGTGTCAGTGTTACAATGGTAGAATCTCCTTGTGTGTCAGAGTTACAATGGTAGAATCTCCTTGTGTGCCAGTGTAACAATGGTAGAATCTCCTTGTGTGTCAGTGTTACAATGGTAGAATCTCCTTGTGTTTCAGTGTTACAATGGTAGAATCTCCTTGTGTGTCAGTGTTACAATGGTAGAATCTCCTTGTGTGCCAGTGTTACAATGGTAGAATCTCTTTGTGTGTCAGTGTTACAATGGTAGAATCTCTTTGTGTGTCAGTGTTACAATGGTAGAATCTCCTTGTGTGCCAGTGTTACAATGGTAGAATCTCCTTGTGTGTCAGTGTTACAATGGTAGAATCTCTTTGTGTGTCAGAGTTACAATGGTAGAATCTCCTTGTGTGTCAGTGTTACAATGGTAGAATCTCCTTGTGTGTCAGTGTTACAATGGTAGAATCTCCTTGTGTGTCAGTGTTACAATGGTAGAATCTCTTTGTGTGTCAGTGTTACAATGGTAGGATCTCCTTGTGTGTCAGTGTTACAATGGTAGGATCTCCTTGTGTGTCAGAGTTACAATGGTAGGATCTCCTTGTGTGTCAGTGTTACAATGGTAGGATCTCTTTGTGTGTCAGTGTTACAATGGTAGGATCTCTTTGTGTGCCAGTGTTACAATGGTAGGATCTCCTTGTGTGTCAGTGTTACAATGGTAGAATCTCCTTGTGTGCCAGAGTTACAATGGTAGAATCTCCTTGTGTGCCAGAGTTACAATGGTAGAATCTCCTTGTGTGTCAGTGTTACAATGGTAGGATCTCCTTGTGTGTCAGAGTTACAATGGTAGAATCTCCTTGTGTGTCAGTGTTACAATGGTAGAATCTCCTTGTGTGCCAGAGTTACAATGGTAGGATCTCCTTGTGTGTCAGTGTTACAATGGTAGGATCTCCTTGTGTGTCAATGTTACAATGGTAGGATCTCCTTGTGTGTCAGTGTTACAATGGTAGAATCTCTTTGTGTGTCAGTGTTACAATGGTAGGATCTCCTTGTGTGTCAGTGTTACAATGGTAGAATCTCTTTGTGTGTCAGTGTTACAATGGTAGAATCTCCTTGTGTGTCAGTGTTACAATGGTAGAATCTCTTTGTGTGCCATAGTTACAATGGTAGAATCTCCTTGTGTGCCAGAGTTACAATGGTAGAATCTCCTTGTGTGTCAGTGTTACAATGGTAGAATCTCTTTGTGTGCCAGAGTTACAATGGTAGAATCTCCTTGTGTGTCAGAGTTACAATGGTAGAATCTCCTTGTGTGCCAGAGTTACAATGGTAGAATCTCCTTGTGTGCCAGAGTTACAATGGTAGAATCTCCTTGTGTGCCAGGGTTACAATGGTAGAATCTCCTTGTGTGTCAGTGTTACAATGGTAGAATCTCCTTGTGTGTCAGTGTTACAATGGTAGAATATCCTTGTGTGCCAGTGTTACAATGGTAGAATCTCCTTGTGTGCCAGAGTTACAATGGTAGAATCTCCTTGTGTGTCAGAGTTACAATGGTAGAATCTCCTTGTGTGTCATTGTTACAATGGTAGAATCTCCTTGTGTGCCAGAGTTACAATGGTAGAATCTCCTTGTGTGCCAGTGTTACAATGGTAGAATCTCCTTGTGTGCCAGTGTTACAATGGTAGAATCTCTTTGTGTGTCAGAGTTACAATGGTAGAATCTCCTTGTGTGTCAGTGTTACAATGGTAGAATCTCTTTGTGTGCCAGAGTTACAATGGTAGAATCTCCTTGTGTGCCAGAGTTACAATGGTAGAATCTCCTTGTGTGTCAGTGTTACAATGGTAGAATCTCTTTGTGTGTCAGAGTTACAATGGTAGAATCTCCTTGTGTGTCAGTGTTACAATGGTAGAATCTCCTTGTGTGCCAGAGTTACAATGGTAGAATCTCCTTGTGTGCCAGAGTTACAATGGTAGAATCTCCTTGTGTGTCAGTGTTACAATGGTAGAATCTCTTTGTGTGCCAGTGTTACAATGGTAGGATCTCCTTGTGTGTCAGTGTTACAATGGTAGAATCTCCTTGTGTGTCAGTGTTACAATGGTAGAATCTCTTTGTGTGCCAGTGTTACAATGGTAGAATCTCCTGGTGTGTCAGTGTTACAATGGTAGAATCTCCTGGTGTGTCAGTGTTACAATGGTAGAATCTCCTTGTGTGTCAGTGTTACAATGGTAGAATCTCCTTGTGTGCCAGAGTTACAATGGTAGAATCTCCTTGTGTGCCAGAGTTACAATGGTAGAATCTCCTTGTGTGCCAGTGTTACAATGGTAGAATCTCCTTGTGTGCCAGTGTTACAATGGTAGAATCTCCTTGTGTGCCAGTGTTACAATGGTAGAATCTCCTTGTGTGCCAGTGTTACAATGGTAGAATCTCCTTGTGTGCCAGTGTTACAATGGTAGAATCTCCTTGTGTGCCAGAGTTACAATGGTAGAATCTCTTTGTGTGCCAGTGTTACAATGGTAGAATCTCATTGTGTGTCAGTGTTACAATGGTAGAATCTCCTTGTGTGTCAGTGTTACAATGGTAGAATCTCCTTGTGTGCCAGTGTTACAATGGTAGAATCTCCTTGTGTGTCAGAGTTACAATGGTAGAATCTCCTTGTGTGCCAGAGTTACAATGGTAGAATCTCTTTGTGTGCCAGTGTTACAATGGTAGGATCTCCTTGTGTGTCAGTGATACAATGGTAGAATCTCCTTGTGTGTCAGTGTTACAATGGTAGAATCTCCTTGTGTGCCAGAGTTACAATGGTAGGATCTCCTTGTGTGTCAGTGTTACAATGGTAGAATCTCCTTGTGTGCCAGAGTTACAATGGTAGAATCTCTTTGTGTGCCAGTGTTACAATGGTAGAATCTCTTTGTGTGTCAGTGTTACAATGGTAGAATCTCCTTGTGTGTCAGTGATACAATGGTAGAATCTCCTTGTGTGCCAGTGTTACAATGGTAGAATCTCCTTGTGTGCCAGTGTTACAATGGTAGAATCTCCTTGTGTGTCAGAGTTACAATGGTAGAATCTCTTTGTGTGCCAGTGTTACAATGGTAGAATCTCCTTGTGTGTCAGTGTTACAATGGTAGAATCTCCTTGTGTGCCAGAGTTACAATGGTAGAATCTCCTTGTGTGCCAGAGTTACAATGGTAGAATCTCCTTGTGTGTCAGTGTTACAATGGTAGAATCTCCTTGTGTGCCAGTGTTACAATGGTAGAATCTCCTTGTGTGTCAGAGTTACAATGGTAGAATCTCTTTGTGTGCCAGTGTTACAATGGTAGAATCTCCTTGTGTGTCAGTGTTACAATGGTAGAATCTCTTTGTGTGCCAGTGTTACAATGGTAGAATCTCCTTGTGTGCCAGTGTTACAATGGTAGAATCTCCTGGTGTGTCAGTGTTACAATGGTAGAATCTCCTTGTGTGCCAGTGTTACAATGGTAGAATCTCCTTGTGTGCCAGAGTTACAATGGTAGAATCTCCTTGTGTGTCAGTGTTACAATGGTAGAATCTCCTTGTGTGCCAGTGTTACAATGGTAGAATCTCCTTGTGTGTCAGTGTTACAATGGTAGAATCTCCTTGTGTGCCAGAGTTACAATGGTAGAATATCCTTGTGTGCCAGTGTTACAATGGTAGAATCTCCTT